>NC_134863.1:26577300-26887300 GCF_049852395.1 Peromyscus maniculatus bairdii
ACCCCTGCCCCTCGTGAGCATTCAGCCCTGCCCCTGCCACATGTAAACATGCACCTGTTTATAGTCGCTGTGGCGATGCTTTTTTTCCCCCAGAATGCCATATCTATGGAATCGGGCTGCCCACATGCTTGGGCATCTGCCTCTTTCCTTTCAGCATAGCGTATTTGGGTGGATCCATATTGGGCATCGCAATGGTTTGTTCCTCTCTCCAGCTGAGTTGGTGTGTGTGATCAGTCCAGGGCAGATTCTCTGTGTCATGTGACTTCTCCTCTCATTTGAATGAACACCCAGGAGTTGGGTGTCTGGGTCACACGGCGAGTGTCCGTCTAACCTTACCCAGCGTTGCAGGACTGTTTCCGGGAGGGCCAGATGCTTCCCAACATCTGGCATCTTTGTCTTTGGTACGGCATTGCATCCTTTTCTTTCCACTGTAAACTTACTGCACCTTTACCCATCCTGATGGTGCACGGCAGAAGCTCAGCGCTTTTAAGCTGGCATTTCCCTAATGGCCACTAACGTGCGTAGAGGACCTTTGCAGGTCCCCGCTTCTGCCCCCTTGGACAAACCATCTAGTCAGTTTTTTTTTTTCTCTTTTAAAGAATAAGCTATTTGCTTACTCAGTGTTTGAGTTTTGCGAGTTCTTTATAGATTTTGAGTTTAATCAAATCTATCATTTGCAAATATTTTTTTCCCATTCGGTGGCTTCTTTCATTTGCATAACCTTTTGGAGAGAAGAGGTTCTTAATTTAATTTTAATAAAATCCATTTTTGTCTTTGTCTTTGGTCTTTTGCATTTTTGATGCAACATCTAAGGAATTGTTGCCAAGTACAAGGCCATGAATATATATTTTTTTGATTTTTAAAAATAATTTTATGTCGTTGTGCATGCCTTTAATCTCAGCACTTGGGAGGCAGAGGCAGGCAGGTGTCTATGCTTTGGAGTCCAGCTGGTCTACAGAGTGAGTGCCAAGTCAGCCAGGGTTACATAGAGAGATTATGACCAGTAGCAACTTACGGGAGAGTTTATTTTAGCTTATGGTTCCAAAGGGACAGTTCCATCGTGGCAGAGTCAAGGCAAGGGGAGGCATGGGAACAAGCAACAGACATGACGGCAGGAACAAGAATTTGGATATCACATCTTCACCCAAAGACAGGAAGCAGAAAGCAAGCTGAAGTAGGCCATGACTGTTCTCAGCTCTCAGCGCCTGCCCCAGCAATGTCCTTCCTCCAGCAAGGCTGGGCCACCGCCCCAAACAGTGCCACCGGTTGGATACCAGAGTTTAAATCCCTGAGCCTATGAAAGACATCTCTCATCCAAACTACTTCAGCTGGGTGGTGGTGGCGCATGCCTTTAATCCCAGCACTCAGGAGGCAGAGGCAGGCGGATCTCTGTGAGTTCAAGACCAGCCTGGGTTACAGAGTAAGATCCAGGAAAGGCACAAAGCTACACAGAGAAACCCTGTCTTGAAAAAACAAACAAACAAAAACCCAAACTACTTCATATCGTCTCAAAAATGCGTATTATTTAGTCTTTGACAGTTCTGTGTTTGTGCACATGTGTGCTCCTCTGCATCCATGCTGTAATTACTGTCTGGCATGAGCTGACAGTAGCTGGTAACAATGGCCGTGTCATGTCCAGAAGACAGATGTCACGGCAGCCCTCCCCATCTTCTGGGTCTTACATTCTTTCCACCCCTTCTTCCGTGATGTTCCCTGAGCCTTGGCTGGGGATGGGGGTGATGCTGCCCCACTTAGGACCCTTGGAAGGGAGCAGTGGCCTGCTCTTAGGGTCTTGGCTCATGGTCACTGTGCTGATTATACTGAGGGCCACAGTCTGTTTCTTCCTCAACTTACTCCTTCCCTGTCATAGGGTTCTTCTGTATCAGCTCTGACTCGCCTGGCCCCAGCCTCAGCCTGGTCTTTGTTCTCTCGTATTCTGGCTTGTGTGGCAGTGTCTTGTCTTCTGTTCCCTGTGTGTTTGCCCTTCTGAGTCTTGGAAGCCATGTGTTTGCTCATCCTGCATTTTTGATTCAACAGTCTTTAATGGTTCCCACTGTATAAAGATGATGTCTGGCTTGCTCAGCCTAAGCTCCATATTTTCTTTCTGGATTTCTGGGGAATCTGAGTTATTTATTCAAGGCCCATGCACTTGTCATGGTCTTGCTACCTGTCTCTCAATGCCCAGCACACCCCGACCTGCCCAGAGGCCTCCCCATCACGCCTCCACTGAAGCACTCACCTCTACTTTTTTGCTTGATGTGCATTCATTTCTGCTTTATATTGCTGGCTCTTCTTTGGGTTCTATCCTCTTTCTACTTACCTGTCTTAGATGGTCTGAGTTGCTAAGAATACCATAGGCCGGATAGCTTGTCAACATAAGAAATTTGTTTCTCGAATTCTGGAGACTCAGAGTCTTGAGATTAAAGTGCTAGCATTGCTGGGTTCTGGTGAGCATCCTCTTTGGGGTTCTGGTGAGCATCCTCTTTGGGGTTCTGGTGCGCATCCTCTTTGGGGTTCTGGTGCGCATCCTCTCTGGGGTTCTGGTGAGCACCCTCTCTGGGGTTCTGGTGAGCATCCTCTTTGGGGTTCTGGTAAGCATCCTCTCTGGGGTTCTGATGAGCATCCTCTTTGGGGTTCTGGTGAGCTCTTCTTTTTAGTTCTCATATCTTCACATGGTGGGGAGCAGAGGCGAGGGAGCAAGCAAAGATCTCTTCCCCTCAAGGTGTTAAGCCTGTTCATGAGGAATCTACCCTGATGATCCAGTCACCTCCCCACACCATTGCAGTGGGCGTTTTAAGGGAAATTGATCATCCCATATGTGACATTCTTTAGGTGGCTTGTTGGTTGCCATGGAGCAGGGTTTTCTTCCCTTGTCATAAATAGATTTCCAGTATCAGGTCTTTACATAAAATGTCAGAATTCAGGGGTTGGTAGGATTTGGATAGGAGTTGGTAACAGTAACATTGGCCAATGAAGTTGGGATCACTGGTCACCTGAGCCTGCTCCTGCCATGGAGTTCAGAGCCATCTTCGGCTAGGGGGAAGCCAGACTGAAAATGAGACAGATAAATTCCCTTTGTGGAGCAGGGCAGAGACTCTATGGGACATCTCTGGAGACAGATGGCACCATCGCCAGCATGAGTTCGTCTGGCTCCTGGACCTTCACGTGGCGGGGGAGGATGTGGGGCTCAACACAACCTCAGAGTATGGCGGGGAAGCCTTCATGTCGGGCGTAGATCTGAGTCAAGAACAGATACAGTGGAAGCCCCAGAGGACTGTGGGAATCATGTGTTGCACCCATTAATCACGTGTTACACCCCTTCTGGGTGGGGGAGATCCCCAAGAAGGGCTCTTTGAGATTTACATGAACAAACACCTTCCTTACTCTAATTGGTGACCAGTGCGGGTTCCTCAGAGGCCAGAAGGCCCCAGTGCAAGATGAGGGGCTGAAGTTAGTGCTCTGACGTTGAGATTGACCAGCTAAGGGGTGGGTCTAGAGTGGAGCTCAAAGCCCCCACAGCCTACGGGCCTAAGATCTCTCCTGGCTTTTTGAATCTCGGAACAAGGGTAGGACCAGGTCCAGCATGTTCATATCCACAGAGCTTTGCTTGCCAAGGTCCATTCTGAAGAACCTCAGCTCGTGGGGCTCATGGGGTGACATCCCCTTGCCTTTGAGGGGTCTGTTATATCATTTTGTTTTACCTTAGCCTTTCAGTAAGTACTTAAAAAAAAAAAAAAAGCTTAGCCTTACTGCTGCTGAGCAGCAAAGCGAAAATGCTTTTCCACACACATCTCAGTCAGCATGGAACAGGGAGCCATGAGGAGTAGGCAGAGGGCAGACGCTGGAGTATGGAGCTGTCAGGAACCTGGAGAGGAAAGAATTGAGCTTCCTCTCAACCCCGCTGGGCAGACTTCATCCCAGAGTGGCTATCATGGTCCTGTGGCTGGTGTAGCCTGGACTCATGGGAGCCCATTTTTAGAATAATAAGTCAGGGCCTCTTTGGGAAGGGACCCCTTTAGAAATGAAGTCTCTTCACCTTTTGGGACCCTTCCTGGTGGTACCTCTTGGCTCTAAGTCAGTAGTTCTTTTTATTTGTGATGTCTCTGGTATATTTGGTCTGATTATTCAGGGACTCCGTGTTCTTAGGTTCTGTGCCTCTATCACAGGTCAGCCAAGCTTAGGTCTTTGGGGACATTAGAAAATCTAAATGATTAAGTTTGGCTTCTTCTAGTCAGGTGTTACCTACACTGGCATTTGTTGGTTAGTAGCTAGGTGTGAATTTGCTAAGATTTGGACTGGGGACTCTGTACTTCGGGGTCTGGAGGACTAGGGTCAGGCGGGGCTCCGGTGTCCATGCCTGAAGGACCTTGTGCTTCTCTTCTCCTCCGCAGCTTGTCTCCAATGTCCTCATCTTCTCCTGCACCAACATTGTGGGGGTCTGCACTCACTACCCAGCTGAGGTCTCCCAGAGACAGGCCTTCCAGGAGACCCGGGAGTGTATCCAGGCTCGGCTCCACTCACAGCGGGAGAACCAGCAACAGGTGAGTGAGGCACAGCCAGGAGGCCTGGATGCCAGCCAAGGCCTGCTGCAGAGGAGCAGCTGGCTAGCTCGCTGCCTGTTCCCCAAGGCGTATGCTCATCACTCTGCCCAGCCCCTCCTCCTAGCCATATTGCCTTCAAGGAGCCCAACTTTATTGCTCCGTAGGATCCTCTTGGCCTTTCCTGTCCCTTGCCTGTGGTCTCCTCATGTGGCCCTGTGGTCAAGCAGCAAAAGGTCTCCTCTATCCTGGGCCCCCAGGAGTTGAAGAAGTGAGAGCAGTCAGTATTTCCAGCCTGGGCAGAGGCATTCACCCAAGGGAAGGAGGAGGAGAAGCCTCTTGGGTACCCCGATCCAGCTCTTCTTCTCTGTCCAGTTCTGGGTGTGGAATCTTCAGAGAAGGAAGATCGTCTTGGCTCTCCCCAGACTGTCGCTGACCAGAGAAGCTGGCCATTCACAGGGCCACAGCTTTCTGCCAAGAGAAACCCCTCAGACATTTCTCCGGGAAGGTGGGATGGTGACTCAGGCTGGTGTCAAGGTTCTGGCCGTTCCTGCTCTGAGGGATGGGGTCTTGTTCGGAGTTCAGATCTGGGTCTGAACCCATTTCATGTAACCCAGACAGATGGTTATCTGTCCCTGCTCTCCCTCTAACACCACCTATACAGTTTGGAGCTATGGTAGCTCCTGACAGGAAGCTGAGGGTGGTGGATGGTATCCCCCCCAGAGGGCAGTCAGCAAAGTGAAGCGTCTCTACAGTTGGACCAGCATGAGTCTGGAAGTTTCTGTAGACCAGTGGGTCCTTCCTCCTATGCAAACACTGGCATAGGCCGCCTGTGTGCCACATGCCATCAGGCCCCACGGCAGATGTGAGGACAGAGAGTCTCTCTTGGAGCTAGAGACAGGAAGAGAATGGTCAGGACAGCAGAAGAGTGCCCAGTGTGGCTGCTCTGCTCACTCAAGTGTGGGTGTCTCTGGATGCATGCTAGATGGTTCCACGACATGCCTGCTGACATCCAGGTGGCCAGGTAGGGGATGAACTTTCCAGGTCCTCCTGTCTCTGCCTGTCCTCACTAACACTGCCCCTTTTGGCTGCTCTGCTTTGCCAGGTGCCCAAATGGACACTGACCAATCTGAAGTCTGACTGTCCTTCTTTATGCTTACCCACTTTGGAGACACAACCTTGATAACCCAGGCTGGCCTTGAACCTTGTATGTAGTCAAGGATGCTCCCCCTTGCCTCTGTCTTCAGAATCCTGGGAATCTAGGCATGTCTCAGTGTGTCCAGATTCAGCAGCGCTGGGATCGAAGTCAGAGCTTCACGCCTGCTAGACAGGTACCCTTCCAACGGAACTACCAACAGCCAGCCCTGCCCCCAGCCTCTATTCACTCAACCCTGCCTGGGCTCCTGGCCCAACTTCTTGAAGGAAGCGCTGCTCGGCAGCATGCCTCAAGCCTTCCCATGGCCCTGACAGGCTTACCATTTCTTATACATGCACCTTGCTCACCTCTAAGTCCTTCCTTCCTCCAGAACCCCCATCTTATCTCTGTTATCAACTCCAGGGCCTCACCCCTGAGAATGGAACATCACCCTTCGCTTCCATTTTACGGGGTCACCCTGGACGTCATCTTTCCCCAAGGATAATGATCGTTTGCTTCTGTTTTTTTTGAAACAGGGTCTTCCTGTGTAGGTCAGATGGCCCTGAATTCTTCCCATCTCCTGCAGCCTCAGGGTTAGTTAGGATCTAGAATCCTGCTTGATGTGGTGATGTTAAGCAGGGGTGTGCTATAGCGACATGTTTTGGAGAGATTTGGGCTGTATCGGCAGCAGGGGGGACGGGGCTCAGGGGAAGGCATGGAACCATGGTGCTGCATGAGTCCCAGGAACAGGTGAGCACTGCATTAGAGGGGCGGAAGAGGTTACAGACGGGAAAGGACAGATTCAAGAGCTGTTCCCAGGTCAGTGCTGAGCGCTGAGGCTTGGCCCGGGGCAGAGAGGAGAAGAATGAGTTCCAGAGGAAAGTTCTAGAAATGTAAGCAGTTTCTACAGAGGTGGGATCTGGACCCTGGTACAGGAGGATGGAAGTGTCCTCTACAAAGGCAAGGGAAGGGAGGAAGGGAGGGGAGGGTGAATCTTGCTGGGGCTGTGATGTCACAGGTGGGCATTTGGGAGCCAGTGAGCCGTGGGCTGGAGATGAGAGGAGGTGACAGAGCTGATGGATGGTGGTGGCCAGACAGTAGATCTGCTCCCCGAGGCAAGAGTATTTTGAGGACAGAAGTAGGGCATGCTTCAGTGGGCGCCCAGAAGAAGAGGAGCCAGAAAGAACACTGAGGCAAGAAGGTCTCAGGGCTACCTGGGGTGGGGTGGGGGGGTGGAAACCCAGAGTTCAGTGCAGAATGATGGGCAGGAGAGAGGCAGAGGGCTGCAGGCAGCCAGAATGAAAGGTCTGAGAGGAGACTTATGTGTGTGAGCCCGACAGAGGGCTTGTCCCTCCTCAGCCAAGGCTGTGGCATTCAGATCGAGCCACTCTGCCCAGGAGGCAGCTGGGTACCCTGGAGCCGAACAGGCCTTGGAGGAAAACTTAGGAATTGAGTGAAGTCCAGACTCTCTCAGTAGCTGCCATGACTTGCCATGATGTGGTCCTGTCCCTTCTCCTGCTTCTCTCCCACTTCCCTGGTGACTGCCTTTAACTTCTCTTGGTTCCTCAGAGTTAACTTCCTTTTTCTCTTGTTCTTGGGCCACTGTCTCCCACTTGGAATTGAAAGACTCTGAAGGATCTTGGTCCCCTAATGACAGCGGTTCTCCTAGCCTAGGGCAGGCAGCCTGCTCATAGCTCCCGGAGGGCCTTTGCCTGCCTGTGGGTGCACGGCTCGGATTCTCACCCCCAGAATGCCGCCTGGCACACAGTTGACATCTATAAATACTTGATGACTGGCTGAATGAGTCCAGCTCATGCTGTCAATAGCAGCGTGGCCAAGGCCACAGGGGACTTTAAGGTTTTAACCCAAGCCGCTTGATACTCAAGGCTCCGCCACGAGTGCCTTTCGCAGGGCAGAATGGAAGCAAGCTCTGCGATGGACCAGGAGGTACCCCAGAGAACCCTGGGGCATGACTGCGGCTGTTTCCGCCTCTTACACAGGTTCTAGTTCTGTGGATCTCGGGAGAGCCTGGGAGGTCTTCCTGTGCCCTGCAGCCAGGGGCGTGGGCATGGATGAGAAGGGACTCACCAGAGATGTGGGAAACAATGGTGACAGACTCATCTGCTTCCCTCTGCAGGAGCGTCTCCTGCTGTCTGTCCTTCCCCGTCACGTTGCCATGGAGATGAAAGCAGACATCAACGCCAAGCAGGAGGATATGATGTTCCACAAGATTTACATCCAGAAACATGACAATGTGAGGTAGGGGTGAGGGCAGGGTGGGGAGCACTGGACCCTGATGGAGACAGCTTCATTTCTTCCCCCGCCCCTGCAGGGGGGGGGGCACAGCCTAACAGTGTGGCCTGGTGTTGTGGAGCAGGCCAGCCTTGCCCTTTGTCTGCTTGGGGGAATTCTCACTGTTTAACTTCCTGTCAGGATCTGAAGTAGACGGCAAGGCGGTAAGAGAGAATAGAGAAAGAAGGGGAGAGAAGAAGCGGACCAGCTAGGGGGGGGGACCTCTCACTGACAAAGACAGAGCACATAGACTTGGACCCCGGTGTCACTCTCCTTATGGTCCCCTTCACCAGCCTCTTCCACGCCCTCTAAGCCCTTGTGTGTGAGCCACGGTTCCAGTCACTGATCCTTTGATGTCCCTACAAGGGGGGCACAAACAGCATTCCTAATTTATGGACCCAGTGGGATTAAGACCTGGGCTGAAGGCGCCCCCAGCCAGCATGGTAAAGCCAGCCTGCTCCAAAACCCACTTTGTCTCCGCCGCACATTGGCTGCCTCCCTAGGCAGAAGCCGCTGACAGCAGGGATATGCAAACAGATGTAGGTTAATAGAGTGCAAAATCTGCTCATGAGATCCACAGGGACGCAAGCGGTACAGGTGGCCTTCCTCCACCATGGCTCCCGAAGAGCCTGGTAATTCTCCCGCATGCCCAGAAAAGGAGCCACTGTGAGCTTTGGGAAAGTTACTTCCTCTTTGGGCAAAATTTCCTGAAGCCCGAGTCCTCTGAGCTTGAGTGAAGAGAATCTTGGGAGGCCTGGATCAGTCAAGGGAGTCATTGGATGCTACAAACTGCCTCCACAATGGCTGTCAGCAGGCCTGGAGGGGGAACACAACACTGTGATTTGTATGTAGAACCAACAGCTTCCAGATGTGCTCTGAAGTCTGTGATGTCCATGCTGCATTCATTAATGACCCCTCCCACCTGTCTCTGGAGACCCAAAGGCCAAGGCTTGGAGGGGAAAGTACAGATGCACCACACACCTGTGCTCCGTTGGCGGGGGTGGGGTTTGCAGCCCATCCACGCTATCAGGCAGAGCCAAGATGGCCAGTAGCCACCGTGGTCTCCCGGACAGATGGCTACCTGGCTGAAGTGTAGAGGCAGCCATGTGATGAACAGGCATGCTAGCTCCTCTGTCCGTCCTCAGGTGTGGAATGTCACTTCCTAGGTGCTTTCTATGTTCCCAGAGTCCCCACATGTGTAAATGGTATGTTATCCTCCCCACTGCACAGGAGACCCGGAAACATAGGCCCAGAGATGTACTCTTTATCTATGGTCCGCAGCTGGCTAAGATGGATGCTTGTCTCCAGCAAGCTTTCTGACCTTTTGACTTTGAATCTATGTTTCTATACCAAGGTAGAGGGGTTTGGACAAGGACTCCAAGAGGAAGCTTGGAGAGCCTTTGGAAGGAAAGACCTAGAGGAGAGGGGGGATGGAATGTGTGTGTGTGTGTGTGTGTGTGTGTGTGTATGTAAAGTATATATATATATATATATATATACATATATATAGTGTGTGTGCAGTATATATTGTGTGTGTAGTATATATATATTGTGTGTGTAGTATATATATTGTGTGTGTAGTATGTATATTGTGTGTGTAGTATATATTGTGTGTAGTATATATATTGTGTGTAGTATATATTGTGATTGTGTGTAGTATATATATATATATTGTGTGTAGTATATATTGTGATTGTGTGTAGTATATATATATATTGTGTGTAGTATATATATATTGTGTGTAGTATATATATTGTGTATAGTATATATATATTGTGTGTGTAGTATATAGTGTGTGTAGTATATATATATTGTGTAGTATATATATTGTGTGTATGTGTAGTATATATATTGTGTGTAGTATATATATATAGTGTGTGTAGTATATATATATATATTGTGTGTAGTATATATATAGTGTGTGTAGTATATATATATATTGTGTGTAGTATATATATATTGTGTTGTAGTATATATATATTGTGTGTAGTATATATTGTGCGTGTGTGTATAGTATATATATATTGTGTGTGTGTGTGTGTAGTATATATATTGTGTGTGTGTGTGTGTGTGTGTGTGTGTGTGTGTAGTATATATTGTGTGTGTTCAACCACGTGGCTGAGAAGCCCCAGGGCTGCCCTATGATCTGAGGTCTCTACCTAGAGATAAGAGAAGAAAAAGCTTTCCCTGCCTGTTAGGACAAATGCAAAAGGCTTGAGTTTCAGGTAGAAAGGGGGTGCTCCTCAAGTGTCCCCAACATGTCAGAGCTGGGTCCTGAGCTCTTCTTACCATCTTTCCTGACCACGTCCCTGGCAGGGGATAAGGTGCTTTCTCTAGCTGCTCTGAGCTCGGCAGAACTTCCTGTTGCTTCCACTGACGTCTGCCCAGATAATCTGGAAGAAAATCTGCTCTGAGAAATAGTCCGGCACGGGTCCTTAGCCCCAGCCCTCCAGCAGAGAGGTTTGCTCAGAGACCGCCCAGACTTGCTCAGTTCACAGAGATAATCTCAAGGGATGGTCCTTGCTCCGGGCACCATTGCCCCTGCTCCCAGCAGTGATCCTGCAGTGACTTCAGGTCATTAAAAGGAAAGTCACAGAGCCATCCCAGTGTCCAAAAGGCACAAGTCAGGACCCCTGTCATAGCGGACCTGTTTCTATCTAGGATAAGCCAGATCGAGGACAGCAATCAGTGAAGAAGGAAGGAGAGAAAAATGAAGATGTTGTGGTGCTCAGGGAGGGATAGACTCTAGGGTGTACATCAGAGATTAGGGTACCGCAGTCATACAAACGTCCTGCTGGGGTCCCCTCCTTGGGTCCTAGCCTGGATGTAGCCTTGGAGAGAGGCACATGCTCACTCTAGTCTCAGATTTGGAATGGAACTTTAGTTTAGATTGGGTAGTAATGGCGGACATCACAGTTTAAAAATACACTGGGGCCAGGTTCACAGAGAACCCATGAGGTTCAGAGGTCAGACCTGGATTCTGGGGCTAAAACTCTCCGCTGTGGACTGACTGTGGGACTAAGCCCCTCAACCTCAGTTTCCTCCTCTGCCCAGAGAATAGCAGTGGTCTGTGCTTCCTGAGGGCTGGAGAGTGAGTGGAATGATGTGGAGACAGTGTGTAGCCGTTCCGATGTCTCGGTGTTCAGCAGCCAGGAGCTGCGATCGCTCTAGCTGTTGTTTCCTGGGTTGTTATCCCACCCATAACCAACAGAGAAAGGCCTGGGCTCTTAGCTGGAGAGGGCAAGGGTGGTGCGTCCCACTCGTCAATTCTCTGCGGAGTTGTAATATTTAGAGAGGGTGATGGCATGCTGCTCTCCGCCCCCACCAAGAGCAAGGCCACAGAGGCAGTAAATCAACCCCATAACACACAGCTCCTGGGGTTACCAGCTGAGGCTGACCAAGGAAGGAACTTGAAGAATGTTTTGGTCCTGGGCTACCACTGACTGTGGCGTGAGGTCCCAGATGCCTCTCCTGTCCGATGAGCGCTGACAGATGGGCTGTGTCAGCCCCTCTGGCTGGCAGCTCAGAGAGTGCTTCCACGCTACTGCGCCATCAGGCCTCAGAGGGGCCAGAGCAGTGGCTCTCAACCTTCCTAATGCTGTGACCTTTTTAACACAGTTCCTCATGTTGTGGTGACCCCCCCGTCCAACCATAAAATTATTTCATTGCTACTTCATAACCGTCATTTTGCTACGATTGTGAATCATAATGTAAATATCTGTGTTTTCTGACGGTCTTAGGCGACCTCTGCGAAGGGTCATTCCCCAAAGGGGTCGTGACCCACAGGTTGAGAACCACTAGAGGAAGATGGTCCAGTCTAGGAAGATGCAGACCTCCCAGGTCATCCTTGCCAGGAGGGTCACATTGGGTAGTGGAGCAAGTGTCTGCATGGAGCAGAATGGCACACAGCGCAGCCCTGTCAGCTGGGAACTGTGGGACTGTGGACAGTCACCTTAGTGAAGCCTTGTTTCCCGGTGGCCACCTGGGGATAGACTGTGTGTTCGTTCATCTGTTTAAGGCCTGTGTCGCCTCTGCCCTAACCTGTGGAGTCAAGAGCTGCACTCCATGATGCACTAGACACAGGGAACATGGCTTGGAGCTAAGGGACACTGTCTCGGAAGGTGACTAGAAAGTAAGATAAATACCGCGTCCTTGGAGGCACTTGAAAGGTACATGCGATTCCTGGAGATGCCTGAAGGTAATGTCCATGCTGTCCCTGGTAGTGACTTGAAGGTGCCCAATGCTGGGAGACACTTCACGTTAGGGTACATGCCTGGAAAGCCCCCGGCCCCCAGCCTGCTTAGTAGTCTGTGTTCTGATGTCCATGGAGACTACCAAGCTGGCTTCAAGATCAGGTGGTAATCCACTACTCCAAAGGCCAGGGGGCAGAGAATGCCAGGGTCTCCCGACTTCCATGGTGGTCCTTCTGAATGAGGGTGACCCCCACTTGACTTCCCTAGCTCACGCTGGAGTTCCTTAGGGTTTAAAGGTTTTAGGGGGTAGAATGGACTAGGACCATTCCAGACTCCTCCTTGTAGGAAGGGACGGAAGGCCATGGCCTCCAGAGGGTGCGGACCCCTGCCGGGGAAGTATATTCTTTCAGGATAACTTGCCTTTGCCCCAGTCCCCATCCTTATCTCCCCGCTTCTGGAGTTTCACACGGGATATTGAACCTGAGCCTCAATTGTCTCATTCCCTGGTACCCACAAACCCTGAGGTTTCAGCAGGAGTCCAGCGGAGGGGCTGCCTAACCTGGGCCGCAAATGAGGAAGTATGCCGTCTCCCTGAATTTAAGGGATGTGGGGATGACCTCATGCCTCCTCCTTCCTCCAGTCCCTCTCTCTCCAATTCCTTCCCCCTTGAAGGTTATCTTCTCTCCTGTCTCCTTCAAGGACATGGCTGCATTTCCCAAGTTGCTCTAGCGTCTGGCTCAGCCACCATGTGGTGTGGTTCTGAATTATAATGATCATGGACCATGTCTGAGATGCTTAGATACCCAGGGATGGGTTGTGCCTTCTGGGGGCAGAGTGAGGAAAGTACTGACCTCCGGTCTATCCTCAGCTGTGTGTAGAGTGGACCGTGGGCATCTGAAACCTGATGATAGAAGTGTGCTCAACTCCATTCCTTACCAATTATGGTTGCAAATGGTCTCTGCCTTGTACACATTTACTGGGATCCTACTATGTCCCAGGGGATGCTATGAAAAGGGCACTGTTAGGGACTATCCAGCCCCCATGGGAACATAAGAACTGAGCAGAGGGCTGCTGGGAACAGTGGCTTGACAACCCAGCCAGTTCTGTTGGGGCCCACTGGGGTTGGACCTCTTATTTACTTTTTATGTTAAAATGTATATAGCATTAGGGGCTGGAGAGATGGCTCTGTGGTTAAGAGCTTGCTGCTCTTAAGGAAGGCTGGAGGTTGGTCCCCTACACCCACATCTAGTAGCTCCCAACATCCTGTAAGTCCAGCTCCAGGGGATCCAACACTCTTTTGGCCTCTGTGGACAACTGCATGCTCATACACACACACACACACACACACACACACACACACACACACACACACTATATATATATATATATATACACACACACACACACACACACACACACACACACACACACACACATTACTCTTTTAAAAGATAGATCTAGCATAAGATCGACCATGTTTAAAATCCATCCCCGTAAGTATAAGTGGCATTAGCTACATTCAGTGCTGTGCAACCACCCCCCCCAGCACTGTCGTCCCCAACTGAAACTGTAGCTGCTAAACAAATCCCTGTGCCCCCACCCCCACCTCCACTCCGGAAACCATTTTCTCCTTCCTTTCCTTATTAGTGTGACTATTCTAGATCTCTCACGTAAGTAGAACCGTACAGAATTTGTGCTTTTGATGACTGGCTTGGCTCACCTGGCATAATGCTCTCATGGCTCAACTGGGTTGTGGCATTTGCCAGGGTTTTCTCCCTTGTTGAGACTAAGTAATAGTCCATTTGTGTATGCCACATTCCAGCTGTCCTTTCATCCTCTGGTGCCCTCTCAGGCTGCTTTACCATTTAGGGGATGTAAGTGATGCTGTCGTGCGCATGGGTGGACGAGTCCTGTTCCTACCTCTGCGTTGAATTTGTCTGGGTATATGCCCAGATGTGGGGCTGCTGGCTCATATGGTAGACGTGTATGATTTTTTTTTTAAGGAACCCCCAAGCAGGTTTCCACACTCCAGCCTTCTTGACAGCACCCACTCAAGGGCCTCAGTCTCTCCTTGTTTGGGGTTCACAAAAGGCCCACCTTTGTGTTGGGGCACAGTATGAGGACCAGCGAGGAGTGGACCCAGCAATCAGCAAGGACGTAGCTCTCAGCTCTGGAAATCAAGGCTCTGGTAAACCAGGAACAGGGGGAGGAGACAGAGCAGAGACAAGCACTGATTGCTGAGCATGCCGGGCTGTGTTTCGGAGACAAGTACAAACAGGTGTGACCCGTGGGTCGGCTTCTAACTCAGAATTCAGACATAAGGATTATTCTGAGTGGGCTAAGTCAACGATCGTGAAGATGAGTGGGTCAGAACCGGGTTCTAAAAGAAAAAGAGTGATTTGCTTCCAGCCTTTCAAACATAAACATTTTATTATATAAAGGCCCGTGTTTTGTAGTGAAATTGGGAAATGTAGGCGGTGTAGAAAAGAAAAGCAATTCACGGAGATCGGGTTGACTGTCGCCGGGTTTGGGTGCAGCCTCCTCTGTGGGCCTCTCCTTTAGAAGGCGTTTTCCTGAGCCTGTCACATCCCTGGAAGAGCGTCCCCAGGCGTCATCAGGTTCCTTTGCTGGCGTGGTAAGAATGGGATGTGTTATGAGGTGAAGGCCCAAAGGCCAGCTAGCAGAGTGGATTGCAGATTATGCCTTGATCCGAGGTCCCCCCCGACTTCTCCTCTTGGACTCCACTTACTGAAGTAATGCCCCTGTTCCTGCCAGGGTGGAGGGGTTGGGCCGATTCTCCCCTTGATGGCATTGGGCATACTAGTCATCCTGGGTCATCCCCCCCTTTCCTTCCCAGCCTGTGCCTCAGGTAGTTCTGAGTGATGCCGACTCATTAAAAAAAAAAAAAAAAAAAAACGTGTTGGAAAAAAAAGAAAGCCTTCTGGCGATTATTCACACCTGGTAGTGCTGACTCGCTCAGTGGATGTGAGTGAGTCATTGCCTCCCTTTACCTGAGAGGGCCACCAACTCATGTCTGTCCAGGCCGGGTGATTTGGAGGAGATCGAAGGTGGGTGCGGCAGGGGCATCTCTGTCGGGCACAAAGAGAGGGGCTTCCTGCACAAGCCCAGCCACTGAGGCTGTCAGCATTCACATGGTGGGGGCACCCCAGGACGCTCTGGCCACAATGCAGTCGGCATCCCCAGGGGTGGGCTGAGACCTTACCGCACTTCTTCCCCCCCCCCCCCAATTTCATAGCCCTAATCTGGATGAGCAGACAGGGATCGGGACTCTTCAGACACAGTTGTTGGCACGGCCAGCCCACCCTGTCCTAAGTGCCCAGTGACGCTGAAGGATGTGGCCCTGTGTGTAGGAGCTGGGCCAGATGCTGACAGCTCATAAGTCCCAGGGCCTGTTGGCAGGAAGAGGCCACAAGTATAAAGAAATGTCTGCGGACAGAGCAGGGCTGCGGAGGGCCCATGGCGGTAACCGATGACATGCCCCGTATTTATGCCTCTGGAATAGAAGTCAGGCTAGCTAGAGGGAGAGAGAGAAAGGACAGATCACTAGGGAAGCAGTCCCCATGTGGGCCCTGTCCCCAGTGTCTAGTCTCTCTAAGGACCCACTAGCGTGGCAAGAGGAGATCTCAAAGGAGCTAATGTATGAGCTCTAACATCTTTCTGCTGGTCTGGGCCTGGCGTGAGGCTGTGAACTGGCTTTCGAACCCCCAGGGATACAGCCAGGAAACCCAGGCCAGCGGAACAGATGGTCTGTGCTGGGGAGACCCTATGAACACAGGAGCCTCCATAAGGGACAATCGTATAGCAAAACCCACAGATGGGCTCAGAGTTGGGGCCTCAGAGACCTTGTATGAGATTGTTCCAACCCAGGTTAGAAGCCGTGCTTTGGATGGCTCCCGGGTTGCTCTGGGTGACCCACCCTCCCTGCTTCCCCAGGAGCTGAGAGAACCTCAGAGGACCACCCTCCCTCCCCTGCCCCAGCAGCTGGAGAGGTTTCTAAGCCTCCCTGGTGATAACCACACAGTTATCTTCTGAGGTAACCATGCTGGTTCTGTGAGGGACCCCAAGCTTCACAGGCTCCTCTCTGAGGTGGGGTCCCAGGAGGCCCTATGAGGCAGAAGCAGGGAGGGGGCCTCATGGTTTGTTCTCTTGCTTGCCCTGAAGTTGTGAGCATTCTTTCCCTTTCAATAAATAAGCATCGGGCACTGCTATGGGCTGGACTGTGTCTCCCTAGAAGATAAGCTGAGGTGTTGAGCCTAGTTTTTGTGAACATGGCCTCCTTATCTAAAACGCTGCTTTCCGTGGTTCAGGTTATCTGTAGTCAGCCATATGCAAGAAGGAGAGGGAGACCGAGTGGCACAGTAAGGAATTTTAGCGGGGGGCATTCACATGCCTGTTACTACAGTGTGTTGTTACAATCCTGCAACGTTTCTGTCCTTATTCTCTCGCTCTAAGTCCTAAGTTAAACTTTACCGCGTGGATGTGTGGATAGGATAAAAGCACAGGTTCTGTATTAGCCGTGACCTCAGGTGTGCATGGCGGGTTTTGGAACAGACCCCCACAGGTAGGAGAGACTGCTAGAGGAGCTTCATAGAGCCTAGAGGTTAAGGTAAGCTCGGACTTGTCATATAAGAGCGAAGTGTCGTGTGACGCCACAGACACTAATGACAGAGATCTGAGCATTGCAGCCTCCGGCTTAGGGATGTCAGAGATTGATGAGGACCCCAGAAGCACAAGTCTCAGGGGGAGCGTGGCCCTGGCCCCCGCCAGGGCCTTGACTTCAGACTTCCAGACCCAGAACTGTAGGGAGCATTTAAGCTACTTTGTAATGGCAGCCCTTTAAACTAATATGGACACCAGTGATGTAGGTGCCAGATATGGGTGGACATGGGGCGTGGATCAAGCCAAGGGCAATGCAGGCAGAGCCAGTACCAGTCAGTCAGTCCTGCAGCTGCAAATTCTCCAGGGACTGGGATACAGCAGGGAGATGAGACCCTCTTTCCAGTAGGAGGAGATAGAAAAGAACAGAGTAAGTAACCAATAGCCACAAAGTTGTGTGCAGCGCTCCCCCGACCCATAGAGGGTACTTTCCAGGACCCTCAATAGAGGCCTGCTTAAGCTTTCCAGCAGATGGTCTAGAACATTGCCTATGCAGCATTTTCGCCATCCCTAGTAAACTAAATAAACTTGAACCTTTGCACTTTTTAAAAGGAACATTCACAGCCAGGCAGTGGTGGTGCACACAGTTAATCCCAGCACTCAGGAGACAGAAGCAGGTAGATCTCTGTGAGTGCAAGGCCAGCCTGGTCTACAAAGCGAGTTCCAGGACAACTAGGGCTGTTACACAGAGAAACCCTGTCTCGAGAAACCAAAAGGAACATTTACAGCTTCTCTTTGGCGTTGTCAGGGTCCCTCCCTAGTCTTGTGCTCTGGAGCCTCTGTAAAGCGAAATAGCGCTACCTGGACACAGTACTGTGGTCATCACGGCAGTGGAGCCGATAGCCCAGACAGCTACTAGGTTACTGCTAGGCGGGTAGCACATACAGCGTGGACACATTGCTCGGCAAAGAGATGACTCAGGCCCAGGTGAGACTGAGTGGGATGGGACAAGGTTTCCTCACATGACTCAGAAAGGCATGCCATTTGGAGCGCACAAAATGTTTTATTTCTGGAGTTGGCATGGGCTGGTTTTAGATGACAATTGGCTGTAAGCAGCTGAGGTGGTGGGAGGCAAAACATGGCTGAGAGGGGACTGCTGCATATTGAAGGGCTAAAGAGTGAAGGACAGTGATGTGGGGGAGAGGGACGGTGTGCGTAAATGAGGGGGTCGCGTGTCTAAATCACGGGGGGGGGGGGGGGGGGGGAATCCTGTGAAGAAGGTGCTGTTGAAGCTGGGGCAGAAGTCCTCATCTCTAGTTGCATATTAGAACTACCAGAGAAGCTCCAAACAAACTAGAGCAACAACAATAAAACAACCACAGCAGAGTTCCGCTGCTGCGGATGGATTAACTTAGAATCCCTGGGGCTGGGGCTCTGAGGCCTCTCCACGGGACAGCTTCCCAGGGCGTCCTAAGGGATGTCAACCCAGGGACCCGTGGTGTCCAAGGACCGCCAATCTATGGCAGTAAGAGCAGACAAGGTCTTCTGTGGAGGGCAATGACCAACAGGCCAGAGCCTTGCACTACTTGGGCGTCAGAGACCTGTCCGCTCTGGGTGGCTGGCTCAGTGATCTTTGGTTTGAAGAGGCCTTGAGATCACACACCTTTGCTTCATGTTTCTGGGGCCATGCTTTTCCCTATTCTTTTTTTCTTCTTCTCTGCTTGGAGCTTCTGCAGGTCTAGGGGGGCTTTCTCTCCTATTCTAGGGTCTCAAAGGCTTAGTCCCAGGGTGGACCAGCCAGTGGGTATGATGCCTGGGGAGAGCAGACACAACAATGTCTCTGTCTCAGAGGCTGGTAGCTGTTCCTGTGTTTTGTTTTGTTTTGTTTTGTTTTGTTTTGTTTTGTTTTGTTTTGTTTTGTTTTGTTTTGTTTTGTTTTGTTTCTGGGATAGCCTAGTCCAAACCTGAGGACATTTTTCCTGATAACCCAGCCTGTTACCATGGACCCTATGTTCCTGAAGCCTCAGGAAGGTGTGTTGGAGAGAGCACTGACTTGGGGAGGAGTCTACCATGCTGGGGTCTTTCCCTCTCGTGGGAAGCCTAGTCCCTGGTGTGTGAGCAGCTAGGCTCTAGAGGGCCCAGGGGGATGATTTGGCTCAGGGCTCGTCTACCAGAAGCAGCTCAGTCCACGAGAATTAGAACATTTTTGTGTCCCTCTTAAGAAACCAAACACTTAGAGGTTCCCTATACACTCCGGCCTCGAGACCCTCCTCTTGTGGTCAGTTTTGAAGGAAAGAGAGATTTTTCAGACTAAAGGACAGGAGCCACAAGAATGGTCACAAGAGCCATACTGGCTGGTGTGGCTGATGACTCCCCTGGATGATGAGGCTGGAGACCCCGGGGAGGAGAGGCTGGGAACTTCCAGGTGATAGCAGGGGTTTTGGGGGGGTGTCTACCTCTGCTCTTCCCTGCTCCTCTTTCAGTTGACCCTTCCTAGGGACTCCCCTAGGGGGGGACAGGCTTGAGATCTGCTTGAGACTGGGAAGTGAGAGATCTGTGAGGCTCTGTTCTGGCCCATACTTCCCAGAGCAAGTGTATAAAAGAGGCAGTGTAGGGGCCAACAGGGGCAGGCCCGCAAGGTTACTGAGGAGTGGGGAGCCCTCAAAAAGCTCACTCTCTCTGTCCCCCCGTCCTCCTGCCTGGGAGTGAGAACGGGACCAGGGAGCCCCCAGCTAGTAGGCGAGGCCAGGGCGTTTGTCCCCTCATCAGCAGCCCTCTGGAGTCCTTTCCTGGCTGGTTTTTTGTCAACTTGACACAAACCTATACATAGCTAGGAAGAGGGGATCTTAATCAAGAAAATGCCTAAGACCGGCCTCTAGGCAAGTCTGTGGGACATTTCCTTAAAGAATGATTAGCGTGGGAGGCCCTGGCCCACCATGGGTGGTGGCAGCCCTGAGTAGGTGTCCTGAGCTGTAAAATAGAGCAGGCTGAGAAAGCCATGGAGAGCAAGCCAGGAAGCAGCACTCTTTCATGGCCTCTGCTTCAGTTCCTGCCTCCAGGTTCCTGCCTCGAGTTCCTGCCCCAACTTCCCTCAGGGACAGAGGACATGAGAGTTGTAAGGAGACATGTCTGCCCCAAGTTGCTTTTGAGCCTGGTGATTTAGCACAGCAGTAGAAACCCTAAAACAAACCCCCCAGGACTCCCGTAGCCTGTAGCCATCCTGGGGCCCGGGGTACTCCCAAGGTCCCTGGATGCATCCCCAACTTGACTCCCTCACACAGGCCTGTCAGTTTGTCCAGGCTGCAGTGACAGGGTACCACACTGGGTGGCTTGTCAACAACCCTCTCCCATTTGTGGAGGCTGGAGGTCTGAGTCCACAGTGCCAACATGGCGTGGCTCTGGTGAGGGCCATCTTCCAGGCCATTCGCATCTTCTCATGGCAGCAGAGCCAGGAAGCAGACTCTCCTGCTCTCCCTTCTCACGAGGCACTAATCCCATTCACAAGGGCCCCACCCTCATGGGCTAATCATCTTTCCAAGGCCCTGCTCCTAAAACCCTGACCAGGGGCACTAGGATTTGCTGGATGGCTGTGGGGGGACACACAGGCATCCAGTTTATAGCAGGTCTTCCTTTTCCTCCTGTCTCCCAGCATCCTGTTTGCTGACATCGAGGGATTCACCAGCCTGGCCTCCCAGTGCACTGCCCAGGAACTGGTCATGACCCTCAATGAGCTCTTTGCCCGCTTTGACAAGTTGGCTGCGGTGAGTCACTCCGAGTGTGGGCCAGGGGGTGGCCTGGACTGGGTTGTCAGGGGAGGGCCTTCGGGTCGAGGACATTAGTCCGGGTCTGTATTCTGCTCGGTGGGAACTGGTGCTAGGTACCTGTGATGGGCAGAGCAGTCGGTCAGGCTGCAGATGTGTGCCCTCATGTCCCACACCATCTCTGGCAACGCAGTCGGAGCCGTCATCCTCGGCTGTGAAGAAATGTGAAGGGGCTGCCATAGTGTCCAAGCCCCCCACCAAAATCTCTGTTTCCCCGGGGGCGGGGGGCACATGAGGTACCGTGTGGCTGCATTCCCGACGAGGTTGGCTGGAGGGATGGGAGAATACACCTGATATCCACCTGGCCTGTAAGCAGTTGGGGGCCTTCCCTAGAGGTTTCCAGAAAGAGGGCGTGCCAGCCCTTGGACAAAAGTGACACTCCCCAGCAGGGAGTCGTAACCAGGACAGTCATGCAGTAGATCTCTGTTTTCACCCCTTCTTCCCCAGAATGGGCCTTGGTAGAGTCATGCCATATAAGTAGTCACTTACTATGGTGTCCACAGGCATAGAGCACAGCCCCGTCTATGGACAGGGTACCAGGCTAGAATGTAGAGAAGAATCTACTGTGATCGGGGGGGCTTTCTGGGGCCACCGAGGGTGCTAGGTGGGGAGCCTCCCATCCCTGAGCTTGAACAAGGTAGACAGAGGCATGATTGCCCACCCAAGATGGTGTGGACGTCACGAGCACCTGCCTCCCGCTGCCCCAGCGTCACGGAGTAGCACAGAGTCAGATTCAAGCAGCAGGAGCACCTGACGGCTAATGCCGGCCCCTCTCACTCCCCCTTGGGCTTTGGGGGTGACCTGCCTCCATGCCCCCAGCGGCACCTGTCTCAATGCAGTCGGTGGCAGTGGCCACAGGTGCTGGGCTCTGTTCGCTTCCTGGCACTCACGTGTTTGCTGGCATAGCCAAACATTCCTTTGGATAAACATCTCAGGCAGGCCGAGGGGCACGTGGGTTTCTGGCTCAAGCTCATCTGCTGGCTTCAGTCTTTTTTTTTTAAGAAGAAGAATCAAAACTGTTGGTAGAATTACAAGAATCAGGGGTATGCTCCTGGGGTGAGGGGTGGGACCAGAGATGCTTGCCCAAGGGGGGGATAAAAAGGAAAGAAAGGACAAGGGGAAAGAGCTGCTAGGCGTTGACCAGGTCCAGTGCTGATAATGGAGCTGTGCCCCGCGTCTCAAGAAAGCAGTTCACTTGAGGCTTGGGTGACTCTTTGCTACTCTTCTCATTCCCTCCCACTCTCTTTCCCACCAGTTTGGATCTTCAACCACTCATTTGCTTTCCAGGAGAATCACTGTTTACGGATTAAGATCCTCGGCGATTGTTACTACTGCGTCTCTGGGCTGCCTGAAGCCAGGGCTGACCACGCCCACTGCTGCGTGGAGATGGGCATGGACATGATCGAGGCCATCTCGTAAGTGCCGACCTCCTCCCTTCCAGGGAACCGACCCACAGTCTGAGTAGTGATGGCTGGCCGGCCGGAGGCTGGGAAATGGTGGGATGCCCCCAGGGGACTCCTGCTAGGCTGGTGGGCAGTTCTGTATCTCAGCCTCCATCCTCCTCCAGGGCTCCTTTCTTTCTTTGGTGGGGCAGCTTTCCCGGAGGAGGCATGAGGAACAGAGCTGGCAGGAGTGGCCTGTCCTCTAAAACCTGACCACTGCTCACAGCCCCACAGCCGATGTAAAGCGCACTAGCCCCACTTCCTCCCAGCTGGGAGGAGAGCTAGGCTCTTGCGGGCTAAGAGAGATCTCCTGGGATCCCATCACAGATAATGCACCCTTCTGTGAGCAATAGCCCAAGGAGCCTGGGCCAGGCGTGGTTGTTACTGGCCATGGAAGGAGCCCTTCGTCATTGAAAAAAATGTGTGCAACCCAAATGACATTACCAGCTAGGGGTCAGGGAAGGTGTTCAGTAACTTTGCGATTTAGAAATTGCCTATAGGAGGACAAAGTAAAAGATAGATGGTAAGGTCAGAGGTCAGAGTGGCTGGCCCGGGAAGGGGTTAGGCCCATTTTTTTGGCACAGTAACTTCTACTGACTGTCTCCTGCGTGGCTACGCTACACAGTCATGCCCTGAAGTACAGCCAGCGCTAGGAGGGGAGGCCTGGTCTCTCTCTGCACTGATTTAACCAGTGTGCCCACTGGGCACACAAGGGTAAGAGACGTAAGCCCCTACAGGAGAGACTGGTTGATTCCCTGAGGGGAGTGAGAAGCGTCAGGAAGCAGGTATCTCTGGAGAAAAGAGAAGCAGTAGAATGAGGTGCCATTATCCTCAGCGAGTGTCCACAGGCACCTCGGACTGAAGGGACGATGGCTCCAGCCCTGATGCTTGACAAGTTGATCCCAGGTCGAGAGAAATGATGGAGTCCCGAGTCTTTCCTACACCTGGGCAGAGTGGAGGGCAGGTGGTCTGAGAGGTGTGGGGTTAGGGGTGGACCTGGTGGGGGTGAGCCCACCCACCAGACCAAGTGGGTCCCACAGGTCCCACAAGGTCCCACAGCTTGCCGGTGTCAAGGAGGCTAGTTTCTAAAAAGTGCAAACTGTATCGACTCTTCCCCAGCTCCTCTGCCTTTTCTGCAGACCCTAAGCAGGCTGTGAGCCCCAAGTACAGGTGGAGAACCCCCTCTTCTGCTCTCGCAGCATGGGAGATTATAAAGGGCCCACCCCGCACGGGGACTCCCATCTTGGTGCTTGTGGCCGGGACTACAGATGTCTTGTAGTTCAAGGGCAACCTAGTTCCCTGCTTCCCCAGACTCACCTCTTCCTATGTCCTCTACAGTGGGGACCACATCCCCACCCCATGTAACCCATGTAACCACAGGCTCCAGTGTCCTGCTTAATCTTGAGAGAGGAGCAACGGCCTTAAATCCAATCCATCAACATTGGGAAAGCCATTCCAGTCTACCTTGCCTCCAGAGCATTGTATGATTAGGGTTCAGGGTGACTACATCTCCCCCATGGGCTCAGGACAGCACTACAGGACATTTACAATGGTCTGAGCGGTCTAGTTGACAGTGGCAATGGCCATGGAGGTAGTTGGGTAGATGGGGCGCGGTTGAGGGGGAGGTGAGGGGTGGGGGGGTGGGGGTGGGAGTGCTTCGTTTTACTGTGCAGCACACTGCCACCTTGTGGCCAAGACAGAAACAGCACTTCTCTGGTTAATCTGAACAAACACCCGCTGCTAGTCCCCTTCGGGTTAGGCTGGATCAGAAAGAAATGCCTCTTTGACCCCCCTGCACCTCCCAACTCCCCTTTCACCCCAGTCCTCCCCTTCCAGCCTCACCCCTGCTCTTTACGCCTAGCCCCTGACCCTCTCCCAGCCTTACCCCTGCTGCATCCCCAGGTTGGTCCGGGAGGTGACAGGGGTGAACGTGAACATGCGCGTGGGAATTCACAGCGGGAGAGTGCACTGTGGCGTCCTTGGCCTCAGGAAGTGGCAGTTCGACGTCTGGTCTAACGACGTGACACTCGCCAACCACATGGAGGCTGGTGGCAAAGCAGGGTGAGTGAGGAGGGCTGGGGTGGTGCAGGTGGGAACCCAAAGTTCCCTTTCCACCCAGGAGAGGCTGCCATGGGGTGGGCTTGGAGTAGGCAGGATGGAGGAGCAGGCGTGCTGTGGGCAGGTGGGATCGGAGATTTCTTGAGTAGGGGTGGGGCTTAGAGTGTTTGCCTAACACGCACAAGATCCCAGCACTGTAGAAAGAAAAGAAAAGGAAAAAGGAAAGGAAAGGAAAGGAAAGGAAAGGAAAGGAAAGGAAAGGAAAGGAAAGGAAAGGAAAGGAAAGGAAAAAAAGAAAGAAGGAAGGAAGGAAGGAAGGAAGGAAGGAAGGAAGGAAGGAAGGAAGGAAGGAAGGAAAGAAAGAAAGAAAGAAAGAAAGAAAGAAAGAAAGAAAGAAAGAAAGAAAGAAAGAAAGAAAGAAAGAAAGAAAGAAAGAAAGAAATTTTTTACTTAGCCAATCATTCACCATAGTTTATGTACAAGTCGTAAGGAATATTGTCCCAAACATCCAAGTGTTTGATTGGGATGACAAATGGCGTCTCGTGAATTGTAGTAGGTAGCAGCCTGTTTCAGAGGAGACAGACTAGGACTCAGAAGTAGCAGCTGGCATGGATATCTGGGCAGAAAGAAAGGTAGGGCCCAGGGACCAATGGGCAGGGGTGAGGCGGGAAGCAGGACTCAGGTGTGGAGAGAGAACAATAGACAGAAGTATCACAGATAGACTTTTAGGGGCAGCCAGGAGAAACAGTCAGGGACTAAGCGGGACCTGACCTGAGTGCCAGGCTGCAGGTTCGACTCCAGCTCGTGGTGGCTTCTGAGCAGGAGTGACTATCACCTCCGAGGCATGTGCCTTGGGTAGGCTGCTGCAGGGTCACTCCTGCCAGGTGAGGTGCGGAAGGGTGGGTGCTGTGGGTGACGGCTGGAAATGCCCTGGGAGTGTCCTCCTGATCATGGCCAGGTGGGGTGCCATTGGAAGCGGGGCTGGAGGCCTCGAGGATGTGTGGATGATATGGAACTGCAGTTCTCAGCTCCCACACTCTGCCCTTCCCCCACCGCAGACGCATCCATATCACCAAGGCCACACTCAACTACCTGAATGGGGACTACGAGGTGGAGCCAGGCTGTGGTGGCGAGCGGAACGCCTACCTCAAGGAGCACAGCATTGAGACCTTCCTCATCCTGCGCTGTACCCAGAAGCGGGTTGGTGGGCAGGGCCTGTGGGGCAGGGAGGTTGGGATGGGGGGGGGCGGCAATCTTTTGGATGGGAACCTTTTCTGGGCCTGTTCTTTCCTTCTCCTCTTCCCCTGAGGAAAGTTATCAGTTCCTCAGTGTTGCCTCCTGGAGCTCAGAAAGGACCTGAAAGGGAGTGAGTGAGGCCTTGCCAAGCTGATGGGGGAGAGGAGGTGTTTTCATCCCACTTTGGTTGAAAAAAAAAAAATTGCAACAGGCCTCAGATCAGTGATACCTGGGGGGGGGGGGGGGGAGGCACGGACTGGAGGCGAACATCCAAGGAATCACTGCTCTGCCTTTTGCTAGGTGCTTGTCTTTTCTCATCTCTCCTCCCCATTCCCACCCTCCTCCTAACCCACTTCCTTATTTTCTCTTTGATGGATGTATGTATTGATGTCTGCTTCTGCCTGCGTCTATGCGTGTCTGTTTTGTTTTTAAAAGTTTGTATTATATATGTTTGTTTTCTGTGTGTTGCTGTGTGCACGCTGGGGTCCACAGAGGTTTCCTAGTGAGATCTGAGCTTGCTTCACACAGCAGGGCTGCGTAAGGGGAGGGATTGACCACGTGCTTGGTTACCCAGGGTTTGGAAGGGTCTGCACTTGACTGTGCCATGACTGTGCACTTCACTGTGCTTTTATCTTGGAAGGGGGAAGTCTTTTGCTCCACCCCTTGGCATTCCTTTAAATCCCTTTAGCAGCTGGGCAGTGGTGGCACACGCCTTTAATCCCAGCACTCGGGAGGCAGAGCCAGACAGATCTCTGTGAGTTCGAGGCCAGCTTGGTCTACAGAGCTAGCTCCAGGACAGGCACCAAAACTACACAGAGAAACCCTGTCGGGGCAGGGGGAGTCCTTTTAGTAGAGACAGAAGGGGCTGGTGGGTTTTGACCCAGGCCCTCCTGAGGCTACCCTGTGTTTCTATCTTCTCTCTCCCCTCTATATTTCTATCTAAATATTTCTCACTTCTCCCTGCTCAAAAGTACCCTGGGGGGGTGTCCCTCACATGTGCACATACGTATGTGAGAATGTGTGTGCCGTGGCATGTGTGTGGAGGTCAGAGGACAACTTGCAGGAGTCAGGTCCTCCCTCCAGCATGCTGCTCCTGGGGACTGAACTCAGCCGTCTGTCAGGTTGGCCGTGAGCGCTTTCACTGGCTGAGTCATCTTGCTGGCCCCTACATCTCTGTTTCTGGAAACTGTCTTCCTTTCACTTTCTGGTTTCTTTCTTCTTTGTCTCAGCCCACATCTGCCAAAGTATAAAAACTGAATTATTAGTAGACCTCAGCATTCTATTTTTAATAGTGTCATGTTCCATGTTCTTAATTTGTAAAGCAAACGGAGCATTTTCTGTTTCTCCCCCAATTAGACACCTTGCTCTGTATCCAGTGGCCTTTGGTGCAGAAAAGCTCCCCGTGGCTTAAGGAGTAGGTCTGAGAGCAAACAGCTGTATGTGAGCACAGTTCAGAGAACCCTGGATGGAGGCAGTGCGTTTCTAAGGAGATGCGGGGCAGAAAGGACAGTTCCCATCTGTCCCGTACTGAGACAGAGAGCAGGCGGGTACTTTGTCCTGCACCTGAAGAGAGGTCCTGACTGCAGTGGCCTTAGTAGTGAGGTGCATCAGACACACCACCACCACCACCACCACCACCACCACCACCACCAAGAGGGGGAGGGAGAAAGTGTCAGGGGAGAGCAGCACTTTGGAAGGATCTCCTAAACATGTGCTTGTTCATTAGCCAGAATGTGAAGGGACTGAGGCCCTCCACATTCCTCCTTCAGGCCCTCCATATCCCTCCTTCAGGCCCTCCACATCCCTCCTTCCGGTCCCTGCTGCATAGGCCTCTAGCCTCCATTGCACCCTCCTGCCTTGAGCCTTCTGGGTCCTGGTTCCTCCAGCTGACAGCTAGTACCGAAGGCCTGAAGTAGAGACAGACAAATGGTGTGACAACCCCAGCCCTGGCAGTGTGAGCCAAGGAAGGCTTAAGTGTCCCCTAGACCCTATGTCGAACATCTACCTCTGGTGCCCATTAGAAATGACAGAAAGACAGACAGGTACTTAAGGAGCATTTGCCCATAGGTAGCTAGCCGAGTCCCTGTGTACTTACAGCCTTGCCGGCTCTGACTTTCCTAACTCAGTGACAGGGCTCTGGGAGCTGCTTTTGGAGCAGCAGAGGTCTCTTCTGCGGACAGATCCAGTATCTACTTCTCCCTCCGTAAGCCTCTAGGCACCTTCAGCCCTGGCTCTACCCACGCACGAAGCGATCAGCAGACCCTAATAGGCGCGGAACCCCACATTCCAGTGAATAGAACCTGCCAGGGATGGAGACCACAGCGCAAGCTGGCCCGGCCACCTGGGAGTCTAGAAGGGACGCTCAACCTTCCCATGAAGCTATCCCACTCCCCCCCCCCCACCCCCCGCCATCCCCCGTTAGAGGGAGGACAGGCTATATGATGGCAGGCTGCAGTGCATTTCTTGGGACTTCGGGAGCTTGGCCTTCAAGTGGCTTGAGAAGTCCCAGTAGAGAATCTTGTGCTCAGACTTGCAGGGAGCACTTCTTGCATGCGACAGGTGTCCCCACACCCCATGCTTCCTCATGAGACCAGCTCTCATACTTACCCTACAGCAAGCGCCCCCGACTTTGAGGGGAGCGGGTTCCAGGGCTGTGCAAGGGCGGCTGTTTCTCATTCTGCCTCGCCAGGTTCTTGTTCCTGGAAAGAGAGCGAGGGTCTGCGCACCGGGGCTCTTCCCGGAGCTCTGCCCCCCCCTTCCCCCCCCGACACACACACTGAAGCATCTCTGTTGCTCTTCAGAAAGAAGAGAAAGCCATGATTGCCAAGATGAACCGCCAGAGGACCAATTCCATCGGACACAACCCGCCCCACTGGGGGGCCGAGCGCCCCTTCTACAACCACTTGGGCGGTAACCAGGTGTCCAAGGAGATGAAGAGGATGGTGAGTCTCTGGTGGCATGGTGCTCCTGGGTTGGCAGCGAAGGCTGGCCCTGGGCTCTCAGCCTGGGGAATCTAGAAGGGAGGGAAGGAGGGGGATCACCCAACTTGATGCTAGAAAGCGAAACTCCCGACCCTGGCCTGGTTCTGCTTCATGAGTCCCACTATCCTATGGCTTGGGGACATAGCAGCAGTACCCTCCCCTTCCTCCTGGCAGAGCTTCCTGGTGCAGGCTGGCCAGACTCAGGGTACTACTAGGGCCTCTAGCAGCCTCAGTGTTGACTGGTGAGACCCCCATGGAGCTGGGTGGCACCGCATGCCGCCCCTTCCAGCCCTTAATGTATTTCCCAGGCAGTTGAGCACACACGCTCCTTATTTCAGCAGCCCAGAAAACCTTCCCAGGGCTTTTGGGCAAGTAGCCGGTGATGGCCCCTCTGCTTCTGTGCTGGGAAGCCCCCTGGCCCTGCTAACTAACACCAACCTTCTAGCCAGAGTGTTAGCCAATAGGTCACACAGCCACTCAAGGCCTTTGTCTACTTGGGGAACACATGCCCCTGGCCAACCCCAAATATAGTTTAGGATGCGTTGTTGGTTCACAGAGAGAAAATAAGAGGGATTCCTGGAAGCCAGGTGGCAATGGGGGTACTTTGACTTTCTGCCTAGACCTCAGCTCCCACCCCTGGGGACACTGCTCAGGTCAACGCCCCCTGGCTCTCGGGGGGGGGGGGGGGGGGGGAAGTGGTCTGCATTGAAGGAGGCTCAAGGCCCAGAGCAGGGTGTGTGGCCACTCTGTGAATAGGCTGGAGCAGGCCACTGGCAGTACGAGCCAGGTGTATAGAGCAGGCGAGGTGCAGCTGGAACCAAAGGGATGAGACAGACCCCCACGGGGATAAAGCAGGCAAGAGCTGGTGGCCTGAGGAAGGGGCAGGTTGGGGACCTGATGGCTCCACCCCTTGCCAGCTAACAAGTAGTAGGTGATACACATATACTGTACAGCAAAACAAACAAACAAACAAAACAACAACAACAAAAACCAAGAGCCTCTACTTCCACTTAAAAGTTTCAGGGTAGATAAACTACTGGTTTCTCTGCAAGAGAGAAGACAGTGGTGGAACCTGGCCTTACCCAGGGCTTTGAACTCAGACATCCACAGGCCCGACCTGTGCCAGCATGACCTGCAGCCACTCTGTCCTCCAGGGCCCTCCCCAAAGCAAAGAGCAGGCGTCCACTCCTCCTCGTTACTGCCTTGCTCCTAACTAATGCCCGACAGACTCTGAGCCCATATGATCAGAGGGTTTTGGGGGGCGGGCAGGAGGATAGAGGGGGTGTGGAGGGGAATCTGGAGTAGGAAGAGATAACAAGAAGAGGGACTTAGGGAGGTACAAAGGAACAAGAGGACAGCCAGCAAGCGACAAAGTAGCCTGATGGGAAACCAGTCTCCGTGAAGTCCTGGAGGTCTCCATCTTTCTGTGACATGTGGAATAGTCTGCCACCCCGGTTATTTCCTAGGCGATCTGGGCTGTGAGCACAGGTTTGGCAGGCCTATCCATCACTGTTAGGACAAGGAGCTCTGGAAGGGTTAGCAGTAGGGCCTGTGACTGGGGAAGGGACATCTCCAGAGGAGGCTGCGTCTCAGGGGAGGCTCCTGGGTGTTAATTGCTTCCCCCAGCAGGGGAGGAAGATCATGCAGAACAAGGTGCCCCATGCTGGCTGGGCAGAGCTTTCCTGAGGATACTGGCATCAAAGCCTCCTTTCCCAGCCCCACCTGCCCTGTGGGGAGTCTGGGCTGGGCACAGATGTCCTGCCAGCCACTGGCTTTGGCGGTAAACTTCTCAGAAATCTTTGAGGAAGATGCAAAAAGAGCCTTTCTACCTGACTTCTGGCAGATGGGTGAGGTTTAAAAAACAAAAACAACCCCCCCTCCCCCCCCCAAAAAAAAAAACCACTGAAAAGTACACAAACCTGAAAGTAGACCACTGGAGATGGACGGTTTGGAGTCACTGAAGCAGTGACTGCAGATAGAAAGGTACTAATCCGTGGCCGGCAGTCTTGTTCTTGGGCATCTTTATGGAGCTTTTACTCAGCTTTCCAAGCACTGTGCTGAGCTGGGCTTCTGTGCTTGAATGCATCCCTTGTCAAGGCTTCAAGGTTGTATATTAATAAGTGGCTGACAGGGACAAGTGTGTGAACTGAGCTTATCTGGTTAATCCAAGGATGCTCTCTCTGCCTGCCCGGCTGGGAGACAGGCTGGGACCAGCAGGCTGAGAGAGGTGAAGGGACCCCCACCTTAACACTAGTGAGCATGGACAGTGGAGTGTACCCAGTTCACTAGACGGAGGTTTAGGTGCATGGATGCTTGGGTGGGTGGATGGATGCTTGGGTGGGTGGATGGCAGAGGTACAGGTGGAAGCCATATGGGTCCATGCTGCACCCCTGAGCCACAGGCCAGCCTGGACAGTTCGTAATGGCTGTGCTGAGCTGATTTGTGGATAGCAATGTCTTCTACCTTGTTGTCAATGCCCTTCAGCACATCCGAAACAGCCTACACCAACACGGCATCCCCTAGGTGCTGAGGTTCAGTCCAGCTCTGCTCAGCACAGGGAAGAAAGTGTGTCCTCTGCAGAGGCCAGCAACAAGGCACTTTGGGGTAGTTTTGATCTGTAGACATGGACCTGTATCTGTATAGCACTGTTGTTCCCAGCTGTGGAGTTAGCTTGTTGCTGGCTCATAGGGTGAAATTCTGGTCTGGAGGCTCATGGTGGCATTTTGTGGACAGCTTGCCTGTCCAGTTCTGCTTCTGGTGATACTGAACTCATTGAGGGGCCATGAGAGCACACACATGGGGTTGTCCCCAGACAAAACACTCAGCTGAGTGACACCCACTTCTACAGCTAGGAGATAGTCTAAAGATTTTCAGAGGGTGAGGACAAGGGTCTGGCTGGTCTGGGCAGACAAGTGGTGGATTGGCAGATCATCCCAGACCAGGCGTAGCATCAGAGTAACAGCATGGGACCCCTGGAGGCTGCTGAGGTCCTAGGGAATCCTCCATGTCACAGGGATGCCAGGTCTCCTCAACACCTGCCAGCCCTGAGCTCATGAGGAAGTCCTTTTTGGGGAGGCTGCCAAGCCAAGTACTCAGCAGGAATGAAGGGGGTGAGACAAGGATCTGTTTGGACTTCAGGGTCCCTCAGCACTTGCTGACTAGTGTCCACACGAGGTCCTCCTCTGTTCCTGCTCTGACAGTCTGTGCTTTACCTGCAGGTCCGGAGCTGCTGGTCACTTTCACCGCCTCCCACCGCAGGGAACCCCCTCCCCCAACCCCACCATATCAGGCAGACCCCGATAGCCCTGCTTTATAGTGAGGTTCACAGATTACCTCTAAGGAGGGCTCTGTGGTCGACATCTGTCTGTCTCACCCTGGGCTTGTAGATTTGAACCACAGAAAGGCACTCATCCCCTGCAGGTGGCATCTGGGCTCCTTGCCTCCTAAATCCAGTCAATGCTAGCCTTGCAAGAACACATTCATTCCCAGATACCACATACATGGTTGTAGGTAACAGAACTGAGCTATCTGGGGGTGGGAAGCTGTCGGTTTCCCGTAGGTTTTGTGTGATCAGCGTGTGTGCATAGGTAGTGAGTGTGGGCCCGTGTAAAGTTCTGAGCAGCTCAGCAATTTCTCTTCAAGCCAGGGCTCAGGAGGAAGGAGGAACAGTCCAAGAAATATAAGGAGTCGCAGTGGAGAGGGCAGGCGTTGTGCCTGTGGAGAGAATGAAATCACAATGCACCCTGGCATCTAGACCAGAGCCTGTGCCTTAGGAAGGACCCACTGTGTTCACCGAGTGAAGGGAGGAGGGAGCCGTCATCCTGTGTGCATCATGGTACTCAACGTCAGAGAGCCGTGAGATGCAGCTGCCTCAATGGACCCCATGGCCACCACAGGCCTGTGTACGATCCTTGCTTACTGATCTCACATTCCTCTTTCCTTCTCTTTTAGGGTTTTGAAGACCCCAAAGACAAGTGAGTAGTATACCTATGGTTTTCCTCCTTCTCCCTTGGCCCCTTCATGTGACAGACTTTCAGCAGTGGCCAGAGCAGTAGCCCAGGAGGCCCCTCGCTCTCCATGGCTCCCTCAGGGAAATGTGGACCTTGTACACTGGCAGCAGGTGCTGAATGTACCCAGTGTCCAGAGAGAACATTCTCTTTCTCCTCTTGTGCTTCCCAGTTCTCAAGACTGCCAGAAACTGTACTCAAAGACCAGGTTCCACCTTGAGAAGTTAGATTTTTAAATTCAGCATCAGAAGCATGCTGCCCAAGAGGATCCTACTCCTGGTTCAAGTGGCATTTCGTCCATAGTCCGTGTGGTAGGAATCCACTCACCAGGTTTAGCCTTAGCTTCAGGATGAGGAGACAGCTAAAGAGTCAAGAAAGGAGCTTATCTGTTGGAATAACAATGAAATCTTCAGCCAGGTGGTGGTGGCACATGTCTTCAATCCCAGCACGTGGGAGGTAGAAGCAGGTCTCTGAGTTCAAGGCCAGCCTGGTCTACAGAATGAGTTTCAGTACAGCCAGGATGGTTACACAGAGAAACCCTGTCTCAAAACAAACAAAAAACAACCAGCCAAACAGACAAAAACAATGAAATCTTCAGTAATAATCTACAGTGCCAGCAATGCTCTGGGACTTGGGCACCTTCTGTGGTGCAGTTAAGAACACAGCCTGGTCGCAGTCCATGCTGTCCCTTCCTGGGGCACAGCACTCAGGGGGGGTCTGTCAGGTGTCTCTGGCCAGTCCAGATGGCTATACAAAGCTACCCATGTGACAGTGTCCCTGGGTGCCAGCCTGCCTATGTCTGCCCCTTGCTTTCCAGGAATGCCCAGGAAAGTGCCAACCCCGAGGATGAAGTGGACGAATTTCTGGGCCGGGCCATTGACGCCAGAAGCATCGACAGACTGCGGTCTGAACATGTCCGCAAGTTCCTCTTGACCTTCAGGGAGCCCGACTTAGAGAAGAAGGTATGGCACCAGGACAGAGGGCCCCAGCAGAACCAAGAGAGGAGGGCACAGGGCGCAGCCCACGGGATGGCTTCCTCTCACCCCCAGAGCCGGTGTCCTAATCTGTGACGCCACACTAGAACCCCAGGAGATGGAGTTCTGGGGAGATTTCCTTGGTTGGAAGGAATACATCTTATCACTGCTGGTGCCTCAGTTCCCTTATCTGGGGGATATTTAGCATACCTACTTCAGGATCAGGGTGAGCACCAACTGAGTTCTGTCTGTATCAGACACATACCACCCAGAGGTATCCACCACCTGAGGGTGTGTGGTAAATGTGCTCCTAACATTGCTGTGATCTCTGAGCCACCTGGTTCCCCGGGACCCATCAGAGCCTCCGGGTGCTGCATGGGTATGGAAGCCCTTTGTCCTGGCCTTAGATCGTGGTTGAAGGGCCCAATGGGCCACACAGTGAAGCGGTGACAGGGCTGTCACACCCTTCCCTTCGCCCCGTGTCCCACTATGTGGGACACAGCATCTGGTTGGAATGGTCTTGTAAGAGCCTCTGCCAGCATAAGTGAGGCAGGCCTTATGAGCAAAGCACAGCTATGAAAAGGGACCTGACTGATGTGTCCCTTCAGGGTGACCGTGCCAGCATTTATGTGGCTGGCTGGTGTCGTGGGAGGAGGTGAGACCCGGAGTTGGGACCTTGAAGTAGTCATGGGAGCTCCCTGAGTGAGCGCTTCCTGGAAGTAGAAACCACAGCAGTCTGGGGCCCACGGAGGGGCCACCTCGAGGGTGGGTGATGATCTGCGGCTGTGGTCATTACGAATTATGTTGACCTTGGGTCAGCCTGCATACAGTGGCTGGTTCGTCTCTCAGGCACTCGCACACAGGCTCCGCCATACAGGCATTTACACTGACTGCCCTGCGTCTAAACCTAGCTCTGCTCTCCATGTGTTCTCCGTCCTGGAGTAGGGCATCTTGGGCACCAGGTGACTAGACTTGGCTGGACTGGAGCAGACAGCGGGTGGGTTCACCAGAGCTCACCTTGCATTTCCCTTCTCAGTACTCCAAGCAGGTGGATGACCGATTTGGTGCCTACGTGGCGTGTGCCTCGCTTGTTTTCCTCTTCATCTGTTTCGTCCAGATCACCATCGTGCCCCAGTAAGTATTCCCACCCACTCACACTCCCTCATCTGGATGCAGGGTCCCCAGAGCGGGACCTTGCCCAGGAGGTCTGGGCGAGTGCTCAGGCTGGGACTGGGTTTCCTGCTTTCCTCTGTGGACCTAGGAGGTCAGGGGTCCTCCCTTTGGGCTGAGGGGGGTTGAGTGCTCACACCTGGGTAGAGACCTCACTGGGTACTTCTCAGCTGCACAAGGGACCCCTTTCTATCACTGTCCCCCACTCCTCTCATACCTGATTGAGTCACCCAGAGTCTGCCACTCTGGCTTCCAAGTGACCTTTAGCTCTTGGACCAAAAGAAAAAGAAAAAGAAAAAAAAGAAAAGTGTGTGTGTGTGTGTGTGTGTGTGTGTGTGTGTGTGTGTGTGTGTGTGTGTATCTTGAAAAGATACAGGATTTTAGGGTTTTTTTTTTTTCTATGACTGGGAGTATTTCAAAGGAGGGGCATTAGGAAGGCTTTTCACAAAGAGGCACACCCAGGCTCTGACAAAGACTGGCCGTCTCACTAAGGACCACCTGGAAACAGACAGAGGGCTTTTGAAATGAGGTTTAGATGATGGTCATTCACAGGAATCACACCTAGGAGAGAAGTGTGTTGTCCTATGTATGTGTGCATTCACGATGGGTGTGTTTATATGTATACGTTTTATTCTTTGCTATGAAATCACTAGAGCACATATAAGTCACATGACCAATCCCCACCCCTTACCTAGAACAATTATTAATGTTTTCCAGTATCTGTTTCAGTTACCTCTTTCTGATTTTTTTTTTCCCCCGAGACACCATTTCTCTGTGTAGCACTGGCTGTCCTGGAACTCACTCTGTAGCCCAGGCTGGCCTTGAACTCAGAGATCTGCCTGCCTCTGCCTCTGGAGTGCTGGGATTAAAGGCGTGTGCTGCCCAGCCTCTTTTCTGATTTTTACAAATAAACTTACAGACATTTCTCCCCTATGAGCAGTAGGCATCTATTTTAAGGACATTTCCCCCTTACACGTAGTATCTGACATATCGAATAAAACCAACGGCAGTTCCTCCTGCCACCTGGTACCCAATCCATTACAGATTTCCAAAACTATTCCCCAAATGCCTTCCTAGTTGATAGCTAGGGTCTGCTTGCGATCCATGTGGTTCACATGTGGCGCAGCCTTCCGAGCCATGCTTGATCTGAGGTGTCCCTCACCCAAACTTGATTTTTCTTTTTTTTTAAAAAAGATTTATTTATTTATTTATTTATTACAATATACAGTGTTCTGCCAGATCTCACTACAGATGGCTGTGAGCCACCATGTGGTTGCTGGGAATTGAACTCAGGACTTCTGGAAGAACAGCTAGTGCTCCTAACCTCTGAGCCATCTCCAGCCCCCGCACTTTATTCTTCTTGTTGAAATCATTGTAGATCCACTGCAAGGCTGTAGAGTTACGTGGTGATCTGCCCATACCCCCATGCATTTCCTCCTAGGGCTGACAGCCTCCTTTGCCATGTTGCAGCAGCCACAGCCAGGAACTCACATGGTAACCATGCTCAGCCTGTGCACCCTTACACCCAATTCTCATTTCCTCAGTTTCCCCTTTGTGCCCCTTTTTCTGTTCCAGAAGCCACACTGCCCCGGGTCCCACACTGCAGTGAGCTGTATGTCTCTTTCCTCTTCACGGGTCGGTGATAGTTCTGTAGCCCCCACTTTGGTGACTGTGACAGTGTTAACGAGACCCCACACATCTTCACAAGCCATTGCGCATGTGCGCGGAGGTCAGAGGACAACTTCCAGGTGTTGGATCTTGTCCTTTTCCTATTTGTGTCCCAGGGATCGACCTCGGGAGGTCAGGCTTGGTGGCAAGCTCCTTTATCCACTGAGCCGTCCTGCCTGCTCTACCTCTGCCTCCTTAACACCTCTTATTTTTGTGCCATTGGCTAAGTAAAGATACCCGTGTGTGTGTGTGTGTGTGTGTGTGTGTGTGTGTGTGTGTGTGTGTGTGTGTGTTTGTGTGTTGACCGTCAGAACACCTCAGGTGTAACCCAGACATTGGCAGCTGGCTGCACCCTCGCTGGGCAGCTCAGCCCATTCCCCCACATGAGGTTGCTCTGCGCTGTGGAACCGTGGGTCCTAACGGTCATTCGGCCCCATTGTTCTGTTGTGGCGCGGTACAGGTAATGACCACGTGTACCGGCGCGTGTCCGAGGCTTGTGTCCCGTTGCAGTTGACAGTCCTCTAGCTCAGGTGCACGGTCCTGACCCTTTGCCACTGGACTCTCGTGGCAGCAAGGCTTAGGGTGGGGCCGTGCCAGCTCCCGGCTCTCTTTACAGTGGCTAGCTCCGTCCCTGCCTGTGGCCACAGCTCCAGCTGGCCAAGGTACTGACTCGGGTCATTCCAACCGTGCCCTCTAGGGAGCCCTTAGCAACCACCTTCAGGGTCTTTCCTTCCTTCGGAAGAATTCTCCCCTTGGTCCCTTGTCAAGTCAGCTGAGTGTTGCTTTTGTGGAAGCCAGGAGCAGAGGTGCTGCCCGAGCCCTCCTGGGGACGGGCAGTATCCCCCTCCAATAGCCTCCAACCTGCCAACAACGCCTGGCATCTCCAGGCCACCCCTCCCCTGCAGCCTTGTGGGTGTGCCGCACCTGGACAAGCCGCTGCCCGAGGAGGGTAGTGGTGGGTTCGGGAAGGAAGAGCGCTAGCAGCTCATTTATCTGAGGCTTCCTACCCTGTGGCCAGCTCTCTCCTCCTCAGGGAAACTGGGACACTTTCCCCTTTGGACTGCCTAAGAATCGGGGAGCAAAGACTGAGCAGGGCCTGTTGTGGGGCCCAGCAATGGAAAGGGAGAGGGGCTATGTATACACACCACAGTGTCTCAGAGAGGTGCTGTATGGGCTGCTGGAGTGAGGCCCCTTTACCAGGTCCATTTGGGGCCCTGTTACCAACCTGTGAGTGCTGAGGAGTACGGATAAGCGGGTGACTTTTAAATCAGTTCTCCATGCTGCCTGGACGCACTCTGTGAATAGCTAAGAGGCAAACTGTTAATCGGGTGTCTTTTTAGTTCTCCATTGGCTCCTTCTGGGCTGCTGGTCCCCCGTGAGGGTGACCAGAGGGTGGGAAGAGCAGGAACGGACTGTATTGTAGCATTGCCGTACACGGGCCCTTGCTGAGAGAGCTCTTCTTGGGGGACAGTGGGAAGGAGGAGCAGTCGGCTTCTGGAGAAATGGAACTGTTTTCAGAGCTGCATGTCCCAAGAGCCCTGGGATCTGGGTCCGGACCGCCGGGCACCTCCCGGGATGCAGTGGGACTTCGGCTTCCTGCTAGGATGTGGCTCCTTCTCACCCTTTTAATCCCCCAGCTCCCTGTTCATGCTGAGTTTCTACCTGTCCTGTTTCCTGCTGCTGGCGTTGGTGGTGTTTGTGTCCGTGATCTACGCCTGTGTGAAGGTGAGTGTCCCTCAACATGCCATCCAGGGGGCCTCCTGTCAGCGGCAGAGGCCACTGTCAAGACTTGAGCATCACTCTTGGCCTAGGTAATGGACAAGGGCGTACAGGATGCTGGTCCATAGCACTTGACTGGCAAGCCTGCCTGGAGACTAGACTGTTCTTTGGCTGACCCGTTAAGCCCTTGGTAATCTTTGCCACAAGATTGCCATGGCTGCTTCTGTGTCGGATGGGACAAGATGGCTGCTAGCCAGAGCCTGAAACGCAGTATTGGTCAGTGAGCGTTCACTAAAGAATGTGTGTGGAGGAGACCTCTAGACACAGCCTTCAGTGGCCCCAGGTGCCCTAGGAGGGACATTCTCTGAGATTAGGGATGAGCCTAGCATGCATGTGAGGGATATGACCCCCAGAGAGGCACAGAGTTTTACATGGTCCAGACAGCGGACACCAAGGAGCCTGGCTTCCTGTTGTATATTTTATCTTAGATCTCTCTCGGGCATGCCAGGTCCCCTGTCCAAGTTGTATCTCTAGGCAGTCCTTGACCCCAGGCTATGTGTGTGTCATGGAAATCATGCAGGCTTCTGTTTCCCTTGCCCAGAGATCCTTTGTCCCCTCCCTTATTTCCATCAGTAGGGAGTCAAGGACTCTCCACCCTCCAAACAGGGCCCCTTCATTAATCAATTTGCTGAGTTGCCTTGTCGTTGAAAGTCTTGGTGGAGTGAGTGCCAGGTCTGGTAAGGACCTTAGGGATTATGCGTGGGGGTTCGAGGTCAGTCTCTGGAGAGTGGGCTACATGAGAAGGTGGTGGGTGGCTCCCGGTATCGGAAGGTGAACACTGGCTCTCCTTCCTCGAGGCTATGACCCTCCTGCTCTGTGCTCATTCACCTCCTGCTTTGGCTGTGGAGTGGTCAAGGCCCCTCAGTCTGTTTGGACCTAATAGACAGTTCACTCTCTTCATCCATGGACATAATGATAAGACACCAAACTGTCACAATAGGTGAAAGCAACTCAGTGTCCATCATCAGATGCCAAGAGATAACGTATGGCATGTAACTGTGATAGACTAGCGTTTGAGTGCATGGAAGCACAATGTCCTGTCACATGCTGCAGTGTGGATGGACTCTGGAGACACTGCTGAGTGAAAGAAGCTGGGCGACTCTGGTCACATACTGTATTACTTCAAATATGTCATTTTCTATGATAGGCAAATTCTTAAGACAGAAAGTAGATTAGAGGTGACCCACATTGCTGCCAGCGGAGAGTTGTTGCTTAATGCGCAATGTTTCCATGTGGGGTGGTCAAAGAATTTTGGCAATAGGTGGCAGTGATGGTTACACAATGTTGTGACTATAATGGATGCCATGTTAAAATGGCAAAGCTTTATGCTGTATTTGTGCTACAATAAAAAAAAAAAAAAACATTACAATAGATTGAGCATTTTAGCATGCCTGTAATGCCAGTACCTGGAACACTGGGGCAGGAGGTTAGAAAGTTCAAGGCAAGTCTGAGCTATATAGTGATAACTTGTCTTAAACACACACACACACACACACACACACACACACACACACACACACACACACACACACAGTTTTAAAGCATACCATAGCTAAAATACTCGAGTTATTTTTTCTAAATCCCAAAGAAAGGCTTACCTTTTAAATTGTGTGTGTGTGTGTGTGTGTGTGTGTGTGTGTGTGTGTGTGTGTGTGTGAATGTAGATGCCTTCAGAGGGCAGTGAATTCTCTGGAGCTGGAGCTGGAGTTACATGTGGTTGTGAGTTGCCTGATGTGGGTGTTGGGAGCTGAACTCAACTCTTTTGCATCTGTGTTAAGAAAACTCCACCTATTGTCAAGTCTGGAACCTGCTGCTCCAGGTTAGCGGCCACAAGTCAGGTAGAAGGGAGTCCTCACCCTTGTTCCCGCTGCCTCCTTCCTCACTACCCAGTCAACCACCTCTTCCGATTTGTTCCCACTCTGGAAAGCAGAGGAAGCAGGGGAAAATGATTCCCCTTACGAACAATTTCCACTAATTCTTCTTCCCTCTTTTATGCTGTGTGCTAAAATCCTATTGCACATTAAGATGTGTAAGAAGTAGCCAGGTATGGTGACATATTCCTGTCATCTCAGGTGAAGGCGAGAGAATCAGGAGTTCAAAGCCATCCTTGGTTACATAGTGAGTTTGAGGCTAGTCTGGGCTATGTGAGAGCCTGTCTCAAAACAAAATAATGTAAAAGGGATGCTTACCTTTGGGCAGATACACAGCAGGGAATAAATATTAACTGCTTTCCTCTTCAATGCAGACCATCTTATTGCTAAATCCCTGGAAGGCTGGTAGGGGTTGAAAGGACAAAAAAAAATGTTACTGGTCACCTTGTCTGGTGCTGACCAGAAGCTGACTGGACTGTAGCGCTCACAGTCATTCCGTGTTACCTTGAAAGGCATTCTCCTTCTACCAGAATGAATGATTTCCCCCATCTTATTTCCAGTTTTGAGAGGGCCTCAGATAGGGCAATTCCTCGGTTACTCTGGGCGCAGGTGCTAGCGAGCCCCAGCCAGGAAGCTTCTTCACTTCATCTGCTTTTCCATCTCGCACAAGCAGCTCAGGCTTCCTTCTTTATCTATCCCTTGTCCTCTTACCAAGAGATGCCCGAGGACAGGACAGACGGGTCGGTTGCCTTCCCTGGGCTAGGGTTTCCCTTCTCTGGTTGACCTTCCACGTTGGGCCCAGGTCATCTTCCCATCAGCCACCTGGTGCCGTACACACACATCTAGACTTCTTGGAAGGTTGATTCAGTGCTGGGCACTTTATCTTGTCCCCAGGTCCGTTCTCACTTCTCAGTGCGTCAGCTGCTTTCAGAGCCCCACAGCTCCCAGGATGCCGCCTCAAGTCTGTTTCCTGCTGCCGCCATTATAGAGGGCAAATCAGTTTGTAGCCTTCCCGCCACCCTGGGGATTTCTGCTACTCTTCTTGGAAAAAAAAAAAAAATAGCGGCCCCTCTGCGCTATCACACACTATCTCAGACTCAGAGAATCTCAGCATGGAGGACCCCAAGCAGTGGGAGCCCTGCCACCTTGCTGAGATCAAAATCCCTTCTCTGAACTCTGCATACGATAAGCCAGCAGATCTTGTCACCTCCAGTGACAGCGCACTTACTCACGTGCCCCCTCCCTTCCGTGCCAGCTCCGGCTGCTCCGTCATCGGTGACTCCGTGACTCCGTAGCAGCCTTATTGTCTTAGGGAGCAGCCCAGGCCTGTGCCTGCCAGTGGGGAAGAACGGCAGCTCCCTTTCTCCCGCTCCGATTGTACTGCTTCCACGTGGCACCTCGGTACAGCTTCATGCCGAAGGCTGGCATCTTCCGGCAGGACACAGAGGCCCGCGGGAACACCCAGCTATGATGTTGAGTCTTGTTTAGATTTTTGTCAACATGACACAAGCCAGTTGTCAGGGAAGAAGACGTACAACTGAGAAAATACTTCCTGTAGGCCAATGATTGATGTGGGAGTAGGCAGCTCACCGTGGGCAGTACTGCCCCTGGGCAGGTTGTCCTGGATGGTATAGGAAAGCAGGCCAGGGAAGTGATGGAGAACAAGCCAGGAAGCAGCGCCCCTCCATGGCCTCTGCATCAGTTCCTGCCTCCAGGTTCCTGTCTCTAGTGAGTTCCTGCCCAGACTTCCCTCAGCGACAGACTGAGGTAAAATGAACTAAACCCTTCCTTCCCAGGTTGCTCTTTGTTATGGGGGTTTCAAGGCAATAAAAACCTAACTACAGCCTGGGCCATGTGCAGGGCTTCTGCAGCAGCCCCCAGCCCAACGGTCACTTCTCTGAGGTTCAGGACATGCGGACGGATGGGGCTAGGGGGTGGCAGCAGAAGCGGACGGACTCTCCAGCCTTCCTCATTGCCTGGCAGCTCCACCGCCTTCCCAAACAGAGCCGTCACCCAGGAACCAAGTGTTCTAATGGATGAACCCGTAAGGGACAGTTCTCACCAAACCACACGGAACAGCTTACAGAGCATTTTCAAATGAGCCTCCAGGGCCTCCCTGAGAGACAGCAGTCCCTATTGGCTGATGAGGAAACCAAAGCTCAGAGCAGTTAACAGCGTCCCCAGGATCACACAGCTCCTAAGAGGTGGAACAAGACTTTGAAAAATGAAAGCTATAGGAATATGTCAAGTCACATACCATACAATTTACCTTTATAAAGGTGGATGAACTTGTGATCCACTAGTCTTTGGTGTATTAGTATTAGTATACATTAGTAGTGTATGCACCTACTGGTACTGATTCTAGAACGTTGTCATCATTGTAGAAGAAACCTCACATTCATTTCTTCCTTCTGTCCCTCACACCACCGTCCCTAGTAACCACTATCCACTCTGAATTTGCATGCTCCCCATACCACATACAAATGGGTTCACACAATATATTGCCTTTTGAGACTGGCTTCTTTCACTTAGCATAATAGTTTCAAGGTTCCCCTACATCACAGCGCCATCACTTCATTCCGTCTCATGGCTCAGTACATGCACGGTGTGGCTCCAGCGTATTTTATCACTTAGTCATTGGTGGGCATCTGAGTACTTTTCCGTCTCCACCCTAGGATGAGCAATGTTGCCGTGGACTTGGATGTTCAAATGTCTGCTCAAGTCCCCGCTGTCAGTAATTTTGTGTATAAACCCAGGCGTGGAACTGCTGAATATGATTCTGTGCTTAATTTTTAAGAAACCATCGCAGCCCACGCACACAGTGGCGTTGTTGGACCAGTCCAGCAGCAGCGCATGGGCGCCCTGATTTCCCCACATCTTCCTTAGTACTTGTTTTGCTTTCTTGGACGATTTTCTCCACTAAATCTTTTAATTGATGAAATCTAGTTTACCTGGATGTTTTTTTCTTTTCTTTTTTTCAGGGAGGGGGGTGTCAACTTGTGATGTCAACTAAACCAGCCCTCAGTGTTAGGTAACAGATAGGTAGACCTTGTGGCCTGGGACACCCTGTTGACATGTCCGGGGATGCTGAGGACCTGTGAATGGTTAGAGGCATTTGCCTACTTTTCTTAACCAAAAGAATTAAGGTGCCCTGACAGACAGACAGACAGGTAGACAGACAGACAGACAGACAGGTAGACAGACAGACAGACAGGTAGACAGGCATCCTTCAGAGAAGTGGTGTGGCTTGCTCAGGATCCCAGAGGGCAGACAAGCCCAGAGCACAGGCTTCTTGCCTCCTTTCCCATACCCTTCGGCCCCCACCATCCTCTGTCCTTGGGGGTTTCAAGGTCACTTGCACTCTGGGCAGCAGACAGGCCTCCACCAGGACAAGCTGAGGCAGTGGAACTGGAGAAGCCCAGGTCCCCTGCTTCGCTCTGTCAACGTCTTTGTCAGTCTAGGTAGCAGATGAGGAGGATGTGGTATGTGACGCTAGTCGAGTGTCTCGGATTTGGTGACAGGACAGGCCTAGCGGGCCGTCACTGGATTACTGAAAGCACCAGGGGTTTGGGAGCAGACGAATGGCTTGTCTTACTGGGAAGGATATAGGAGGAACTGGTAAGCCAAATGGCAGCTCCATGGAACCTTCAGGCTGAAGAAAATGCTCATTCGATGCCTTCTCCAAGCCTCCACATGCTTTCCCAGTGCCCTCCCTCTTCAAGCCCCCTTCCCTCCTGTTTCCACACCCCTCTGCTCCTCGGAGGGGCCTCTCTGAATCCCCATTCCTTCCAAGAAGCCCTCCAGGAGGGCCTCCCCTCCTCAACCACTCCCTATTCCTCCCTAGTTGGACCCCAAGGCCCAGTCTCCCACCGCAGGTGACAGGCTTTCCTGCCATTTTTGTCTGGTCAGGATAGCATCATTTCCTTTACCTGCCTCTGTCACCTGTGGCTGGGCTCCACTGACAGTCCCCACCCCACCCCCCACCCCAGCCAGCACTGCGGCTCTGATGCTTGTGGTCTGTAGAGGCAGGCAGTAGTATGAGGCTGGAGCTGTGCAGCCCTGGAGGGGCTCAGGAAAGCCCGGAGAGCTGTGTCAGGGGCAGGGTGTGTCCTCTGAGCTCCATGGCTATCTGAAGGGTCCTGACTGAATTATTCTTTGTGTCTTCCTCCCTTCCTGCCCCAGCTCTTCCCCACTCCCCTGCAGACCCTCTCCAGGAAGATTGTGAGGTCCAAGACAAACAGCACCCTGGTCGGAGTCTTCACCATCATCCTGGTGTTCCTCTCGGCCTTTGTCAACATGGTGGGTACCTCCATAGCCTCCAGGTGCCTCCCTAGCTCTGTGGGTTCAAAACCAGTGGGGCCCCATGGCTGATGAGCATAGCCAGGGAGCATTTCCCTGGCAGTTCATGTCCCACTTCAGGCTGGGGTCTAATTTGACGATCATTAGCATCTCACGCAGGCCTGCTGTTCCTCGTTTTCAAACTAGAAGGATCCCAGGGGATGTCTCCAACACAGATTACCAGGCCTCCGCCTTTGGAAGGTGCATGGGTGGGCCATGTCTGTAGCCAGAGCAAGGCTTTCCTTCAGGGGCCTCTTTTGTCCCTGGCGTGTGTACAGCGCTGCTCCTGAGCCAGGGTGGACTGGTCCTATGGGATGGGGCCTCCCTAGCCTGGCTTGCAGGGGCTGACCCGCCTCCATCCCCTCTTCCCCACCCTAGTTCATGTGCAACTCCAAGAACCTGGTGGGCTGCCTGGCGGAGGAGCACAACATCACGGTGAGCCAGATCAACGCGTGTCACGTGATGGAGTCGGCCTTCAACTACAGCCTGGGTGACGAGCAGGGCTTCTGCGGCAGCCCCCAGCCCAACTGCAACTTCCCAGAGGTTCGAGGGACGGGTGTGGGGACGGCAGCAGAGGCAGATGTGCCTGCCCTTCCCCCGCTTTGCCCCAGGGCTCTGGCAAGGTGGTAGCCACGAGGGCGCCCCTCCCAGTGCCGTCCACACCCCGGCAGCCTCCGTGTTAGGAAGGCAGTGTTCCCGGCATAGCGGAGGGCGGGGCCTTCGGCATAGCTGAGGGCGGGGCCTTCGGCATAGCGGAGGGCGGGGCCTTCGGCATAGCGGAGGGCGGGGCCTTCGGCATAGCTGAGGGCGGGGCCTTCGGCATAGCTGAGGGCGGGGCCTTCGGCATAGCTGAGGGCGGGGCCTTCGGCATAGCGGAGGGCGGGGCCTTCCCTCCACAGGACGGGTAGCTGGGACTCCGATACCCAACTATCTGGGCTTCTCTCCCGCCCCCTCCTCTCTAATACTGGTGGTGACTTTAGGCTGCCCCGTCACCCATCTAGTCACCAGGGACCTCCTTCACAGTACCTCAGTTGACTCTTGAAAGCCCGGGGCTGCCCACTGCTAGTCACTACCATCTGGCTGCAGCCCAGAGGCAGAGAGTCATTGTGGAAACAATAAGAGTGGAGAAAACTCAGAAATGATGGTCCCGAATGTCAAGAACCAAGGGCTAGATGTTGAAGTCTGGATCTAGCACCAGGAGATGAAAGATAGACAGGGGGCTGGAGAGATGGCTGAGAGGTTAAGAGCACTGACTGCTCTTCCAGAGGTCCTGAGTTCAATTCCCAGCAATCACATGTCGGCTCACAACCATCCGTAATGAGATCTGGTGCCCTCTTCTGGCCTGCAGTCATACATGCTGTATACATAATAAATAAATCTTGAAAAAAAAAAAAAAAGAAAGATAGATAGACGAGGGCCCCTGAGGGTCAGCTGGCTCGGCCTCTCAGTCAGCAAAGGACGTAGGCTCAAAGACCGGAAGAGAATTTCCAAGGTCAGGACAGGGCCCTGATGGTCTCTCCTGGCAAGCCTGATTGAGAGCCAATGCATGTGGACTGCAGAAGCTTCCAGGTCTTAGGAGGTCTGTCTCACACACGCCCACCGAGAAGTATGGGCAGATTGTGATGGCAAACCACAGTGCTGTATCTGCGGTCCCATGTGCGAACGATCAGGGGAAGTGGGGCAAAGATGGCGCCTGCTGTCATAGCATTAGTTCAGGTGGCCCCTCAGCAGGGTGAGTTCTGAGAGCGCTGGCAGGTTTTAGAACAGCTGACGTCAGAGCTGCAGCTCAGGGTGGGGCCCTTGTCCCCTTGCAGTTGCTGATGCCAGGCACAGCACCATCCGTGTCCGTGGACGGACATATGTGACTGCGAGCATTGCAGATGGGGAAACTGAGGCCTAGGGAGGATGAGTCAGGTCAGCCTGAGCTCGGAGCTATGCCAGTGACCCGCTGGCCTGGTGACAGCTGACCTGCACCACCTTCCTTCCCGGGAGGCCCACGTCCACCTGGAGCCCATCTCCAGCTTCCTAGACAGGCTCTTGACCTTTCCTCTCCCCTGCTTCCACCAGCCAGGACATTCCCAAACAGCGCTCCCCACTCCCAGCCCCACCCCCAGGTCAGGTGAGGGTGGGGAGGGGCCAGGAAGGACCAGAGCAGGCCTGGGGTCTGACCTGCTCTCTCTCCCTCTCTCCCTCCGCAGTACTTCACCTACAGCGTGCTGCTCAGCCTGCTGGCCTGCTCCGTGTTCCTGCAGGTCAGCTGCATCGGGAAGCTGGTGCTCATGTTGGCCATCGAGTTCATCTATGTGCTCATCGTTGAGGTGCCCGGCGTGACGCTCTTTGACAACGCTGACCTTCTGGTCACCGCCAATGCCATGTACGCTGCCGCCGCGCCTTCTTTGCGCCTCGGCTGGCTCTGGGGAGGGGCCAGGGTGGCACCGATGGGAGGAGCCTGGGTCCTGGCAGCACAGGGAACATGCGAGGAAAGGGTCTTCCTTCTGCCCAGGCCTGATTACTGGAGTTAGCAAAGCACGCAGGGTCATGGGGTCTTGTGCTGTCCCTGCCTCCCTTCCTTCCCAGGGGGGCGGGGATGCCACAGGTAACCAAGCCCCACTCCCTCTCTGTCTCTAGTTGGTTAGTCAGCGCTCACCTCAGCCGTGGGGCTGAGGAAGGCAAGGGATTCTTCCGTTCATCTACTCAGCTGTTGTTTTCGTTATTGGGCGCCTGTGATGAGCAGATCCCTGAGCCAGGCAGGGACAGGCAGGGCAGAGCAGGTAACCCAACAGAAATGTCCTTGTCTTGTGACGAGAGCAGCCCATGGGGAAATTGAGCCTGGATGTCAGCTTCAGACAAGGTCTTGTGGTGGCTGTGTGGGCAGGTGACAGGAAGACACTGCCATCAGGAATGGGTGCTTGATGCTGGCTTTGAACGCCTAATCCTCCTGCCTCCGCCTGGCTAGGAGCCAACAGGCCCAGCTTTGGAGCCTGAACATTGGGCTTCTTTTTATTTTCCCCTCCCGACCCCAGCCTCTTCTCTCTCTCTGTTGGTGGCAGGGGTAGAAAGTGGAGGCCTCTGCTGTCCAGCGACCCTGGCTGGACTCTAGGCAGTGAATAAATAATGCAAGCCATGTGTGTCATTTACATTATTTTCAGTAGCAATAATTTAAAAGGCAGAAAAGTATGGTGGCATTTCCTCATGGTGCTGGGGATCACACCTTCTCTGTACCACTGAGCAATGCCTCAGACCAAAAGTGCAATTAATTTTAGTAACAATTCTATATAGCCACTATATCCAGAATACGATCTGTTAAAGATATAATCAGTTGTTACTTATTAGGAAATTCTTTTCCCTTTCCCCCGGTATATTTAGAGTGTATTTACAGGCGCAGCCTCCCTTGATGCGCTCTCCCCTTATTTCAAGGTCTGGTAGCTACCCGTGGCCAGCAGTTGCCCTCTGGGATGGTACAGGTGCAGGGTGCCCCTCCACTCCCATCAGACGGTAGCACAGGGCTGAGACAGACAGACAGACGGACAGACAGGTGGCTGTGGGAGTAGGGAAGACAGGGTCTTAGGGAAGGACCGAGCAGCCTTAGTCGGGGTGAGCAGACGCTGGCTAAGGTGAGCTTTGTGCAAGCCTTACCACTCATGCCTTGCTGCCCTTGGATGAGGAGGGCCTAGGACAACAGAACAGAGCTTTAGGGACACAGCAGAGGCTGGGGGACAGGGGGCCTGGAGACTGAGCAGTCTCCCCAACTTTTCTTCACAGAGACTTCAGCAACAACGGGACTTCCCAGTGGTGAGTGGACCCCCTTTCTGTGATAGGGCCCCAGCCTCCCCTTGGCAAGGAAAATCCATGGGGAATCACCCTTCCCGGGTAGGAGGGGCCTTGTGACAAGGCACAGTGCAGACATAGCCGGAGCAGGCAAGGAGGCCCCTGGTCCAGGGGCAGCCGGGCCTGTAGTCAGCCCCTGGACCATTTTGATTTCCATACTGCAAGGTGCTCTGAAGGCCCCGGGGCACTTTCATCTAGCCTAAGATTATCCCCCCACCACCACCACCAAGGATTGCTTTCAAGCTTTCAGCCTCCACTCAGACGCCCTGAGCTCAATCCTTTAAGTCATAGAGCTGGGGAGGCTGGGGATGGGATCTGCGTCCCTTCGAGTGCGGGCCAAGTGCAGGCTCTGAGGCCGGCCCTGCGTCCAGGAGGGTTGGGCAGGAGTCAGTCCCGGCCGTCAGCGTTGGGACTTTGTGCTGGACGTGGAGCAGCTTTGGGATGAGAGCTTTCTAGGCGCATGCAGCAGATTGACAGGAACACGGCTATTACATTGACAGCCTCCATCCGGGGAGGCCTGCTCTATGCGAGGTGCCCCCTGGAGCACACTGTACGGTATCTTTCTCCTTACCAAAGTCTGGAGATGGGGGCGCCACCCCATTTTACAGATGAGGATAAGATCACAGGGTTGGCGTGCCCAGAGACAGGGTGATTCGGCTGCCCTTGACTCCTCCGCCCTACTGCTGCTGCTTTGTAGGGGAGCTGAGTTCACTACTCAAGGGGATCAGAGGGGCTCACCCAGTGGCAAGAATATAAGGCACCAGGGCAGGAGGAACCACTGCCCCCACTGCCGGAAGGCTTCCCGAAGGAGGTGCCTCAGGCAGCTTGCATGGGAGGGGAAGGGCAGGGGAGCTGTAGGGAGGGAGGAAGAGGGCTGAGCAGTCCTCGGAGCCTGCTGAAGTAACAGCGCAAGCTCAAGCCTGCTTACCTCTCCTTGGCAGTCCTGAGCACGCGACCAAGGTGGCGCTGAAGGTGGTGACGCCCATCGTCATCTCGGTCTTCGTGCTGGCTCTGTACCTGCACGCCCAGCAGGTGGAGTCCACCGCGCGCCTGGACTTCCTGTGGAAACTGCAGGTGGGTGGCCCCCGGACTCGAGCTGCATGGGGAGGCAGGAGGCCTCACTGGACTCACGGGAACTTGGTGTCCTCCTGTCGGCTGCCCTGTGCTGGTGGCAGGGTCTGCTCCCTGCTCTCTGGGGGCCAGGAGACGGAGCCCTAAAGCATTCCAGACACACTCACCCGGACAGTGTCCAGATGGGACACTGGGGTCCCAACCACGGTGTCACACTGTCTGTCTGTGTGTGTCGTCGGGCAGAAGTGCCGGCAGATGTGGCGGGCTGAGCTTTGATGGGTAGAGGGGTGGGGCCTGGGGAGAGTCTGGCCAGCTGTGGGTAGGGTGAGCCTGAAGACTTCTCCAGAGGGAATGAGACCGAGGAGTGTCAGAGGTGGTGGTAGGAAGCCCATCTAGGTAGTACAGGCCAGGGTGGTGGGTGATCAGGGACTACAGTGCTGACCCTCGCTGCCTTCCCTGTACCTTCCCCACCCCAGGATGACAGCCAGTGCCTGGCTCGCCAGGTTGCATGCCTCATGCCCAGGGATTGTGTTCGCCGGGAGGGAGGGATACCTAGAGGTCAGACGAGGAGGGGTCTGTTTGCTGGCGACAGCCCTGTGCCTTGTTACCTGATGGGCCGGGAGGACGCCCATCTTAGGGGGGTCAGGGGGAGGTGTCTGTCTAAGAAAGCATGCCAGAGAAAGATGGCTTCCAGGTCGGCTGCCTAGACCTTTGATTCCAGCCTGTCCCATGGCCTAGCCCAAGTCCAGCCTCCACATCTGTCCTGGCTCCTCTCCTATTTCCAGACCTTGGCAGGCTACTTCGGCCTCGCTTCTCTTAATGGCAAGATTCAAGATTGCCGGCTGGGCAGGAGACCCCGCTTTTGGTTGGATGCTGCATGCAGGCGGCCCTCTGGTCGTTCCTTCTGTAGGGTGTACTGCGTGGGATCTGGCTGTCAGGTCCTCGGTCCTCGGTGGAGGTGCCCTGAAGCTGGGGGGACCCAGGAGCATTGCTAACAGTTTTCCCTGGGGGATGCCCCTCCTAAAGCCCTGGCCATCAGTGAGCTGAGACCCCACGCGTCATCCCTCTTCTTTGAGAAAGTCCCCAGAGTTGACCAGCCTCTGTGGGACCGAGGGCGCATGTTCTTCCATCTCTGCTCACACCTCCACCTCTGTCTTCCTCCATGGCTCCCCGGGGTGCCCCTCCCAAGATGGTGGCCACTGTGCACCCTGGCTGTGTCAGAAAGGCTTCAGGCAGAGGTCGCCTGTTGCTCGCCTCTGCTGAATGTCTCAACTCCAGCTGGGGTGACGCCCTAGAGTCCAGGGAGGATGGGAAGCCGCGTTCCTGTGAAGCTGAGGCCTCCCGGCTCCAGCTAGGTCTGACCCTCCCAGGCTGAGAAGCAGTCCCTGTCTCCGCCACAGGAGGAGGGACTGTGTTGGGGAAACGGACAAGACTTGTGTCGCTTTGTCCGGAGGCCCTGGGCTAAGTTAAAGCCACTTGAAGCTTCTAGTCTCCCTTTATCACTCATGTCCTTCCACTCTGTCCCACAGGCCATAGGAACAGGAGATTATCCTTCCCTTTGACGTCCCTCCTGCCACACCCCTAGTGCCCCTTCCGTATTTTCAACTCTGTTTTTGGATTGCTGTGTGTTTGTGTTTTTTTCATACACGCGGACGGATGCAAGTGTATGTGCAGATGCATGGATGCCGGTGAGTGCGTGAGGGCCAGCGAGCCCCGGAGATGCACTTATCTCCACCTGGAGGTGCTAGGATTAAAAACTCGTCCCACCGTGCCTGGCTTTAAAAAACAACCAGTGAAACAAACGACAACCAAAACATGGGCTGTGCGGACCGAACGCAAGCCATTTGTGGTTGCAAGACAAGCACTTGAGGACTGAGCTCTCTCCCCAGCCCTGGGCACGTTTAAAATAATCTCCCATCTACAAAAGTGCTGCAAGAGCTACAGAATGAGGTCCAGCGGTCCCACTCTTGTAGTTCGCGTTTGTACCCCACCCCATACTTTCCGACACGTATCCGTCTGTGTTGGATTCTCCAGTGTCTGTCTTTCTGAGACCAGGCCACGCACTGCCGCCTTCCCCCTCCCTGATGGAACTCACCGTGGAACTCTGGCCACATCATGCTTTGCCAGCTGTCCTGATTCTGCCTGAGCCCTTTCCTGGAGTTCTCTGAGCTCACTCATCAGGTCTCCTGGCTTTTCTCAACTTTGAGTCTTAACCAGTCATAAAGATCTCGTTAGTCCAAGTCCTTGTGCACACGTGGGCCGTGCATTCCTGGAGGAGAGCTGGGAGAGGTGCTGGGCGTAGTCAGTGTCTAGAGCCAGGCAGCTCCGCATTCCTCATCCTACCTATCATGGTGTGGCCCCTATCACCTGCTGGAGTTGCCGTCGTCGGCCACACTTCTCCCCTCTGGGTACCTTTCGATACGAGGTTACGACGGTTTTCTGATCTTCAGAGAATCCTCAGTTTCAGCCTCTGCATCCATTGATTCTTTCCCGTGTCTGCTCACATAGAGATGCCAGTCGGTAGCTTGGTGTGATGGCACATGCCTATAATCCAAGTACTTGGGAGGCAGAGGCAGGAGGATTGCTACCGGCTTGAGAGCAGCCTGGTCTCTATAGCAAGTACCAAATGAGCCAGGGCTCCACATCAGGGTCTGTTCTCAGGCTGCCTCCACCTGCCAAAGAGAGATGTCAGCCGTGATGCTCTGCGTCTGTCCTTTCTTCTTCCTAGGTGGCACTGGACTATAAGGAGTCCCCAGACATTAATCTGCTTCTTCGTTTACTCATCTATATTATCACCGGTTCACAGATCCTTAAGCCCGCTGGTTATGATCTGCCCCCTTGCTAGTTATTTTCATGCTCACATCACTGTAGGTTTGGCTAGCACACATTTCTCCAAGCCGATGGCTGCCACTGGACACATCACCATTCTTTAAGCACTCCTTCCCTCTGGGCACAGCAAACATGTCTCAGCTTTGTGGGTATTTTCCTGGCTTCAGGCCAGGACTCAGTGACCCCCTTCAAGGACTTCTGACTCTTCCTGGTGGAGGATTGTGTTTAGAAACTGAGATCTGAGCACTCAGTGGCTCATCCAGTCCTCTGAGGACACAGCTAGGAAATGTGTATCAGTGGCTATGGAGACAGAGAGCCTCTGCATGCATTTATGCTGATGTGTGCGCACCACTTTAGTTTATAATTTTTAAATCATGAGCTCCTTCCAGAACCCCCCTTCGATCTAGTGCCTCTGGCTTCTTTCAGGCCTCCCTGCTCTGCTTGCCAGCGCTACCCTGGCGGCAAGAAACCTACCTCCCCTTCTCTCTCCTAGTGACGGATCGCTTGGTAGTCATAGCCCCCGGCCCTCATGCTCCCTCTCCTGTCCTTCCCCTCGGTCCCTCTGCTCTTTGTATTCTGCCTCCCCACCTCCACAGTGGTTCCTTTGCTTCCCAGCCCAGGTTCTGAGGCCTATGCACTAGGATGGGGACATCGACTTCAGTGTCCCCTGCTACGTGAGTAGAGTGGCTTGTCCCGGTCACCAGCCTATGTTTGCTTTCCCCTGAAGCTGACCAGTGACAGCAGCCAGCAGCCAGCAACAGAAACAGCCCAGCAGCAGGCCTTGCAGGGAAGAAGAGGCCTTAGTCTCCAACCTTTCACTGCCCTTTGCCTTTGCACCCGGCTGCAGCCCTGGTGGGAGGGCGTGTGCCGAGAACTGGCCCAGAGGCGGGTAGCTTGCTGTTCCTGGGGAGAGACATGGTCAAAGTGCCCATCTCATAGGAACATGAAGTCACCAGGCCAAAGGCTGGGCAGGAGATCGGCGCACACCATTGGACTTACCTGGCAGCTCGGGTTGGCGGGAGTGGGGAATGGACGATGTGCAGAGGTCGCTGGGTCTCAGGGTAGCCCGAGTTCTCCCAACCACAGTTCTAGTGGTTCCAAAAGTCACCCAGCTGTAGAGATGAGATCCTTTTACCTGGGGTTCTCAGGCCTTCTGCTTTGGGACTGACTCCATGCCCTCTGGTTGTAGCCTTGGGAAGGGGTTCTAGATCCTTCTCTTGAACAGCCACTGTCCACAGGGAAGACCAGGACCCAGAGATACAGCCGTGGCCCGGCTGGAGAATCTGGTTGCACTGAAATGTCTTTTTGTATTGGAAAGCCCAGATACACTGGGTGGGTCTTTTAAACATCCCTGACATCGATATTTTCTCTGCCTGCCAGCCCACACAGCCACTCCCAGGAAGGGGACCATTTTGTCTGCCATCAAGGGTGGGGGATACAGCTGACTGCATTCTGTAATCCATATTGCCACTCTGGTCAGGTGGCTCCTTACCACACCCCTCTCTCTCTCTCTGTAACTGCCCCTCTACTTCAGCCTCACGTGGGCCGGCATTACCTTCCTACAAGAGCTCAGCACTGGGAGATGAGTGGCCACAAACTCCATCTGTGCAGACCCAGGCCCCAAACCGGGGGGAACCAAAGTCAGTGAGGTGACGTCCCCTCCCCACCCTAACTGACACCACTCCCCCTGGCCTGCTGGCCTTGGCTGGCTCCAAAACAGGTCTCCTCTAACGGGAAGCAGATATGGGCAGGACCTGGGCCAGGTTCCTGGGGGACCAGTCCGGTAGAGTTGTTCTGGCAAACTGCTTTTCTGATTGCATTTCCTCATCTTGAGAAAATGCAGGGTTAGAGCGTGGTGGTGGGGGCGCTGTGTGGATTTGGATCTCTGCTCTCGGCTGCCGGTTCCGGTCTCGGGGAAGACGTGGGCTTCCTCTCTGCCCCTCTCCTCCACGTGTTTTGTTTGCCAGAGGTGGTGGACCATCGGCCGCTCCTCCCTGTCTCTTCTCATGGTCAGGCACGCCGCTCGGAGAACCCAAGGAAGCAGAGACTGCTGTGAGGGGAGGCAGCTGGCGCTTGCGTGTGGGTACCCTGAGCATGGGTAGAGCCATTTCTGTCCCCGCTCACTGGGTCCTCTGTCCCCAGGCCACTGAGGAGAAGGAGGAGATGGAGGAGCTTCAGGCCTACAACCGGCGCCTGCTGCACAACATTCTGCCCAAGGACGTGGCTGCCCACTTCCTGGCCCGCGAGCGGCGGAATGATGAGCTCTACTACCAGTCCTGCGAGTGTGTGGCCGTCATGTTCGCCTCCATTGCCAACTTCTCCGAATTCTACGTGGAGCTGGAGGCCAACAACGAGGGTGTCGAGTGCCTGCGGCTGCTCAATGAGATCATCGCGGACTTTGATGAGGTGCTTCCAGGGCCCCCCCCCCAACACGTCCCTGCTGTCCCCTTTCTCCATCTGGCAGAGGCTCTGAAGGCAGGGGCCTGGCTGTGTCCCAGGTGCCGTCATGGCTCCTGGCACAAATTACAATGAGACAACTGAGACTTCACACCTTAAGTGTCCTGCCTACGGTCACCGTGTTGACGTGTGGGAGCCGGGGTTTCTGCCCCTCTCCTTGAACTTGAGCCAGTGTGGCCCCAAGGCAGAGATGGCCCAGTATATTTCAAGGGCTTTGAGAGCAGGAGGGGTCTGGGCAAAGGAAGGAGGCAGGCAGGACAACAAGCCATTGCTTCATTTAAACCCTTGCTGAGCACCCAGTATCTACAGGCCAACAGGGAGGCCTCTGTCATGTCAGGAGTAGGGGACAATCCAGGGGGATGAATATGCAGCACTTGAAGGTCTGCTGCCCCAGGGCATTCAAGTGATTAGGTGAAGGTGTCTGTGAGGCTTCCAGCAGCCTGGGAACAGAAAAAGTGACTCACTAAAGTTGGGGAGATTTCCATGGGTAAGGGGCGCATGAGACTCCCTTGTCAAGGGCATGAGACCTGGTAGTGATTAGTGGCCTTGTCCTCCAGGGCTCTTGGTGTGGGTATAGATAGGTAGGCCATAGGTCCTGTCTAGCGGAGCAGTGTGGAGGAGGCCCAGATCTGCCATGGAGCCTCAGGTCCCTCCCTCTGAATTGATGCCCTGGCTGGATAAGGAGGGGACTCGTAAAACCAGGCTTCCGTGGCTCCTTCCCCCTCCCCCTCCTTCCTGTGAACCCCCATGCCCCAGCATGGGAGAATGACTCAGGCCTGCACCCCTTCTGTTTAGATCATCAGTGAGGATCGGTTCAGGCAGCTGGAGAAGATCAAGACCATAGGTAGCACCTACATGGCTGCCTCGGGCCTCAACGACTCCACGTATGACAAGGCCGGCAAGACGCACATCAAGGCTCTCGCGGACTTCGCCATGAGGCTGATGGACCAGATGAAGTACATCAATGAGCACTCCTTCAACAACTTCCAGATGAAGATCGGTGAGGGGGGTAGGGCGTGGGGCACTTGGTGGGCGCTCTCGTGCTCATCACGTATCCATGTCTGTCTAATGGCAGGCGGCCAGTCTTACGCCAGACTTAGTAAACAATGAAAAGCAGTCGAGCCAAATACTCACTGCATGTTCAATACAAAATGTGCATGTTATTTGCATACTGCAAATTTATAAACATATTGAACATATACTCTGCTATCAAAAGTGGAATACTTTATGAAAATAATCAGCTAATACTGACAAAATGGTTTTATTTCAGCTTTTTCTGGCATTTTAGGACAGGAACTCCTGGCAGCCTTCCTACCTCAGCCTCCCAAGTGCTGGGATTATAGATGTGAGCTTCCATCTCTGGCACATTTTAGCCTTTTAAAGCAGCATAGTCTTAAGTATCTCTTGTGTACCAAGTGCATGCCTGGTGCCTGCAGAATCCAGAAGAGGGTGTCAGATCCCCTGGAACTGAAATCACAAATGGCTGTGAACTGCCAAGTGGGTACTGGGAATTGAACTCCCGTTCTCTGGAAGAGCAGCCAGAGAGAGACTCTTAAACCGAGTGGGTAGGTTACTGTTGAGCTCTCGGCGTGAGCCAAGCCACTACTCTGAACGCTGTGTAGCCCACAGAGGCTGGGGCAGGCACTAGGGAGGGTGTGATGTGTTAAGCTTGTGTGTCTTGACTTGACTGCAACCCTGTGTTGGTTTCCAGTACTGAGGATGAAACCCAGGGCCTCACATTTTTCAGACAAATGCTCTCCTGAGTTATACCTTTGGGTTCCCTCTTCAGCAAATGTCTGTGGGATGGCTTTAAGGGAGCTCACTTACTTGTTGTGTGTGTGTGTGTGTGGAGGTGAGAGAACAACTTTCAGGAATCAGTTCTCTCCTTCTGCCATGCAGGTCCGGGAGATGGGACTCAGGTGGGCAGGTGTGGTGGAAAGCCCCGTTCCTGGCTAAGCCCTATCATCGGTCCCAACCATTTTATTCAAGTGTCAACAGTGCAGAGAAAACCCACACCCATCTTTGCACTCACACAGGCCCCCTGCTCCATGCACAAAATGCTCCCAGAACTGCAGCTCTGAGCATGCCACTTGTGGAAGGCACAGCAGCAGTTCATCTTGCAAAGAGAACTTAGGCAGGCAGGCCTTCCTTCTCTTGAGATTTGTAGCGGCGGAAAGCTTTCTAAAGAGCAGATCTTTGTTCTGGTCAAAAGTTTCATGCATTATCAACTCCCTGAGTATGTCTCAAGTCATAAATGATTCAGATGTCAATTTTTTTAAGTAACAGTAATTCACAAAATACTGGCATTTCAATTCTCAAAATTAGCACATTAAACTGAAATATTGCATCACTAAAAACCAATATTGTGATCATTAATGTCCCCAGGAGATATTTTGTTTTGGCCCAAATGTCGGGAATTGGGCTATCCCTGACAGGCTGCTTACTTTGCCTTCTGGGCACAGTGCTTTGTGGATTGAACCTGGCTGCTGAGGGCCAGGCCTCTGCTGTAGCCTACACACAGCCCATGTCTGTGTTAACTGTCCTTGGTTTCATGTAATGTAGCTCCACTCATCCCATCCTCCTTGAGCTCTTTGTATTTTCCTGGTGTGTAGTCTTGTAAATTGTCTCAGCAACTGGACTGGGAATGGAATGACAGACTCTCCCAGCGGGCAGCTAAGCAGACTTAGACGGCCATGCCAGTGAGTTCAGTGTGGTCAGCAAGGTGGTCAAACTAGCATAGAAACAGCATATGGGGTTAGAAAGCCGCATGCGGCATGACGGGACTTGAAGAGAGGCAGGACAGGACAGGGCTAGGAGCAAGGTCTCCAGAACAGCGGTGGTTTAGGAGGGAAGGAGTGAGTTTGCTGTGTTCTTTGAGTTGGTGCTGAAAATATGTCAAGAGGGAAGGTTAAGAAAAGGCATTGGGCAGCTGGAGAGATTGCTCAGTGGTTAGAGAGTACTTCCAAAGCACTCAGCTTTGGTTCCCAGCACCTAAGTCCAATGAACCACCCTTAACTCCAGCTCCAGGGCATTGAGATGCCCTCGTTTAGCCTCTGAAGGCATCCTCATATGCATGTGCCATACACTCAGACACACGAATGTAGTATGTTTAAAAAGAGAAGGTGTTGGAAACTGGGCGGTGGTGGCGCATGCCTTTAATCCCAGCACTCGGGAGGCAGAGTTAGGAAGATCTCTGAGTTCAAATCAGGAAAGGCACCAAAGCTACACAGAGAAACTCTGTCTCAAAAAAACCAAAACCAAAAGAGAGAGAAGGTATTGGGCTATGCTGGGCCCTGAAGAGGGCACACATGGCAATGGACTTGCAAGGGTTGAGGTAAGGACACACACAGTACCAGTGGATTGTGCACAGATCCCTGTTTTCTTGAGCTAACAAGAGTGGATTGTGCAGAGAAGTGCGAGACTAAGGGATTAAGCTTGGCCTCAGGCCAGCAGGGGTCAGGAGCACCTGTGTGTGCCAGGAGATGGATCCTAGCAACGGCAAACAAGGTATATGTGGGACTTAAGCTGATGAGTATGGCTGATTTCTGTCTACACAGGGCTCAACATTGGACCCGTAGTGGCTGGGGTCATTGGGGCTCGCAAGCCTCAGTATGACATCTGGGGCAATACAGTAAATGTGGCCAGCCGTATGGACAGCACTGGGGTGCCTGACCGCATCCAGGTGAGTACAAACTCAGCCAGCACTCACAGAATTCACATGAAGGGCCTCTGTTACCAGGTTTTCACTGCAGGCCACACACAGTTCACAGTTTCTCTTCAGATCCAAGGGTGATGTGGTAGTCAGGGCTGACTCCCAGATTTGGCAAACAGGGACGGCTCAGACCTTCAGTACCTTGGACAGAGGTCTGCCCCACTGTGCTCAGTAGAGGCTTCTTTCTGCACTGGTCTGGGGCTGAGTGCTAATGGGAAGCCTGGGCTTCCCCACCCCAGGTATACAGGAGGAGCATACAGCTGTAGGGGCAGTCACCCAGCCCCCAGGTATACAGGAGGAGCATACAGCTGCAGGACAGTCACCCAGCCCCCAGGTATACAGGAGGAGACAGCTGTAGGGGCAGTCACCCAGCCCCCAGGTATACAGAAGCAGACAGCTGTAGGACAGTCACCCGGCCCCCAGGTACACAGGAGGAGGAGACTGCTGGGCAGTCACCCAGCCCCCAGGTATACAGGAGAAGCATACAGCTGCAGGACAGTCACCCAGCCCCCAGGTACACAGGAGGAGCATACAGCTGCAGGACAGTCACCCAGCCCCCAGGTACACAGGAGGAGGAGACTGCTGGGCAGTCACCCAGCAGGGTTTGCAGTCCCAGGCCTGCTGAGGATGCTGGTGTCTCTACAGTTCCAGCATCCAAGGGGAATTACTTTCTCTTTCTCCATCCTTTGCTAGCTGGTGTCTGTGATCCCTGGGCCTGCAGTCTTTATCCCTCCCTCCCCTTTCCTCAGACTTCTGGTTCTTCTTTTTCCCTTCTGATACAAGGTGTCATGTCCTGTCACATACCTGAAGGTCCTGGTGTGCGGTGGGAAGTCAGCTCCCCTGGCCTGTCCTGACAAGTGCTAAAGGTGCCGTTTCAAAGGCATTTTTGCTGTGTCACACTGCTTCAAGGTCCCCTCATTTGTCTGCCCTGCCCAACTGAATGGTTGGGTGCTGTCCAGGGTGCCAGGCCTTTCCCGACCTCCATGTTGTGCCAAGGAGAGGAGGGACAAAGGCTGTGTGGGTGGAGTGTCTGGCTCCCCACTGGGGCCCAGTGTGACAGTCGGTAACACACCTGAGTCTCGCCATGTGGGTTCACTCAGCAGCTTCATGGCAGCCCAGCCAATGGGAGCTCTGACAACCCTCAGCGTGGCACCCGTGCCCTCCTTGACCCCTCTCACCCACAGGACAATGTAACTGATGAAGCCCCAGTGAGTTTTGTCTGCAGAGCCAAGACAGAGGCAGACCTGGGCTCTGAATGGCACCCAGGCTCTACCGTTGGCTAACTCTACCAACAGGCAGGCATGCACATCCTCGGGCACAGGCATGACAGTTTCCTCTAGAGAGATGAAATGAGACAAGAGGGGGCTCTCTGTTCTGTCGTGGAGCTGTACTCTAGACAAGACCCAAGTCCTGCCCTCAGCTATTGTCTGTTTGTCAAGTTGCTGGGGCCGATGCTGCTCCGGAAGGCAGTGTACGGACCCCAGCCCATGCTTCAAGTAGCACCTTAGGTGGACCACACAAGGTGCTTGTCACAGTGCCCAGCACAGGGAAGTGCTGAGCACAGCTACCACCAGTCTTTGTCTAAGTGTCCCCGAGAGCCCGGGGTGGAGGGCCTCCCCCACTCTCGTGTCAAGCCAGCAGCAGGGCGTGGGCACACAGAGGTGGGTGTGCCCACAGCAGCTCATGGGTAAGGTCACTGACAGCCTGTCTTCTCCCTTCCTGTGCCTCCTTAGGTCACTACAGACATGTACCAGGTGCTGGCCGCCAACACATACCAGCTGGAGTGCCGGGGTGTGGTCAAGGTCAAGGGCAAGGGTGAGATGATGACCTACTTCCTCAATGGAGGGCCTCCCCTCAGTTAGCAGGTGCCGGCTAGAGGTGCCAGCATGCTGGCCTCCGAGGAACGGAACCGCTTCTTTGTGCACCGTGGGCAGATGGGGCCTGTGCTCCGGTCTCACCGCCGTGATGGTAAAATTTCCACTTTGACTCAGAAGCAACTTCTGCCTTTGCTGGTGGGCACGGCCTCTGGCCTGGGCCCAGGGTGCCAGCGTCCTGCGAGCACCAAGCTGACCAAAGATGTTTCCCTTGGCAGAAGATCCCGATAGACTTGAGTTGAGCCTTGAGTCTGACAGCTGCTGCTGCTGCTGCTGCTGCTGCTGCTGCTGCATGATGGAGGCGCCAGCGGAGCCTTCATTGGTGGCGCGGCATGGCACACGGTGGCTGGCTGGCTGGCCTGAGGAGAGGCCTTGGCCATGCTGGGTAGGTAGGCCGGCTCGAAGCTGACCTGGGGGTGTCCAGGGGTCTCTAGGGTCTGCTTTTCCATTGTGGAGAGGCCATGCCCCCGGCGGTGTTTGGGGGGCAGGAATGCAGGAATTGGAGAGGCGTGGCCTGTGCCACCCTTGGCCCACACCTCCGCGCGCGCGCACAGACAGTGCCCTGTAAGGGAAACAGGACTGTTGACAAGGGGGAGGCAAGAGGACACCAAGCAAGGAGTGGTGGCTCTGAGCAAAAGAAAATATTTATTAAATAAAACAAAACAAGTGTTCTGTGCCCTTCTTTAGACTGCGCTAGTTGTATGCGTGTAAGAGACACACAGCGAACGAGGGTGCCCCTGGGGTAGGGAGGCGGGAACCCCAACTTGTCTTTTTGTATTTTATTTTGTATTATTGAAACCTTGGAGATCTAACAGATATACCAAATTCTATATTTTGTAAATTCTCTCTATTAGGAAACAGCTGTACACAGCAGGGCATTTCTGCTCCTCTGTACTGTTCGTATGTCAGTGTGTGTGTGTGTGTGTATGTGTGTGCGCGCTGGTGGACGTGTGCATTCCCGCTGTGGAGCCGTTCCCTGCAGGGTGTGTTCCCATCATTTCAGACTTGGCAGTTTTTGGTTTTCCTAGGCACAGCCAGAGCAGGGGTGTATGTTCTTTTGGGGTACTACACATTTCGGTTAAGGAGAAGATACGGGGACCATGCTAGCCCCTCTTTCTAACCCCCCATCAACACACACCCCACTTCTCAAGGAAACATGCAAACAGAACGAGCGGTCAGAAGGCACTGCTCCACCCCAGACTGTTTCCAAAGCACGCTGCACTCACTAGTTCTGGCTCTTCCTCTCCCAGAGATGCCGCAGGAGGCCCCCCTCCCTTCAGGGGCAGCCCCTACAGGTTCCTGGGAGTTCAGGAGGGCTGGGGCTAGAGGGCGTCCAGGAGATATGGCCTGTTCAGCTGGCCCAGGCGCTGTCTCAGAAAGGGCCCCTGGGACCTGGGCATGTAACGTGGAGGCCCCAGGTTTGGGGAAAGGTATGGCCTTGCCTTCTCCCTGCAAAGACAGGAAGTTGCGGGGAAATGAGCAGAAACGTGGTCTAGTTTTGGTGGGAGGGGGAAATACTATTTTTATAATTTCTAAGAACACATTTGGAAAATGAAAAACTTGAATAGCACCCTTCCTGTCTGTGCCCAGATCTTTTCACTGCTTCTCAGGGTGCATTACTCTCCCCTCTGACAGGACAGTAGCATCTAAAAGGGGAGGTGGCAGCTGTGTGCTGGCTCAATGTCACTTTGATACCTACCCTCACCACCCTCCCCTCCCTCGTTTGAACACAGCCCCCCAAACAAAGTATGGACCCAGAACTGCCACATCTGCCTCTGTTCTGTGCCCTGCCCTCCACCCTTGAGTTCTGCACTGCCCTCGCCTCTGGCACAGGGGGCCGCTTCTCTCAAACTCTGCCCAAGTTCCCAGCCCTCCACATGTCCCGCCAACGCCGGTGGGGTTTTGTTTAGCTTCCAACCCGAGTACAGTGTGCGTGCCGTGTTTATCCCGTGTTCTCCTTGGGGGTCAAGGCCTCGTGGAGGCTCCTCCCCGTTCCAGCAGTGACTGGTGACAGCGTGCAGTGCTAGCTCTTCGTTCCCTCTAAGGGGTGTGTGCACTCTTTTTATTCCTGCTCTTGCAAAAATGATACAATTATGATTTCCCATGGAAATTGAAAAGTCTATTTAAATAATTTAACTATTAAAAAACACTTTCACTGGTAATGTGTCCTGGGTCTGATTTTCATCTTGGGTCAGGGCGCAGGAAGATATGCCAAAAGGAAAACAAAGATTATCCAGACCATCAGGAGGACCTGAGGAGATGGGCAGGGATGGCCAACTCATCTGACCTGTACAGCTGGAGCCAGCTGTTACCACACCGGGACGGTCACCATACAAATACCATCTCGCTAAATCCCCCGGCCGCCACATTTCACGAGGAAGAGAGTGAAGCACAGGAAGCTTGTACTGCTGGCCTAAGGCCACGGCTGCTGAGTAACAGGAGCTTCAGAGCTAGTGTAGTGCTGCCAGCGTCACAGCGGGACCCTTGTCAGCAGATCCCATTCGCTACATCCATCGCATTCAGGATTAACTGGGGCAGGAAATAACTCTCGAGAGGCATGGGCATTGCATGGGAACCAGGTAACAGGAAGGAACCTGTGAGGGAGACTCCAGTAGCCTCACTGGAGCAGCAGCCACACAGTTTTGGGCAGGGCAGGCCTAGACATCATTAGGGTTTCAGATACACAATGCGAAAGATGTATATTACAGAGGCAGGGGCTTAACTCAGAAATTAAGCTGGGGCACACCAATTAGAAAACTCAATGATGAAGAAATTCAAAGTTGGCAGGGTATTGTCAACATGGCTTTAATCCCAGAACAGGCAAATCTCTGTGAATTTGGGACAAGCCAAAACTACGTAGAGACCCCCTATCTCAAAAAAAAAAAAAAAAAAAAAGAAAGAAAGAAATTAAACTTCACAGCTATTATTGGTCAAAGTGGAAACCCAGCTCCTAAAGAAATTCCACCTGCTGTGGCTAGGCCTTCAGGCAGCCCCTGAAACCACATGTAAACACAGAGCCACATGATCACCCAGAAGGGGCGGCTCAAAAGTCCTTTCCATATCCATCACGCCCAATGAGCAAATCCCAGAAAATAGATTCAGCTCTACATTTCTTCCAAAGCATATCCACATTAGAGAGCTAAATCATAGAACTTATTAGAAAACATTCCGCTGGTATTCGAGTCAGGTTCAAACAGCCCATTCCTGTTTGTAGCTAACATGGTAAGAGTGTAGCATGAAATTAGCAAGGAACTGGTGGAAAGCCACAAGGACTTCCTGTATTAGAGAAGATGAAGCCAAGTCTGTCACGGAGCCATGCTACTTTATGAATTTCCAAAAGCAAATGCCACCCGAGAGGCATAAAGTTCTGAGGCTGAGCTGAGGTTTTTCACCTGGTGAATTATGGGTATCGGGCACAATGCTTCAACAGCCATACCATAGTAACAACAGACCCTGAACTTCTGGGCACCGGGCAGCAATGCTGAACCCACTCTCCTGGGCAGGAAGCACTTAGACACCGGGAGGTGGGATCCTGGGAAGCAGGGCCAAGAAGCTAACTGCTCCAGAGCAGGAGAATGGTAACAGCAGCAACAGCTCCGGGAAACCATAGCTTTAGTTGCGTTACCACCTAAGGTACAATGGAATACTAAAAAGAATGAATGTACACCTCGGAGCATGTTTCTCTCTGCTGTGGCTCAGGAGCAGCTTGCCACTGGCCCAGGATGCTCTGTCCTTAGCGAAGGTCCGTAGGAGGGGCTCGTCACTTCTCAATGTCAAAAATCAGTGAGTGGGGTGCTGAGAGGACTCAGCACTGTCCACCAAGTTTAATAACCCGAGTTTAATCACTAGGACCCATGTGGTACAATCTAGACCCAGTCATACAAGTTGTTCTCTGACCACTATAGCATGAACATGCACAAACACACACACACACACACACACACACACACTTTTTTTTTTAAGTTGGTGATATGAGATCCTTCTAGATTTTCTAAAAGCCTCCAGGGTTCTGCTTCTGGTTTTTTTTTTGGGGGGTGGTGGCAAATACATACATATCCCTTTGCTATCTTGCCTCTCCTTCCTTCTCATCTACAAGGTCTCTATACCACACAAGAGCATTGCCTAGTGAGGACAGCAGTCTGGCGGGTCCCTAAGGGTTCCCCCTCTGGCATTTTCTAAGTATCTGGGCAACTCTTTCCCCGATTTCTGGGAAATCCCAGACCACATGTATTGTACCAACAACTGAATTACAATCATGGCTTTAGAACTACAGGCAGAGACCAGTGAGGCAGAAGCGCCATGCGACAGGGGCTACAGTTTGATTACCTCCAAACCACAGTCAGAAAAGGCCCTTGCTCTGTCCTCAGCTAGGAACTCTACCTGGAAGCTCTGAACCACAGGCTAGGTGGGGAGGTCACAGAGCAGGAAACGCGTCTGGAGGAAAGGAGAAAGGACAGTGGAGGTTAGAAAGGAAGCCCCCAGGTCAACGAGGCAGCCTCCCAGCCCTCCACCTCAGCTCTGCAGTGCCAGTGAGCAGAGCAGAGCCACCCCAGCTCACGGTGACAGCACACTGGTCCCTAGGATCCCTTTCACACTTCCTAGAAGAGCTCACTGGAATCCATCAGGGAGCTTCATCACTTGCTGTTCTCACTGCTGGCCAACTTCTAATCCGGGCCTGTCAGCATCTCTGCGGAGCTTGACTTTCCCTAGTTTTCCAGTTAGGCAGAACTTGCTTCCCCGTTTTATCACCTAGCCACAGTGGCACTCCCGACCGGCTCTCACAGTTTTCAGAGCAGTGCTTCTTCATCTTTTTATAGCCGTGCTATATTTGTGCTTTTCAAGAATGCCTTTCAGCTGACAGAACTGTGGGCTGCAGGCTGCTGACTGCTCAGCCCTCCCCCTCTTCTTCCTAGCGATGCAGACTCAGGGCATGAGGAACAGTGGTGGTACTAGGGATGGTGTCATCCAAGACTGGCAGGTAGACAGCAGGTACGATCAAAGCAAAGCCTGTCGAGGCCCAGGTTCTAGAGCCACACTGGACAGGGCAAGGTCCCCCCAGCACCCTTGTGCCTTGGGACTAGGAGGGGGGAAAATGGTAGGCATAGCTTACCTCTTTCAGGGTGACATTGCATCACTTCTTCGGGTGTGCAATGAACACTTCCTGCACAGAGCACCTGGCACACAGCGTATTGGGCAAATATACACCTCTCAATTCCCTTCCCTCTTTGGATGTGTACTCTGCCCAGAGATCCACACACGTGTCTTCTGGGGCAGGGCACCACTGCATGCTAGATATTTCAACAGGATCTTCCCACAAGGGATGGCTTCTAAAGAGCTTTGCACAAGGATTTGTGACATCTTTAGGGCTTGGGCAGCTCACCTGTAGGAAAGGACACCTTCAGGATTGCTGAGAAGGCAACATGGCCACATCCACAAGCAGCCATGCTGCAGAGCACACAATTCTGTTTTCCCTCTATAGCTGCTTCCTCTGTTCTCACTACTGCCATAACGCTGTTAAACATGCCAAGAATTGCCTTTCCAAGACACATTATAGCATAAACAGATATGCCCCAACTTCTAAATAAAAACCCGAATCCTAGCAGCAACTTCATACCACCATTGATGGGAATAATACCATCCAAAGACGTTCTAGACCCAAGTTTTACCTTTCTCAAATGAAAATGAGGTAGTGTCTCTTGTTCCCAGGCTGCCTTAAGTTACATCATAGACAAGTATAAAAGGCACCAATGCGCATTATTGGAGCACAAAGTACAAAGGCAACATATTGTTTGTTCACTCTTAGGCAGGGTTGTTTGTATCTCAGCCTTGACGTAAAACCCTGGCACAACATAGTCAAGTGGCCGAGACAGAGCTGGGCCTGAGCCCTCAAGGGAGTGGAAGGCACAAGTCCTGCCTCTTCATCTCAGATGGAACCTGACTGAGTTCCACGAATTTGGATGATATCTGCATTGCTGTGCTGTGGGATGCAATAGAAAAGGGCAAATGTGAACCAGGGGTGAGGCTAGGCTGAAAATACTGTTCGTTGCCAAGGAAACGCTGGGAAGGATTTGTGATGCTCAGGGACTGGTTTCAGGAATTCCTTTCTCTGAGTTTCCTATGGCTCTCAGTGTGCAGAGGTAAATGTTTACACACTAGCACTGCCAAGGCACAGGACACTTGGGCACCCATATATCAATGCCAGTCACTATTAACGAGCAGGATGCTAACCATATGGCTTCCAAGCATACAAGGTTTCAACATTTACTGAACTTCATGTGCCTGATAATCTATTTGAAAGCTGCCCTAAGAGTCAGTGGCAGGGACCGCTTTTCTTTGGAATAGCCAGTGCTTAATCAGGAGGCTGCTATCTGCCAGCAGCCCTAGAGCACCAGTGAGCACATCCAGATGCCTCCCACCAAGTGGCAGATACAGACGCTTGCTGCCTTCCTGCCTGTCTGCCCCTACTAACCCATTCAGAACACTCGGGGTTGCAGGGGACTCTCCTATTGATCTTTAGTGAGGATATTATTAAATCCAACTTAAACAAAAGAACAAGTCCTATTCACCACAGCATTTCTAGGTAGAAAGATTCCACTTCCTAAAGGATTAGAGTGCAGAAAAAGACTAAGAAACCCTGACCATAGGCATAGAATGCAGCCCTCAAGAGTGACCTATAATTTGTGGTAAGGCTAAGTGTTCACTTTGGTCTAAGTGGTGAATGCTTTTGAAATCATTTATTTGTTCTTTAACCACACACTCCATGGCAGCTCTAACAAAGTGACCCTAGATTGTTCAATAGTTAACAAGAATGATAAACACACACTCCACTATGCCCCACAGGAATTCCAGCAGCTCAGAGTGTGTCTTTAGGTTACTTAAGCCTTCTGTGGAAAAAAGACCATTTGGAGGTCAGTTAACTTGGGGAATACAGAGGGCTCACCCAGAGTCTGTCTGTGCCATGGAGGTAAAGTCTCAGGTTAAGCTCCTGGCCTCCCTTGGAGCCTTGGCAAAGCCACAGCTGAGTGACATTCCTGACATGGTCTAACTGAAATGTACTCTTCCTGACTTCAGTCCACAGTGAAAACAAAAACAAAGACCTACATTGCAAAATAATTGTTAAACCAGGACTAGCACATTTGCTTTATAAATTACAAAATCGGGTAAAGGTTCTCCACAATCCATTTGTCTCAAATAGATTTTCAAGCTTTAATGGATACTTGTTCTTAACTCAGGGCAAGAGTTTTTATTTATAGGAACAAAATCCTTACACACACAGCCACATATACACACATGCACACATACACACATAGATAACCTACACAATAAGCAAATATATTGTCTAAGAATTCTGATCACTTGAGTACTTCCCAGGACCCCAAGTGAGAACATTTTTACCAAATTCATTAGGACTGAGACATGCTTTTTATCTCATACTTCAATCTGGCATGCTTTTTATCTTTGACAGAACAATGCCTAACTTGCACCCTTCTAACCCTAGCTTCCAGGGGCTGTCACACCCTCCACACAGCAATGGCACTCAGCCCTTCTTTGCATTTCACTGATCTGGTCTGTTCAGATTTTGTTAACACCATATTTTATGGCTTTTCTTGGCATGCTGTTCTTTCAGGGAAAAGACTCAGTAGGAATACATTTCAAACCCAGACCAATAAAGCAGGCAAATACTTTTAGAGTATGACAGAGTGTCTGCTCTTGGCATAATCAACAGGCAGTATTTCAGAACTGGCTAAATTAAGAGAAGATGCATCTATTAAAACACACCAGGGAAGACTGTTGTCACAAACAGATATAGTCCCTTCATTAGTCCCACACTAGTAGAGAGAGTCTGGTGCAAAATTAGAGTACATATGTTTAGCTATATGACATGTAATTGGCGGACCCAATTACTCCATCTCTTGCCACACAACATGAACACAGCCACACACACACACCTCCCCAGAACCCTGATGGAGTGGACACTTAGGAGTAAAGGTGTGCCTCAAACATAAGCTTCGGTATCACAGCGTGAACCCTAGGGAGATCCCTTCTAGGACCATGACAAACCCAGAGATCCTTGGATAACATCGTGATAGCCAGGGCAGCTGTGTACCCTCTCAGGGATGCACATCCCAAATAATGAAAGATGGCAGTGGTATACAGAAAAGATAATTTATAGTAATTTCATTCTGTACATTAAGATGCAAACATCCTCTTATCCCAAACAGCTGATGAAAACAAGACAGAAAAAAACAAGCTAAGCTTTTAGAAGTAACTGGGGACTTTCAAGTGTGCCTGATGAATGGATCCAAATATAAATGCTGTAACTCAACTCAGTGATGATGCCGTAGCTCCTGAACCAAACTGGTAAGAGAGCTGTCAAATACCAAGATGTAGTAAAACCACAACTAACCAGAAAACCTGAGCTTCCTGGTTAATTGACTATTTACAAGAAATCCCTTTTGCTCTACCCACTAGCTTAGAAACCGCTCCGAAGTCGAACCACTTTACTTACAAGGCTCAATGAGTATAAAATGCCAAACATAGTCCATGTGGTTCTGATGGCTTAGGTTCATGTGATGCCTCGGGGTATCTCTCAGAAGGTACAGGATAACTCTCAGGTTTGTTACAGCAGTGACTAGATGGACTTAGAGTTTCTCTTTTTAAATAAACTGTGGACATCATAAAACCACTTACTGCCTTCCTTCTACCTTATTCTTCTAAGAAGGAGGGGCACGAAAGGTTCCAAGTATGAAGATCTTCCAGTTCCACAAGTGTCCACACAGTGGGTTAGGCTGATAACGCAGGTCAGTGAGCTGACCTGGACTCCTTCTACTACCTACGGCCCCAACAGGAATTCCACATCAAGTCCATTGTTTTGAGGGATGGTATAAATACCAGAATCCTACGTATTTCTTGTTTGGAATCTTTTCTTTAAAAACAAAGGCAAATCACTCATGATGGCTTCCAAAGCAGGTGACTTGTAGATTTTTGCAAATACAATCAAGCTGTGTTTCATTTATGAATTCAAAATGGCTTGAGTCATCTTTCTAAGGGTCTAAGAGTGTTATTTCTTCTGGATACTAGTTACCTCCCCAAACCGTGAAGTAACCGAGTTGTAAGGAGAAGTCCCTCAGCACCACACCTGTACAACAGGCACGGCGGGTTTGGACACACAACACAACTAGACAGTGCTGCGGCACAGTGACAACGCCGCTTCCTTTGCAACCCCCGTTACCCTCAGACTGTCCCACAGACGGCTCGCATTGTGGTGCCAGGGAACACCTCTCACTATCACAATGATGTGCCACTTAGATTTAGAGCCCTGACAGGTCTCAGTATCTTGTACGAACTTAACATTTCTTTTTATGTTGGCAAAGTGATACTGATTTTCCACTTGGAGTTGGGGTTCCTTTCTTTGTCAAGTACTTTAAGGTTTTTAAGCAAATAACAGTAAACCCAGTACCCAAATGATAAAGAGTTTGGGAGACCACAATGGTCAAATGAATCATGTATTTTTAGTGATTTCAAAATAAATGACAAACATGGTCTAGAAAGAAACCACAAGTCACTGTGTCATCAGGATTTGTGATATTCTAGAGATGTACATCACAGCCTTCTCCCACACCAGGTTATTTCCAGAGTTAGAAGCTGGCAGAAACAGAAAAGTAAAGGAACCAATTTCATACCATTCTGGACTTCATAAACTCTTGGTACTATAGCTGTGCAAACAATCTGACATTTAATACAGTCGTTGTTTGAGACCATAGCTTTCCGACCCCTGCAGCATCTTCTTCACTGGTCTATACTAATGCCTCCTCACAAAGGCAGACTCAGGCTGTAGTGTTCCTGCTTGGTCCTCAGAGCACGCTCCACACCCGGGTTTTGGTTACCTGCCAGGTCTTCAGGTGATGCTGAACAACTTCTACCGTGTGATAGGCCTGACATTCCACTGCGGGGTTCTTCTCAGAGTTTACCGAGCAGCTCTTGCATGCTCACAGGCATGCCAGGCTGATTTGTAAAAACAAAACGGGAGACGGGAGAGAAAGAAAGCAGAGCTTCTCGTGTGTGGTGACTGGTCTCTTCATCACAGTGACAGTTACTGTATGTCCTCTCCTTCGTCCCCTGAAGGCAAAGGCAATACAGCTGAAGGGAGATGTCAGACATCATGGTCAGGAGCCTTGCCTTGGGCTTGCCTCAGCCATATCTGCAGTGTAACAAATGCTCCCACAGTCACATGAAAGAAAAGCTGCCAGAGGTTGCGCAGTTCGTAGAGATACATGTTGCACAGACAGATTAAGCCAAAAGTCAAAAATGATTTGACATTCCGCCAGCTGGTGTAGTGCACAAGTAAATAACACTGTTCAAAACATAAAAACGAAAGATAGTTAGGTTACAGGAAAAGAACTAGATGTGTAACATCAGTGAAACATGAAAAGAAAACAAGGGTACTGCCCCAAAAGAACAAGATAATGTAAGTTATCAAAGATATTCAGTCATGGAAGTTCCAGGGCTTGAAAGGGAAGTAGATTTTCCTTTTTATGTCTTTCATTTTTCAGAAAAGCATTTTGCATCATATGTTAAATAGAAGTACAACTGGGTGACTCCTGTGTAAGACAGACTGGGGAAATTCTCCAAGGTGACAGGAAATCAAGATAAATATACTGCTGGGCTCTCAGCCTCGTGTGCCATCCTCACCCAGGAAAACACAGGAAACTCAACACTACTCAGGAAGACAGGCTTTCCCACAACTCTGAGGACTAAGGAAAGCAACAAGTCTCAGGTATGACAAACATCGAGGGGTGGGCATGGGGAGGGAGCAGTGGGGAGCTGAGGGGAGCTAAGGGGCTGGGCCTTGTTTCTCAGCTGTGACAGAAGAAACAAATGAAGCCGTTGCTTACACCGGAGGAAGCGAGTGCTGTTAGCTTATTTTCATCATATAATTTCAAGCAGTTATTTCTTAAAAGGCTAACCCATAAAGCAGGAAGGGGGACAATGACAGCGAGTGCTACCTGAATGACATGGTGAAGGAAGTATCCCCCACAGGCCTACTTTTGTCCCTTTGTCCTTTATTGTTCCTCACAACATGTTAAAAGCATACTTATTCTGCTCATCATAATTCAATCCTGATAGGCGAGGACTTAATTATTTCATTCATTCATTTATCTCCAGGGTCCAGAACAGGTCCAAGTCCACAGTAGGTCTAAAATCTATTGTCTGGGAAGTGCAGAAACTGTATGCTCATGAAGTCTTTGGAAGAAGCAGGAGTTTCTGTGAACTACATCCAGGCTTCAGAATGGAAGATGTAAGGGTGTTCCTGCCAAACATTAGTTCTTACATAAGTGAAGATTTTCCCATACTTAAACAGAATACACACCAGGAGAGATGCCTTTAAGCCCAGCACTTGAGAGGCAGAAGCTGGAGACTCTTTTTGAGTTCAAGGTTAGCATGGTCTAGAAAGTTCAGGCTAGCTAGGACTACACAGTAAGACCCTGCCTGCCTTAAAACAAATAAAACAACAACAACAAAACCGCTTTGCTATCTTCGTGAAATGAACAGAAATATTTATTTTATAAAGTGATTTTCACTGTGGAATAAAAGTTTAAAGAAATACGAGGAGTTCTGACATAGCAGAACTGTTCTGCGTCCACAGTGTCACTGCTACATCACCGCACATCAGTCATCTCCTCAGGACATGATCACAGTGAGCACTGTAAACTGGTGGGCTTCAATTTTGTCCTGTGTCCCATTAGGGACCTTTTTCCCACCCAGGATTCTGTACTGCATTTAGCTGTCAAGTCTCTCTAATCTGTAATAGCTTCTCAGTCATGACCTTGACAGACCTGATAAATATTCATCAGTTATGCTGGAGCTTATTCCTCAATTTGGATGTGTCCAGTGTTCCAAGATCAAGCTAAGCATATGTAATCTTGCCAAGAACAACAGAGAGGTGCCAGACAGTATGTTTTATCATTGCTGTCAACTTGGACCCCATGATGGGAGTGTCTGCCACCCACTGATGACTCTGCCTGCATCAGTTATTACAGCGGTGTTTGCTTAACAGTAATTTAATAGTGACTCTCTATCTCCATCATTCTTTCTACATTTATTAATTGGAATTCTCTGGTAAAGAAGAGCTGTTTCTGTATTAAAAAATGTCATTGATGATTCTAAAGTCTTTCAAAGGTAATGAAGAAAAAAGATACCTTGCAATGCAGAGATCTAGTTGACACCACCTTGATCAAACTTATTACATAGCTAAAGAATTTTCTCTAAACCAAAAAGAAAGCAATAAAAAAGAAAACTTTGAAATATGAGAAAGAAAAGACAACATGGTGGGCAACAATACAACTATTATGAAAGCTGGTCTTTTCCTTTGAGTTTTTGTTACACAGGTGAAGCAGATGTATTATAACAGTGTCTGATGTGTTTTGGAATATATGTGGAAGAAATAAATAAAAGTATTATAAACAGAGGAGGAAGACAGGATATCTAGGGAGATAAGATGTCTACATTTCACTAAACATTAAGTGTTGACAACAGAAGACTGTGACAAACTTCTATTTTGTGTTACCTATAGTAATCATTTTAAAAGCTATTAGATATTTTTAAATACTATAGATAAAACTGAAATGGAATCATTAAAAATTCAAATAAACCACAGAAAGATAAGAAAAGGAAAATTAAAAAATGAAAAGCAGAAAAAATAAGCCCTAATATATCTATAATTATATTACATGTAAATGGCTTACATACAGCAACTAAAAGACAGAGATTGGCAAAGTGGACTAAAAAAAATATAAAACCAATTTTGCTGTCCATCAGAAAATTATATCAGTGTAAAAGGATGGAAAAGGATATGCCATGTACTTTAATATAAAAAGAGTACTTATAATAGTATAAATATCAAAACATTTCAAAGCAAAAAAAAAATCATGACACATGAGTCAAATTGCCAAGATAACAAAGCAATCCTAAATTTGTATAAACAAAAACCACATAACTTCAAAACATGTGAGACAAAACCAGAACTGAAATGAAAACTAGAAAAGTCCACAATTCAACTCCTAACAAGAGCAGAAATCAATAAAATTGAAAACAGAAAAACAGAAGAAGAAAAAGAAAAAACAAAACCCCTGATGGAATGAACAGCTGGTTTCATCAGTGAAACAGAAACTGACAAGACCAACACTGACAATATAAATCAGCAACATCAGAAAAGAAACAAAATCATTATAAACATTGTAGACATCAAAAGAATATTAAGGGATATGACTACCAACTTTACACAGTGGACCAGACCACCTCCACAAAACCCAAAACTACCATAATTTCATCTACTGAAATAGAAAATTTGAGTCATTCTATGACTATTAAGAAAATTGAATTTTGGGCTGGAGAGATGGCTCAGAGGTTAAGAGCACTGGCCGTTCTTCCAGAAGTCCTGAACAATTCCCAGCAATCACATGGTGGCTCACAACTACCTACAATGAGATCTGGTGTCCTCTTCTGGTGTGCAGGCATATATGTAGGCAGAACACTGTATACATAATATATAAATTTTAAAAAGAAAATTGAATTTAAGGTGGTATATAGCTAGGGTAATAAGGACATATGATTGTGGTAGGATAATAGATCAAAAGAACATAATTCAGAACCCAGAAAGTGTCTCACACAAATATGCCCAACTGAGTTTATATAAAGGTGTAAAAGTAATTCAGTGGAAGAAAACAGTCTGATAAAAAAATGATGCTAGAACACTTGGTCATGTAGAAACAAAGAAAAAAAAAAACCTCAACTTGAGTCTCATACCACAAAAAGAACATAACCAAAAAAAAAAAAAATCCCAAACTTACATATAAATCATAAAGCTACAAAACTTAGAAAAACCCAGAAATCTTCAGAACCGGCTTAGCCATCTCTCTGGCCCTGAAGCTGACTTCATAAACATCTCTATGCATACCGTATGTTCACCCATATACAGACAGTTGACTTCATAAACATCTCTATGCATACTGTATGTTCACCCGTATATAGAGAGCTGACTTCATAAACATCTCTATGCATACTGTATGTTCACCCGTATATAGAGAGCTGACTTCATAAACATCTCTATGCATACTGTATGTTCACCCATATACAGACAGTTGACTTCATAAACATCTCTATGCATACCGTATGTTCACCCATATAGACAGTTGACTTCATAAACATCTCTATGCATACTGTATGTTCACCCGTATATAGAGCTGACTTCATAAACATCTCTATGCATACTGTATGTTCACCCATATACAGACAGCTGACTTCATAAACATCTCTATGCATACCGTATGTTCACCCATATACAGACAGCTGACTTCATAAACATCTCTATGCATACTGTATGTTCACTCATGTACTGAGAGATTAAGGAAGGGTTATAAAATGTTAGCATGTAAGCCATAAAAAAATGATCAAATTAACTTTATAAAAATTAAAAACTAGCCAGGCAGTGGTGGCACACGCCTTTAATCCCAGCACACAGAGGCAGTGGCAGGCAGATCTCTGTGAGTTCGAGGCCAGCCTGGACTACAGAGTGAGTTCCAGGAAAGGCGCAAAGCTACACAGAGAAACCCTGTCTCAAAAAAACAAACAAAAATTAAAAACATATTCTGCAAAAGTGCCCAGGAGGCTAAAAAGACAAACTATTTGCTGGAAAAGGATATCATAAGACACATATATGAGAAGGCGACTATCTAGAACATTATTTTTTAAAAGCTTTTTAAAAAGTAGCCCTCCCAAAGTAAAAACCAACCCAATCAGAAACAGGGAAGAGACAGGAGCAAACAGTTCACTGAGGAGGACACGCAGATGAAAAATGAGCACACGAAGCAATGGTGACCTAACATTAAGGGACTCCAAAATACAAACCATGAGGAAATCCTGTTGTAATGGCTAAGACAGAACAAAGTGACCACCCCAAATACCAGTGGAGTTACAGAGAAGGGCAAGAATGTACATTACTCTGGAAAATGGTTTCCTATTAAAGCTAAGCATACAGTTACCACAGCAACCAATAACTTGACTTCTGGGTATGTACCCCAAATTAATGAAGACATAGCCATACAAAAGCCTATATATGAAGCCAGGCATGGTGATACATGCTTGTAACCCCAGCATGAGGCTGAGGCAGGAGGATAGAGTTTAAACTTAGCCTGGGCTATACAGTGAAGCCCTGTCTTAAAAATCCATCAACTGTGTAACAACTTGGATGAATTGTCAGAGGATTATGCAGAGTAAGAAAAGGCCAATCACAAAAGGCTGGGTTTAACTAAAGGTTTGTGCCTTTCCCATCCCAAATGTGTACCCCCACTATGGGGATATCAGAAAGGAGAACTTCAGAAAGTTGCTAGTCTAGATGGGATATAGGGTGGAGTGCCTAAATGGAGGAGTGGCCTTAGAAGAAGAGAGAGCAGCATTTTGTCTGCTATGTAAAGACACAGCCAGAAAGCAGCCTTCTCCAGGCCAGGGAGAAGTTATCTATCAAAACCTTGGTCTCGGACATCCTAGCTTCTGGGACTGTGAGAAATAAACACCCTTGTTTAAGCCTCCTCCTAGCCTACGTAAGTTTGGTTAGAGCTGCCTTAACTGATGTCTATGTATTGTATGATTCCATTTATGTAACATAGAAGGAAACAAGAGGGATTCTTTTGGTGACAGGAATATTCTCTTTCTTGACTACATCAATAGCAACACAGGGCTTATGATATTGTATTATGATTTTCAGGATGGTGCCACAGGGAAAGCCAGGTAAAAAGAATTTATAGGATTTCTCCTATTATTCCATGTGAGTCTATAATTGTCTTAAATGAAAACACTTCAGCAAGAAAGACAAATGTATACATATATTTATGTTTATTGGGAGCTTTTTTTATTATTGGTATAAGATATCAGAGAATAAAGGTGGGCCCGCATGTGCCATGGCTCGTGTGGAGGTCAGAGGACAATTTTTGCAGTCAGTTCTCTCCTTCCCCTTTTGGGTGGATTTGAGGGACTGAATTCAGGTCACCAAGGCTGCCTGCTGAGCCTTCTTACCACCACTATTTTTTTTTAACTGTTTATTCTTTGTGTATACATGTTTGTGTATCTGAGTGTGGACACCCACATGTGGGGATCAGAGGATAATGTTTCAGGAGTTAGTTCTCTTCTTCTAACTTGTTTTGAGTTTTTAATGATTTTTTATTTTAGCAGTTTCTATTTAAACTTTATTATTAATGTTTCAGTGTGGGTACCAGAACATAATGCCATAGAGTATGTGTGGGCATCAAAAGACAGTTTGGTGGAGCTGGTTCTCTACTTTGACATGGAATCCAGGGGTCAAACTCAGGTTGTCATTCTTGCATGGCAAGCACTTTTACCTACTCAGCCATCTCCCTGGCCCCTGAAGCTTATTCATAAACATCTCCACGCATACTGTATGTTTACCCGTATATACATAGAAAGATGAAAGAACTGCTATGAAATGTTAGCAATAGGTGATTCTGCATATACTAGTCTTCTAATTTTTCTGTATGTTTGACAGTTTAGAAAGGGAAATACTTATAGTTTAGAAACGAAATAGACTTAGTATCTCTGCTAACCCTGGCTCTCTTTGAAATACTCAGTATTAAAGAGTAGTCCCTCCTGGCTGAGCTCTGGGTATCAATCAGCTCTGGCATCCTGAAGAAAAGGGCAACCAGGTCTATAGTAGCTAACTTAAGAGAGCTGACCTAACACATTAAAACATACCCTGACAACTGGAAACACAGCAATAAAATAGTAAAATGTAACTGCAAAAAATAGTTACCACTCTGCTCAGCATTTTTGGAAAGCGGGACGCTTAATGCCCATATATGTACAGGAAACCAGTTTGCTTCCCATTTTTAATTTTTTTAAACTTTATTATTTAAAAAACTTGCAAATAAAATATGTATCACACACCAATATTTACCAGACCCAAAGTCTATCATCTCAGTGAACTTAGAACAGCCATTCTGAAGCTGTGGAGCTTCACACTGGATTTTACCCTTTTCCTTCTTAAAGCAGGGATTTATTTACTTCTCTCAAGTGATACCTGAGTAACACTAGCCTGCCATTAAGCGGCTCTTCCAAACACTGTCATATGTTCTGGGTGATGTAAGAGCACTGTTGTGGAGTAACACAGGTAACTAGCTGTAAGAACGGTCTAGCCCTCAGTGAAAACATGGTGCTGATCAAAGGCCTGGTGCGGCTTCTGTGATGACTTAATGGTACGATGAACGTAAAGGGCCTAGGGAAACACAAGGCGTCAATGACACTGCCATTATGACTAGGCACTGAACGTTGCCTTTGTGAAGCAAAGCAACCGAAGCTTTACCTTTCTAAGAGTTACCATTCATGAAATACTATTCACATGAGACTCATGAGGTACAGCTTTTATAACATCATAAAAAGTGTACGAATGAGAAGGACTGACTTGGCTAGGTTAGAAGTAGCATGATATGGGGATGAACCTGGGATCTAAATTCTGAAGCATTCACCATGACTCCTCCCCTTTCCTGCTTATGCCGTCTCAAGACAGTACTGAGTGCTTCTGTTCTCGTTTTTACAAATGAGACAATAACCTTGTATGATGGGGTATCAGGATTAAAGTGGGAAACCCATAAAAGAACACTGTGTAAAATTAAGCACTACATGCCATGAACAAACACATGGCTTCACATTACCTGTATGAAATGTCCTTTGTCCTAAGGAAACCTGTCAAATTTAATAGACTTCTAAAGATAACATTAAGAAAATTTAAAGATTTTAAAAAGTGAAGCCACTAAAACTAAAATTTATAACTGTTCATGTTTATGTAAGGTTCAAATATTCATCCAAGTATTTCCCTAAAGAGTTCTACAGAATTTTGGGTAATCTTAGGAACATACTAACATACATCTTCCTAGCTTCTTTCTTTTTTCCTATGTAAGCCAGAGGAACATGTTACCTACAAAAGTTAAGTCAGGGTCCCTGTTTGCTTCTTATGTTCAAACAAAAGCACTCCTGAGTTTGGGTCACTGACATGGTCATTCCTCCCATCCCTCCCCTGACCAGTCTCCCTATCAGCCAGGAGTAGAACCCGCCCCCTGCTAGAGTCTCCTGAACACTGTTTAAGTGCCGGTTGGGTATCCTTCTCAGTGGCAATCCTTCTCTACCTTGCTGTCACAGCCACAGTTTGGGCTCCCTTTATGTTCCATCCGAGTTACCAGAATCATCTCCCAGCTGGTTTCCTAACTGCAGTCTCTCTGCTCTTTCAACCCACCCCATTCATCTCTCCGAACCTGAAAATCCGGAAATGTTCCTTCTGCTGTGTACCCCCCTATTCAAGGCTTTCTCCAGAGCACAAAATCCTCTGCCTGGATGCCAATAATTCTCACTAGGAAATCTAGAAGCAGCCTTACTGTTGCAGGAACACGACAGGGCACCCCTGAAGTCCCAGCACAGAGAAGGGTTACAAGTAAGTTCACCGGAAACCTCTGTCCACTCAGACGGAAGTGTATGTTACAAAGGTGATGAAGACTCCAATGTAAAAAGAGGCGATAACTCAGACACCATTTCTATGTACATTTTAAATACACGGGCAATTATCAGACTGGACACGTGAAACAAACAGTAATGGGGAAGCCTTTGTGAGAAATGGAAGGAAACCTACCTGATAAAGGCAGGCTGCTGTTCCAAGGAAAAATGCAATGATGTAATTGAGGTCCTCACCATCACTCTGTAAAACACAAAGAAAGATTACCTTTTTGCTGGCAGCACCTATTCAAACAAATAGTCTACCAGGATAGGGTATGACAATGTTTATGCACAAACACTTTGTATAAAATTTATGAGTCTTAAAAGACAAATACAAAAACACATGGTAAGACAGAGGAAAAGAAGGGTATGCCTCAGCAGTTAAAAGCACTGACTGCTTTTCTAGAGGACAGGGGTTCAATTCCTAGCACCCATATGGTGACGCACAACCATCTGTAACTCCATGTGCACTGGGCCCAAGAGTGAAACACAGATGTACATGCAGACAAAACACATACACACAAAATGAATTTAAATTTAAAAGGCAGAGAAATGGGAAGTTGAGGAAAACTCCAAGCATTCTGTGTCTTGGCCTCACCTATTAATGGCATTTCACTCCAGGGAAGTTGAGAAGCACCAGGGAAAATCTGGTTCCCCCATAGCACACAGTCTCTTCTTCCTAGTAACACTACATAAACATGCACAATATCCCAGAGGGTGACCGACCAAGTTCCTCCTGCTCATGAGGGTCACTGCTTAAATAAAAACTGACAAACTTTACTACCCAGAGGCACATCGATGAATTGCCCAATAAAGTAACTTGACATGATAAATAAAACTGTGGCAACCGAAAAGCTACTGTCCACTAGAGTGTGCTAAATCCCAAAGAGAAAGATCGGGACTGGCTATAATGGCACTGTGCTAACAAACAGCAGAGGAGGGCCAGCCAGGGCCTGTGTCCTTGGTTCCTGCAAAGTATCAGCATTCAACTTCTTTCAGTAAAGGTATGAGCGGAATGTAAAGCCCGGGCAGAGGAATAAGGGTTTCTCTTCATGCAGGAACATTATACTAAGCCCTTTTTCCTTCTTTTAGAAAAAAGTGATTTTCTTTTTCCTACAGGGTCTCATTATGTAGCCCAGGGTGGCCTCAAATGCTCAGTCCCCTTGCCACAACTTCCTAAATGCTGGGATTTTGTGGAGGTGGGGGCATTATGTAATAGAAATAAGAGCAAATTGCTGTAGTGCAATTGATTGGGTACAGAACAGTCCACAAGGCAGAGGAGAGTGGCTTATCCTAGTGAGATCTTAAAACAGGAACATTAATCTTCTTAGGATACTCAGGTCAATTCTGCCCCAGAGGCAGGAAGGGCCAACTTGAAGCCTTTCCACTTTTATAATTCCAAGACTTTAAATAAGCTCTGATTACTTTTTGGTCCTTTTTCCTGATTATAAAAGTCTATGTTCACTGTAGAAAATTGTGGAAGATATAGATTATGTGAAGAAACATGTAGTCCGTAATCCCACATATGGGAAAATTGTTGTTAACCCTTTCATGTATTTCTGGTTCTTTGTCTCCGCCTCTCCCCTCCTCCATCCCCAAAGAACTAGAACCATACTTCTGTGTGCTGCTCTTTCATACATAACATAACATACATATAGTACATAGTACATAACATAACATACATATAGTACATAGTACATAACATAACATAACATACATATAGTACATAGTAACATAAACACTTTCCCAACATCGTAAATAGTCCTCATCTACAGGACATGTGAAACAATGTCAGCCTCTCAATGTGTAATAGGACTTAGTTACTGTCCTATACAGCAGTGGTGGTTTTTCTCAGAACTTACACAGCCATTTGAAACCTCTCTTAACTGCCTTTGGATCTAAAAGCACGTTCCCAGAGTCAGTCTGACATGTGCTCAAATCTTTATTTACAAGCTGTATTTTGGATTGCTTAGCTCGTTGCATTTTGAAAAACAGGAGTAGAACATTTCTGCTTTGTAGTAAGTATTCCAAACATCTTGGAGTCCAAGAATCTTAGGACACTGGTGCTTGACAGCCCCCTGGGCTTGTGGAGTCTATGCCTCTATCCTGCACAATGAAAGATGAGACCACAGCAGCCTATCTAAGGTCACTGCACTAGTTACTTGCAAAGAGATCGCAGGTCTCCTGACGTCTAGGGCAGCATTCCACTGCTGTGACAGGATTCATTTTCTAATACACCATACGGAAATTACTTCTGGGTTGGCATCAGCCTAATTACCATTGTTTCAAAACTGATCCTTAGCTGAACCCATGCAATAAAAACGATGTGATAAAAGCTTATGCATTCCTGAAGTGTCAACTCACAACAACCTTATTAACATCTCTAAACTCAGAACAAAGCAAGGAAGAAAGTGCAAATAATCTAATTTACACATTACTGTGAACATGAAATCAAATTTATCAACTTAAAAAATATATATATACAACACACAACAAATAAAACTTTGGTGCCACATATTTTAATAAATCCCTCTCACACTAAGAAGTAGTTACTAATCGAGCATAAGCAAATTTGTGCTGAGCTTTTGTTTTTCCATTTTCTACACACTTCATTTGTATGTGTGTATGAACACGCATATAGGTATACACATACACATGCCCCAGCACATGTGTGGAGGTCAAGGAAAGCTTGCAGGAGTCAGCTCTGTCTTCCCATCTGTGGGTGCAGGCATCAACCCAGGTCATTACACTTGGCAGCAAGTGCCTTTACCAGCAGAGCCATGGCACCAGCCCCTTTATCCTGAATGTTTAAACAACATGACAATACATGGAAATGTTCACTCATGTGAGTCTTCTAAATAAATATGCCACAAGCACAAGGTAACACAGTCAAAAGTTAATGTTGCAACCGTTTTGAATAGTCAGTATTTATAAACCAAGGTTATAAAACTGTAAACTTTAAATTAGTACCTATATACTATTCAAAATCAGGAAATATACAATATATTATTCACTAGATCCAAAATTATAATTTTCAAATAAATTCTTTGCTTTTTTTCCCCTTCTTTTTTAAAGACGGGGTCTCACTGTGTAGTCCTGACTGGTCTGGAACTCACTATGTAGCTCAGGCTGACTTAGAACTCACAGAGATCCTCTTGCCTCGGCATTCCCAGTGCTGAGAATCAAGGCGTGTGCCCGGCACCCAGTAATCCTTTATTCGTTAATCAAGTTTTATAGAAATACGGAGGCTGTTGATTCTGGGACTGTCTTCCCCTCTTTCACCACCAAGATCTGAATAATTCCACTCAGGTAAGATTTGTACAAAATTCTACAGGGAAGACACCTTCAGGAAGATCTATTTAACTTCAAGAGTTTATTCCTAACATACAATGTTCTGATAAACCAGATAGGAGCCTAGGATCAAGTCTAATGGCTATAATAAAGAAAAAAAAATCCTCATCCCATAGAAGCTGTGAACTTAACTCTGAGGGAAAAGAAAAAGTGACCAACATCAGCTCATTGCCCCAAAGAAGATTTACCTGTACCTGAAATTTTGGTAATTGAAAAATCTACCAATTAAATAGGTTTACCTAATTTTTTTTCTTCTGTTTGCCTACGAGTACTGCTTTTCATTGCTGAGGATTGAACCCAGGGTATAACATATAAGAAATATATGATTTTTTTTTCAAAAATATCGACCCCAGGGTATAGTAAGAATTGTTATCCTCCTAGCCCAGCCCTTGTTTTGATGAGCAATATTTACATGGTTCAAAGTAAAAACAGTCTATGAAGAGGCACTTAGTGAAACCTTGCTGCCACCCCACCCCCATCTGTCAGTTCCCACCATGTTAATTACTTTCTTATTCTTTCAGGGCTTATTTATGCAAATTAAAACCTGTACTTATTCTGACAGACAATCCTTGGGGGGTGTGTGTGGTGGGGTAAGCTGGCAGGGACTAGTGGGTACCAGGTCAATAGATCTGGCCTGTACTTCACTGGCATTCTCAAATGTGCTCTGCAGGCACACAGTTATGTATATGGACCTCAAGGCACAGACCAGATTCCTGAACCTGACTCCATCTAGCTGGGCATCAAGGTCCTCACATGGTTTATGCGGGGGAAGGCTCAGGCCCCCACAGAGAAGCCTAATCCATGCTTCTAAGAGCAGGCAGGGTTCAACAGGTTGTACTTTTAACTATTGCCAAGTAGAGCTCACCTCACCGAAGAACATCAAAACATCAAAGCTCAGGGTAAGAACATGCCTCCCTTTCCAGTTTTCCTTGGACTTATCATCAAAGAGAAAGTCTTTGTTTTACTGTTGGCTTTTAAAATACATTGTTTTTTAAAGACATGGTCTCACTATGTAGCCCTGACTGGCTTGGAACTCAAGAGAAATCCACCTGCCTCTGTCCAACTGCTGTATTAAAGGAGTGTGCCACAGGCACAATTAAAATAGATTTAAATTTTAGATTAGCCTTAGACATATAGAAAATGAAGGAGAGAGTCTGCCTATGTTCCTGACTCCCCGCTCAGTTTCCAGTGACAACTGGAATCACTGTGGTACATACAAATGCTGAGCTAGTATTGACACATTGTTACTGACTGAAGTCCGCTCTTCCTGTTGTAGGCTCTGTGGTCTGGACACATGGACAATGGCAGGTACCGAACACTACAGTCACACAGCACCATTTCACAGCTCCAATAATCTCTGACTATACACACTCACATCTCTTCCCACCTTGGACACTACAGATCTTACTGTCTATAGATCTGCCTCTTGCAGAAAGTGTCCAGTATGTAGTTTTTCACGCTGGCTGCTTTCACCAAACAATATGCACTTAAGAGGTCTCCATGTCTATTTATGACTGACAGCCATTTCTTCTATTACTGAATGGTAGTCTACTGTATGAATTACTACCAGTTACCACTCATCTTCCATAACTGCTTCCTTGAAATGATGATTAAGTTGCTATAAACATTCACATGGTGAAAGTGCTCTACTCTGGTGAGAGACTTAAGAGCACTAGTGCTAAATGATAGAGTAAAGCCATGGTTAGCTCCGTGAGAAACAGCCCAACGGTTTTCCAGAGTGGCTGTAACATTTTGCACTCCCACTTAGTGGCAAATGAGAGTTCCCTTGTTCCACATCCTCATCAGCATTGGGAAGTGTTAGCTGGCTGGGCCAGGGGGCATGTTTTAACAGGTGTTGAGTGGCATCATCTTGTAAACTTGCAGTTCTTTGATGACATACAATGTCCAGCATTTTTCTACATGCCTGTCTGTCATCTGCAGTATCCTCTGCAGTGAGGTTGTCTACTGCTCTTTTGGCCATTGTCAGTGGGTTGATTTGCATTCTTAGTTTTGAGTTTGTGGAATTCTTTGTGGGTTTTAGGATCCTATTTATGTGTGAGTGAATGTTTAATATGAGAGTGAAGGTGCTCTTGGAGGCCAGAAGAGGGCATCGGATCCCCTGGAGCTAGAGTTCCAGACAGTTGTGAGCCACCCAAGATGGGTGCTGGGAACTGAACTTGGGTCCTCCAGAAGAGTAGTAGTAATAAGCACTCTTCACCAATAAGCCATCTCCAGCCCTACAGAGTCAAGGCTCTTTATCATAAGAGATGTTTCCAAGTATCTTATCCTGGCCTGTGGCTTTTTTCACTCTCCTGACTGTTTTCACAGAACAGACTTTGTTGGGTTTTAAGACGTTTAGCAGCATATTTTTCTTTCACAGCACTTTTGGTGTTGCACCCATAGTCAGACCCTAGGGTCATATAGGTTTTCTCTTATGCTACTTTTTTTTTAATTTATAAATTTTAAGCTTTGTTCTTTTTGTTTAGGTCTATGACCCATTCTGAATTCCTGTTTATTCCTTCACACGTGGTTTTCCAGTTGTTCCAGAACCATGTTAACTACTGTCCAGTCTCCATTGATTTGCTTTTGTTTCTTTATCAAAGACCAGGTAGCTCTACAGATGTAAGTTTATCTTTAGGGTCTCCGATTCTGTCATGGTGATCTACTGTTTATTCTTCTGCCAAGACCATACGGTCTTAATTACTGAAGTTTATAGTAAGTCTTTATAGTAAGTTGGACAACGTGAGGCCCACTTGTGCTCTTCATCAGGACTGTGTAGACCATTCTGGGCGTGAATAGTGATAGTCTGCCCCTCACACAGGGCTCCTAAAACCCTTGTAATAAAGGTGCTAGGAAAATCTTTGGCCCCCATTGGTCTCTGACACCAGTCCTGTCCCAGATTCCCTAAGAGCTTTCTAATTTCCTGAGTTAGAGAAGGATTGACCCAGAACTCCCAAACCACTTGGAATTTCTTGAGTAAGGAGGACAGCTTTTGTTCCGAAGCCAACTACTATAGACTCCTAGATCAGTGGTGGATACCAGGAAAAAAAAAAAAACAAAAAACAAAAAACAAAAACAAACAAAAAAAAAAAAAAAAAAAAAAAAAAAAAAAAAAAAAAAAAAACAACCCAGCTAGATGCCTGAGATTTCTGTCTCTATCCCAATCTTCCAGGGAGGAGAGGAGAGATGATAAGTTTAATAACCAATCATGCCTTCCCCCAAATCTCTAAAACATGGAGTGTGGAGAACTTCTAGGTTGGTGAACATCTCAACATGTGAGGAGGGTGGCAAACCCAGCTCCACAGGGACAGAGCCCTTGTCCAGAGCTTCCCCAGTCTCTCCCTTTATAGCTCTTAATTCATCTGTGACCTTTGAAATATCCTTTATAATTAACCACCAAATGCATTTCTGAGTCCGAAAACTATTCCAACAAATGATTGCTCCAAAAGAGAAAGTTGTATAAACCTCAACTTATAGCCAGCTAGTCATCAATACAATCTGGTCATACAGCTGGCATCTGAAGTAAGGGTAGGCCCATAAAACTGAGCCCTTAGGATGTGAGTTCTGTCCTAACTCCAAGTAGACAGTATTAAAACTGAACTCAATTGTAGGACACCTAGATGGAACTAGAGAATTGCTTGGTATGGAAAGACCTCCCATTCATCTGGTGGCAGAAGTGAAATTTTGAGTTTTGTTGGTGAGAATACAGAATAAAAGCATTTTCATTTTTTTCTGCATACTGGGTCTTTGCTTTTCCATATAAACGTTGCAATCACTTTATTGAATACACAAAATAACTTGCTGGCATTTTGACTGCAACTGTGTTTAATCTATGCATCAAGACAAGAAGAACTGACACCTCAATATTGAGTTTTCCTCTCTAGTGTGGAATCTCTTCTATTTATTTCCTCTTTGATTTCTTTGGTCAGAGTTCATAATCTACTTTATATCAGTCCTGTATGTGTTTTAGATTTCTTTGTAGGGACTTCTTTTTCAGTACTTTCAAATTTCAATTGTTTGTTGCTGGAATTTAAGAAATTTTTAGACAGTTCAACCTCCTATCTTGTTATATAACTATAATCACTTCATAGTTTCAGGAGCTTTTTGTTGGCTCTTGGGCATCATTATATAGCTAATCATGCCATCTGCAAACTTCTTTCTTCCATCCATATTTTTTTCCTTTTCATCTTATTGTATCGGGTAGAATTTCCAGTGCAATGTTAAATAGAAGAGGTTAGAGGAGTTCTCTTCACCCTATTTCTGTCTTAAGAGAAAAGTATCTAGTACATTAAAGGTGTTAGCTGCTTGAGATTCGAAAAGGCCCCTCTACTCCTGGTTTGCTCCAAGCTCTGTGTGTGTGTGTGTGTGTGTGTGTGTGATTTTATCATGGATGAAGATTTTTAGATTTTGTCAAATACTTTTCTGCATCTATTGACGTGATATGATTATTATTTCTCCTTTAGACTGTTGAAGTGATAGATAGCAGTAACTGATTTCAAATACTAAATCAGCATTGCACACCTGGGATAAATCCCACTTGGTTGTTGTATAATTATTTTTGTTCATTACTAGTTTTGATTTATTAATATATTGCTAGAAATCTTTGCATCCGTGTCCAAGAAAGATAAATGGTCTGTAAAGTTGTCTTTTAAAAATGTAAACAAGCTGAGACATCTCAGCACAAAGAGTCAATTACATCTAAGTAGCTGGCAGTTTGATCAGAGTGTTCTTCTAAAACCTAAAGCTGTATCACTGCCATTAGACAAGTGTATTACCAATTAGAGAGAACACAGAACGGTTAGCAATGAAGAGAAGCCTAAGTTAGTTGCAGCATTTCAAAAGCATGACAGGCTATAGTACACAAAAACTTCCTTCAGTTTTTCAGTTCTGAACCAGAAGAGGAAGAACGAGAGAAGGAGCCCCAGAAGACGAAGGACAAGATAACTGAGTGCACGAAGGAAATCTAAGTTACCCTTAACAGGCTGGGCCAGAGCAATACCCTTGTCTGCCCTTTTAACTCCAGGTGATAGGCCCTGAGCCCCAGCTTCCGCAGCTTCCGCAGGCTCTTCAGTCAGGATGGAAACAAGGCTTTGTGACAGAAAAGCCTGTCTCCACCCAGGGCTACTCGCTGACTCTTTACACACCTACCCCACTGTTTTTTCCATTACATCAATAAAAGTGTTTTAAAGACTGCTTTATTTATTAGCTTTGTCAGTCAGCAGTTTCCAAATTGCCCATTCTCTTGACAGCTTGTCTGGCTGGCTGAAAACTGAACTTCTGCTGGAATAAATTCAACCTAGCAGAAGGATGGGGCAGAAGGCAGAGGGATGACAGCCAGCATCCTATGCCTAAAAGGGGGCAGGAACTTTACCTGAAGTAAACTGTTTAGGAGAGAAACTGTGAATAGAAGAGAAAAAAGAATGTATCCCTTTTAGAAACCATGATGTCATCTGCTTTCTGTAGGCTTTTGGTACCTGAACACAGAGGACATGTAGAATGAATGGTACCATGAACCTAGCATGGTGAGCAGGTTTTTATAAATGGTATCCTGAACTTAATGCTAGAGAGATAGACAGACACACAGACACAGACACTCCACAGAGAAGGGGGGAGGGAGAGAGAGATCAAGATCTGATTTGTGTAATGTGATCCTGTCAAGAACTCTTGGGAGAAAGCCAATGGATCAAAGGAAGGAATAACTGTGCATCTCAAACATGCTGGACTTGAAGAAAGGAGATTTCAGAAAGGACAGGAAAAGGTTACACAGTTGGGTAGCTTAAGGCTCTGGAAGAAACCCCCCTGGGAAATGAAGGACCTGAAGCAAGAGGCAGCTCAGGTTTGAAAAGGCCACTAGCAAAGGACAAGCAGTAGCGCTTACACAGGAACACACAGAGGCAGTGTCCATGTGGACTATCACTCTGCTTCCACTTTCCTCTGCCCTCTTGTTCTTCCAAGATCAGCTCACCCTCTCTCCTCGCCTCTCCTGAATCACAGTGACCTCTCCTCTTCCTGGCTATTACTCCTAGATGTCTTTGTCTATCCAATTCAACTTTAAGCTGTGAGAATGTAGGGTCCATGCTACATAGCTTAATGTTCACACAGTGCCTGTCAACAATGCCTCCAAAGAGTGAGTAATAAAGGAACATGTCAACCAGAAGTCAGTAGTTTTGTTTTTTGTTTGTTTTGGTGGGGATTGCTTTTGTGATGTTTTTGTTTTTGTTTTTTGTTTAGAGATAGGGTTTCATTATGTAACCCAAGCTGGCCTAGAACTTACTATGTGGTTTCAGCTGGCCTCAAATTTGTAACCCTCCTGCTTCAGCCTTTCAAGGGCCAGGATTACAGGCATGTCCACTGGGCCTGCCACTGAAATCATGCTTTTGAAGGAAGGTAGAAAAAGGCATGTATAAGAATACAGATTTTGAGCCGCACTGTAAATTATACTAAGACCTAATCCAATTCAAATCAATTATGTAACAAGTAGACTGAATAGACACAGTCGCCTGAAACTGCAAATATAAAACTGCAAATATAGCACCGTACCTGCAGGAGACTTTCTATGGCATGAAAGCCTCGAATTAAATTCAGAGCTCCGCATAAAAGACTAAGGATGAACGCCACAATCCCTGACAAAGTTGCTGGTTCCAGTCGCTGATGTGCTGGAAGAGAAAAGAAATGGTCAGAAATGAATACCAGTATCTCATGTTAGCTGAGCTTATGTGGACCCAAATTCACTGCTCAACTTAGATGGGTCAAAAGCAAATAAATAACTTTAAACAATAGATCTTAGTAATTAAATATCCCCCAGCCCCCAAGGCAGGGTTTCTCTACGTAGCCCTGGCTGTTCTGGAACTCATTCAGCAGACCTCAACTGCAGAGATCTGGCTGGCCTCAACTCAGAGATCTACCTGCCTATGCCTCTAAGTGCTGGGATTAAAGGTGTGCGCCACCATATCCAGCTTAAATATTCTTTCTAAAATGAAAAATGTTTGGCAACATAAAAAATCCCATTCTCAAGTCAAATGGAACTAACATTGTTTTTCTACATTTTAATAGATGCCTCTAAACTTCTGTTTTTGATAAGAGATGCTATGATATCTGTCAGTAAATCACTTGGGGAAAAAAACTACTAGCAAAATATGTATACAACTTGCAATTTGGTACAAGTATTTGCAAAAGATGACTTTGCTTGGAGAGTCAATGGAAAGCTCCTATGCTTTCTGAAAATGCTTAGAAAACATTTTTAAGGATAAATATAGCTTGCTTTTAGGCAAAGCCCATGTATCTGGAACAGAAGACTATAAACACCACTGGCTATATGTGAACGCCCAAATATAATCGCCACCCAAGCTCTTCAATAGAATGCAGTCTTACAGCTAGGAAGACTGTGCCCTTGGTCTCCTGAAGGTAAAAATGACTAAAATAAAACCAAACCAAAAGCAAACCAGCTGCATATTGACCACTTCATCTTTAAAAGCATTCTCTTAATTTTCAGGCTTCAACAAAGTACAATATTCTGTTACACAATCATTTCCCTTCACGATCATTTTACAGTTATTAGGACTTACAACTGTGACTAAATGAAGACACAAACTAAACACACAATCAGTAAACTTCCAAAAGGACAGCGGCAAAGAGGACAATAGGACCCTTTTCATTTCGTTATTTAAACCACTGAAGTGTAAAAAGCCAACAATGAAGTTAATGAGGCAGAACATTAATAAAGGAAAAGCTCAGATCTTTGTAAGTTATATTCAGCCATCGCAGCACAAAAGATTCCCCAAAGAGTTAATAAAAACCCCAAAACCCACATCTCATGAACTCTTCTTCAGGATCAGCAGAAAGTACTAATCTAGAATAACAGTCATAATTTCTTCTTTGTCCATGTCTAGTCTTTCAATAAATTCCCTTGAGATTCTAATATGAAAATAGAAAGGCAAATGTCACTGTGTAGTATTGATACCATAGTCTTTCAGCGGTGAAAAAAAAGGTCACAATTAGTCATATTTTGCAGCATCTGCCCCTCCTGGTCCATCCTTTCCCAGTAAGAGGGAGAACTGGCCTCTCATTGAAAAGAAAATGGGCTTTAGGAATAAAACTGACAACTGAATAACTATCAACTATAATTATCAAATCACATTTCCATATGAAATAAGTTACCTCACAAAAGAAAAAAACCCAAACAGTGAAAATGCTAGCTTTACATGGTCAAGTAAGGTGTGTTCAAAGGAAATCTGCTACCATTTTCATGTGTTGATGGCAATGTATTTAAGCAATGAACAAGCCAATATACATTATTAAGTTTCTAACACTTGCCTTTTAACCTCAGAACATGTTTTATAATAATAGTACACCATTAATGAATTCATCATTTCAAAATGACCAAAGATATTTTAAAGGGTAAAAGCAAGTGCTAAGTCGCCTTTAATGAAGACAAGGAAAGCATTGTGCACAAGGGCAGGCTGGCATGGTGCCCATTTATGTGGGCAAGAAATCCCAATGTGTTCATCTCCCTGCTGCATCCTCACCCCTTTCCCAGGACCTGTGGCTTGTTTGCCAAGAAGAGTTATGAAGCAAACTTCATTCTGCAAACATAAGAGGTTGGCCTCACAGAAGGGCACTCTCTCAGTTTGATGAGCAAACGAGATATTTAACCACATTGTAATGGGTTTATTGTGTGCTGTTACTTCAGTGAAACAGATTCTAGAATTTATTTTTATTTTTTGTGCATTGGTATTTTGCCTGCATGTATGTTTGTATGAGGCCATCAGATCCTCTGGAACAGAAGTTACAGACAATTGTGACATGCCATCTAGGTGCTGGGAACTGCACCCGGGTCCTCTGATAGAGTAGCAGTGCTCTTAACCACCGAGCCATCTCTCCAGCCCCTGGATGTGAAACAGATTCTAGATCTGCTGTAACCCAAGAAAAGTTGTTTTTTTTTTTTTTTTTCAGCACATTCAGTTTGGCACCAGGCCAGGAACTAATAGGTAGAGCATATATGTGAAGCCATAACAAATGGGGGCTATGCAGGAATAATACGGATCTTGTTTTGTTTCCTGAAGCCAGGCAGCATCACCTGAACGGCTTTCTCCTTTTGTTACTGTCAGATGTGCGGAGAACCAAAGACACCTGGGGTGGGGGTGGGGGTGCTAGAAGGACTATGTGGCTAACGGTACCTACAGACAAGCCAGGAAGCATCTGGATGCAAAAAGTAAAATGGTATCCAATCTACTGTCCAAGAGATGTTTGTTCACACTATAAGGCCGTTTCAGGAGCGAAGCTCAAGGCAAAATTCAGAAGATCAGAAGTGATGTAACTGGTGATGTTGACGTGAAAGCATGGTGGGTATGTGTTTTTGCAGTACATAGTAGGGATGGAAGATTAACACAAAACACAACTGAGAGAGTCATTCATGCACAACGTGTATAGGGAAGGAATACAGCTCAGGGAGGCTGAAATAGGAACAAAAGGGGCGGGGGGACCAGAGCAGCCATCGTGAGGATTTACAAAGGTGTGGACTAAACCACAAGCTCTCTGCCCCATGTCAGAGTACACAAGGTACATCACTGAAGAAGCCCAACACCTGGAGGAACAGGTTATTAAGATAAAGGCATTTCAGGCCAGTTCCCTTTAAGTGAACACAACTTACTCCCTAGAGAAAGACATGGAAAACTAACTTGATGACACACCTTTCTAATCAGATTCACAGTCTCTAATTTTTCTTTCCTTTTCTCTCTCTGTCTCTCCCTCTCTGTCTCTCTCTCTCTGTCTCTCTCCTCCTCCCTTCTTTAGGCCCCATTATGCTACCTATGGCCATGACAATAATATATTTCTCCTAATTCCTCTCCTACTTCAAGGCCAAGTCATGGTTGCCCATGGTTGTGAGGTGTAGCTAGAGTTTTCATGCCTTGCCCACAGTCAGGACAAATCTTTGTCACCCGCCAGTCCCACAGATGCTCAGACCCAACCAAGTAAACATAGAGACTTATGTTGCTTACAAACTATATGGTCGTGGCAAGCTTCTTGCTAACTATTCTTATAGCTTAAATTAATCCATTTCCACAAATCTATACCTTGCCACGTGGCTCGTGGCTTACCGGCATCTTCAAATGCTGCTTGTCCTGGCAGTAGCTGGCAGTGACTCCTTCTGCCTTCCTGTTCTTTCTTTTCTCCTCTCTGTTAGTCCTGCCTATACTTCCTGCCTAGCCACTGGCCAGTCAGTATTTTATTTATTGATCAATCAGAGCAACACATTTGCCATACAGAACATCCCACAGCAGTGGGGTTCTCTTAATAAAGCTCATTCTGCAGGGTACTTTTATGTCAGCTCCTTTCTAAGTCATAACAGTTACTTGTGGGAATATAAAATGGTACAAATACTTCAAAAACCATCAGTTTCTAAAAGACTTAAGCATGCAACTAATCCTCTGATCCAAAAATGCTGCTCCTATATTTACTCAAGGGAAATAAAAACAGGTCGACAAAAATATCTAGCTTTTTTATAGTAAGCAAAAGCTTGAAACAAGGTAATTAATGTCCATTGGCAAGAGAATAAATATTCTGTAGTATATTCACACAAAAAGTACTCAGACATGTAATACATACACACACACATAATGTCATACACACACACACATTACATTACATTACGAAGCTCTATACAAGAGCCATATAAAGCCAGGCAGTGGTGGCACTCACCTTTAATCCCAGCACTTGGGAAGCAGAGGCAGGAGGATTTCTGTGAGTTTGAGGCTAGCCTGGGCTACAGAGTGAGTTCCAGAAAAGGCTCCAAAGCTATACAGAGAAACTCTGTCTCAAAAAACAAAACAATACAAAAAAAGCCATATAATGTAATCCTATTAAATAATATTCTAGAATGAATAAAATTAATTTAAGATAAAAAAAATCACAATAGTGGTTGTCTGGGAAAAAGGCACAGAGGAAATATATGGGGGTGGGTGGGTGGTGGAAATGTTTCATATTGTTAAGCAGTAATGTATTATCACATCTTTTTATTCTGTATTTCTGAAGGTTTGACATCGGGGGCTTTGCTCTCTTAGGACTAGCTGAATCCTAAAGATGACAAACAATTTACTCTGGAGAACTTTCTCTTGCCAACAACCCATCTTGATCTTCACACTCTACCATCTCCTCTACTTGGCCCTCACACTCAGGGTCAGTAACTAATTTCCTGCCCAATCATCCCAGGGTCAGACGCCAAGTAGACACAGCCTGTGCCCCACTGCCCACACTATTCAAATCAGCCACTCCCAAGCCAGTCTTATGTAGTCCTTCTTGAAAAGCATAACAAACGTTCCTGCCCACATATGCCTTTCCCTTCCCTAGGGATAACAGTCTTTTTCAGTGTCTTTTCAATGACAGTCATTCTCCTGATTTGTTAACCACACCATACTTGAATAAAATATTAAGACATCCATTCTAAAATATTTGTGCATATAAAGGATTATTTCGTTTAAAACAAAAGAACTATAGAAATGAATTATCAAGTGGCTGAATGAGAATAGGTAAAGAGCAGATAAAATAAAGATGGAAAAACATCAATATAGTTGCTAGTTGCATGAAAGGCACATGAGGATTGATTACACTATTCTTCTTAACATTCATATATCTGAAAACTTCCATAGCAAAACATTTTTAAAGGACAAAGAAGCTGGGTGTCAGTGGCGCATGCCTTTAATCTAAGCACTTGGGAGGCAGAGGCAGGTGGATCTCTGTGAGTTTGAGGCCACCCTGGTCTACAGAGTACCAGGACAGGCTCCAAAGCTACAAAGAAAAGCCCTGTCTCGAAAACAAACAAATACAAAAAAGGACAAAGAAAAAGCAAGATTTACTACTTCATTTAACAAGACCCACTCACATCATCATGGACAGATTTCAATAACTAAGTATGGCAAGATAAAAATATTCATGTCAGACCATAGGGAGAAAGGATCAAAGGATTTCAAAGAAAAGTCAGGAGATGTTTTTAACATGATTTAAAATCACTGTAATAAGATAGGGGGAAAGCTTGAAAACTATATAATTTTAGTTAGAGGTTTTCTCTCCCCAACAAAAGAAACCTGTATTTCACCTTGAGGACTATAGAAAGTATTATGTAGACTCAGTCTAAATTAAAATAAATTTGAAAGTAAACTCTAGTTTTAAGTTACTCTTTCTTAAAAACAATGTAAACAAATTCCAGTTTCTTCTCACTTTCTGATGTCTGGTGTTTAATGATTCAGTATGCCAATGCGGTCTAAGTTCAGAGACGGCTTCTAGAGGTCACTAGTACAAAGGGTTTCTAACAGAGTCTACCTTTAGGTGGGTCAAGTTGGAAGGCCACTGCAATCAAGACTGCTACTCTAAGTCCTGAGTATATATATTAATGGGCAGACATCCTAAGCAACAGCTACTGCTGGCCCCATAGAGTTAGAATTAGCGGAGAAGCTGGGCCAGCGGAAGGAAGTCTTGGAGCTTCTCCGCCCAAACACCATTAAGGCCTGAGGTAACTGCAACCGTGCGTGTTGTCATCTAACGCTTAAAACCCCACGGTGGTGAGCCCAGTTAAACAGTGATTTCTGGGTTGGGGAGCTGGCTTAGTGGTTAAGTACTAGCTGCTCTTGCAGAGGATGGGGGTTTATTTTCCAGCACCTACATGGCCGCTCACACAATCTGTAGCCACAGTTCCAGAAGCTCCAACACTCTCTTCTGGCCTCCTCAGGGCACCAACAATACATGAGAAACACAAATACACATGCAGGTAAAATATCCATACATATTTAAAAAATAATATTAAAATTAAAAACAAAAATAACCCACCAAAACTGATTTCCACTTAACATTCTTGCTTGTATCTCCACAATGGTTGTCTTGAAGAATGACACATTTTGTATAAGTTCCAATTACAAGTCCTTCTCACTTTGTAGCTGAGGATGACTCTGAAATTCTGACCACCCGAACCTCCACTTCTGGTTTATTTGTTGCTGGGGATTGAACCCAGGGCACAAGCTCAGTAGGCAAGTACTCCATCACCTAAGTTAGAGCCCAGCCCTGCAAGTGCTTTTCTAGATGTGATCTCTTGCTAGTACTCATCAGTTCATTCTCTTAGAGTAGACAGCAATTTGGTACACTTTTTTCCTGTCCTTATAAACAGAAGAAACAGAAGTATCTTGCTTCTACCTGGCAGTACATTAACCATGTTGTCATTATATTAGTCTCTATCAGGGGTTGGCAAACTATGACCCATAAGCCAAATTCAGAACATTTGTCATTTTACATATTGTCTATGACTATACTATTTTATGCATTACACCAGCAGAGTAACATCAGAGCCTGTATAGCTTTTAGAAATCTAAAATATGTGGTATCTAGCCCTTTACAGAAAAAGTTTATTGGTCCTTTGCTTACAGAGATCTAGTATCTTAACACCCCATGGACATTATTTTGGTATACATTTATTAATCTCATGGTGATAGAACGTGAAAAACAAATAGTAGTATATGCCTTAGGTTAGGTGCCTTAAGATACATGTGTGCTAGAGAATGGAAAATAATTACAATTATAGAAGAGCAATCACCTCAGTCAGTTGCTGGTGATCAAAGATTTAGAATATGTTGGCAGTAAGAATCAAGTTCATGCACCTGGCAATTGGTACCACTAAGAAGAGATACACTGGTTAATATGCCTTTGTTAGATGTCAAAGACATTACCACATTTTTGCACATTTATTGAGTCACTATTTACTGAATGACAACAGTTGAGGGCCCAGAGAAACAGAGGATCTACAGTGTATTACATGTCACCATGGGGTTCAATGCAATGGTGTACAAAATAACTCTCGAAGGCAGGAATGTTGTTCAGAAATCCAAACAAAATATTAATAAAGTAGACCCTGGTTATGAAACAATGGATAGTCTTTTGGCAAGGAACTGTTTCCACTTTGAAAACTGGTTCTTAGCTTGTTAGTCATGGTAGAACTTAACCACCCAACAGTGAAATAATAGTTCTGTACTATAAAGCCAGCAAAGAACAGAAAATGAATTTCAAAAATGAAGGCAACTAGAGACAAAGGTAGTCAAAACAGATATGACAAAAGGAAAGCATCCAGAGATGGCTCAGCAATTAGTAACCGCTGCTCCTCCAAAGGGTCCAGTTTAGTTCCCAGGATCCACACGGAGCAGCTCGCTAATTAATTGCCTGTAACTCCAGTTCCTTGGAATTTGACACCCTCTTCTGGACTCTGGGGGCACTATACACATGTGAACATTTCTTCAGAGACACATAAATAAAAAGAAAAGTAAATAAAAAAATAGTCAAGCGGGGCGGTGGTGGTGCACGCCTTTAATCCCAGCACTCAGGAGGCAGAGGCAGGTGGATCTCTGTGAGTTCGAGGCCAGCCTGGTCTCCAAAGCGAATTCCAGGAAAGGCGCAAAGTTACACAGAGAAACCCTGTTTCGAAAAACCAAAAAAAAAAAAAGTCAAAAAGATAGATTAAAACCCAATGGTTTCAATAATGACAATAATTGTAAGTGACCTAAATATCTAATTTTTAAAGAGCCAAGATTATAAAAGATTATAAAACTGGATTTTTTTTAAAGGATGCAACCAAATGACACTTATAAAACACCATTTTATTTTCCCACCCCATGGGGGAAACGCCAGTTTATTTGATTAAACAAAAATAAGGTAAGGTGCATAGGAGCAGTGTGAAAGTCCAGACAGACACTGGTTTTATTCTAAGGCAGCAGTAGCTGATATGGCATCTCCTTGCTACTCCCCCAGCCTTCTCTGTGGACCACAGTGATACATTCAGAAGCCTGTTAGGTTTGGAACACTCATGCTTGTGGCCAGCACAAGTGAAATGAAAGGTTTTAAAGGTGAAAGCCTCCACACGGGAGAAGGGGCTTGTAACACCACGCAACACTTTTGCCTTGAAGTTTGGGGGAAATTCCCCTAGGCACCCACTGACTGCCTTGACAAGCTCTGAAATATCACAGCAGTTCCCAAAGTGGCAGAGGCAGCTAGAACCCCAGGTGGGCTTGCAGGGAGGGCTCCACTGCTGGGGAGGGGAGGCATGCTGGTGCTATGTTCCTCCAAGTAGCTTGCTGTGGGAAAATAGTAATAGAGACGGAACTTAGTCACTCCAACCCCAGGCAACATGCCTCTGTGAATTCCACCCAGATCTGCACTCACTAAAAAAAGGATAATAATAAAATAAAGAGGAAGAAAAACTCAACTGAGTCATGTATTCTATACTTACTTAAAAATTAAAGCTTTTTTTTTTTTTTTGGCTGACCAGGCATAAGAGCTAATGGATGGTATTAAACAAGATACATTAAAACAAAACCTAACAACCCTCCACCTACAACTACATGTAACATGCTAGTTAAACATTGCTAAACCACCCACCCTCAGCTGCACTGACTTTAAGGGAAAAAGACATTTACCACCCTAAAAGCAAGAAAGTCCCATACATGTGAACAGTTTACCTATAAAGAAGGACAGATACACAGATTGCTAGAATCACAAGGAACCACCACAGAGCGGTTATTTTAAAAAAAAAAAAAAATATGCTTCAGGCACCAGCAATTAACATTCAGCCAGTGTGCTCTGAGATAGCCTTAAGATACGACCTGAGCTCATAAGTTAATACAATCATTAAAAGGAGGTCTAAGACCATGCAGAATCACAAAAAACGTTTAGAACCATTACACAGTTCACCAGGCTGACTTGTTGACCCATAAGACCAGTTTTAAAAGTAGACATTATTAAGGTAAACTGTGACATTTATAAACCCAACTCCCAGTTTTTCCAGTGGCCTTCAGGGTGCTCTCATCTGGGTAGACCAGATTACTGAAGTATAGCGGTAGAACAAAGACTACCAGGACAGTATTTCCTGACCATGTGCTTCCCAAATCTATCAATTATTTAACAAGAAGGGGGAAGGGCACAACAAATGTCAAAGTGTTGCTTTTAGTTAGAAGAACAAATCAAAACAAAGAGCAATGTACATGTCACCAATCACTGTAGAAAATGTCAGCTGCACCATGGTGACAGATACCCTGATGGGTGCAGACAGTTTCCAATACAAGCAAGCAGTCAGAGATTCTAGTTCCCTTCAAGTACCTGATGCTCTTCACTAGACCTTTAGGGTTCCCACTAAAAGGGCATTAAAACACCACTTAAATATGAGGACACAAAGAGAAAAACAGACAACAGATGGAATACTAATATGAATTCTTAATGTAGTATCTATATTATAGAGATTTCAAAGTGTAATATATTCCTAGGTTCAAAAAGTTTCAAAATGATAAAGGAACCAGTGCATCAAATCACACACTTTAAAACACATTAATATAGGGGCTGGAGAGATGGCTCAGTAGTTAAGAGCACTTGTTACTCTTGCAGAGGATGCAGGTTCAGTTCCCAGCACCCACATGGAGGCTCACAACCATCCGTAACTCCAGTTCTTGGGGATCCAATACTCTCCTCTGTGGGTAACAAGTATGTACATGGTGTGCAGACATACATACAGGCAAAACCCTCATACACATAATATAAAGAAACAAATCTTTAAAAAATACATAATATGAATACTGATCATCCTAAAAGGAGAAAGATATACATTCAGAAGTAAAGAGATAGCCGTTTCTCAAAGGACGGATGAAGCAGACAGCAAATCAGAAAAGACACAACAGATTTCTTGGTCTAAGTAACACAGAATGCACCACTAACAACAGAGTATACACTTAAAGCAGAAAAGAATGACTAACACATGTCTCAATAAATTTTAAAATATTCGAGTCAAATAAAGTTTGTCCTCTGAACACAATGGAATTAAATTAAAAATCAATAGAGATATGAAAATGCCTAAATAAAACTACACAATGCATTTCTAAATAACTCAGGAATCAAAAGAAAAGTCAAAAGGAAAATTTAAAAGTATTTTATGTAGAATGAAAATACAAATGCATGTTAAAATCTATGGGATGTAACTAAAGTAATACTGAGAATGAGAAGGTAGCAACGAGTGCTTGTATTAGAAAAGAAGATCTCAAATAAACTGCTCCAAATCTCAGAAAACAGGAGCAGAGAAACCCACGGGAAGCAGAAAATAGGAAGCAATAAGCAGAACAGTCAATAAACTAGAAAACAAAACATCAACGAAAGCTAAATGTAATCCCAAAGTAAACTCAATAAAAGATCAGTTTCTATGTATTAAGAGAAAACAGCAAAAGAAAAAATTACCGATATCAGAAATGAGAAAGATGACATAACTGTAATTCTATGAAAAATAACGGGATAAAGAAATACGGATTATACATCAAAAATCCATCACCTGAAAAAAATGAACAGATTTCTTTAAAAGAAGCTGCAAAAGCTCACTAAGAAAAAACAGACAAGCTCAGTAGCTCCGGCCCTAGTAAAGAAACTGATTTAAATCTTCTCCAGATAAATGTATAGAGGTTTCATCACTGGGTCCTACAGAACACTTTCAAAAAACATAAAAGAGAAGGAAACACTTTCCAGTGTATTTTCCTGGGTCGACTTTGCCCAGATAGTCAAACCAAGCACAAATAAAAAAGGAAAACTAGAAATTAATTCTCTCAGTAAGGCACATAAAATACCAACAAAATTTTAGCAAATTGGACCTTATAGCATATAAAAGCATTATACATCATGACCATGTAGAATTTAACATGAAATGAAAGATTTATTTGACAACTGAAAAGCAATTAATGTAATTTTCCCAAAAACAAATTGAAGACTCATATGAACAATGCAGTCAAAGCATCCGACAGTCAGTCATGGGTGGTCTGTCCTTCCCTGGGATTCTGTAGAGTCTGTATTTTTAGTTGTGGGGTTGTCTTTTAAGTTCAGTCTGCTAGCGCCTTTCAAATAGATGTTAAATACATACACTTTGATTTTTAAAGTTGAAGTGGGATTTACGTGTGGGGGTGTTTTGCCTGCTTGTCATGTTACATGCCTGGTTCCCAAGGAGGGCAGCAAAGGCATCAGATGCACTGGGTACTGGAGTTACAGATGGCGGTGAGCTGCCATGACATGGCTGGGAGTCAAACCCAGGTCCTCTGGAAGAGCAGCCAGTGCTCTGAAACGCTGAGCCACCTCTCAGCCTCATCTTGATTGGTTTTGTACCAAAAAGAGGAGGAGGAGGAGGAGAAAAAAGCAAATTCAAATCTTTTCTCTGTTTATATACTGGATTACTTCATTATTGTTGAATTACAAATTACTTGTTTGGATCCTAATCTCTTATGCACACATGGTTTGTAAATATTTTCTCTCATTCTGTGGGTTGTCTTTTCACTCTGAGTGTATTCATGGAAGAGTAAGTTTTTTGTTTTTGTTTTGTTTTTTTTTTTGGTTTTAATTTACTTATTTATTATGTATACAGTGCACATATCCCTGCAGGCCAAAAGAGGGCACAAGATCGCATTACAGATGGTTGTGAGCCACCATGTGGTTGCTGGGAATTGAACTCAGGACCTTTGGAAGAAGAAGCAGTACTCTTAACCTCTGAGCCATCTCTCCAGCCCCGGAAGAGTAAGTTTTAAGTTGATGAATTGCATCTTGTATGTTTTATCTTTTTTGACTGTGATTTTTTTATATATAACTTATTTTTATTTTATGTTCATTGGTGTTTTGCCAGCATGTATGTTTGTATAAGGTGTTAGAAGCCCTGGAATTGGAGTTACAGATAGTTGTGAGCTGCCACATGGGTGCTGGGAATTGAATCCAGGTCCTCTGGAAGAGCAGCCAGTGCTCTTAACCTCTGAGCCATCTTTCAGCCCTCACTGTGATTTTTAAAATCAAATCTGAAAAACCTAATACAAAATCACGAGAATCACACCTATGTTTTCTACTAAGAGTTTTGGGGAAAACTGGGAAAGCTAAGGCTTTGCATTGAGTCCACTTTGTGCCTGTGGCTATGCAGTGGTCTAGTTTCTTTCTTTTACATGTGGATACTAGGCTGTCCCAAAACAGTGTACTTTCTCAGGAAAAGACTAGGATCTTCACCACTGTCTTAGAATCACTGCTGAGAATGAATTGGCCATACTTGAAAGGGTTTACTTCTGTGCTCTCAATTCTACTGCACTGGTCTATATGCGAGCCTTAAAGCAGAACCACTCCATATTGATTACTGTAACTTGGCAGTACGTTTAGAAGTTTGAGTCTTTCAGCTTATCCAAGATTATTTTGCATATATACACATATATTCCTTACATTTCTATATGAATTTTAGAATCAATTTGTCAATTTCTATTAAAAAAATCCAGCTGAGAGTATGCTGAGTCTCCATCTCCTTGGGAGTACAGCCATCTTAATAAGATTGTCTGCTAATCCATAAATGTGGATCTGTTTTCCATTAATTTTTGTCTTAATTTCAAAAATATTTTGCTGGCTTTCAATGTATGGGATTTCCATTTCATCTTCAGATTGCTTACTTCTAGTGTACAGTGTAGAGGTCTTAGACACTGACACTGTATCACGCAGCCTCTCTGAAGCCATGGACTTGTTCTAATAGTTTTCTAGAGGTATCCTTAGGACTTTTTACAGAAAAAAGTCACACACAAATGGAATTAATTATCTATTCCTTCCTTTGCAGTTCGAATACCATTTTATTTCTTGTCCTTATTTACTTGTGTAGTGAGTGACTGAATTATTTAAGTGAACTATTTTCCCTTTCTCCCATATTTGTATAATCAAACCATATGCGAAATGTCATATTCTGTCCACATTTAAAGAATACTAACAAACTAAAGCAAATACAGGGATAGGGAAGGCGTCAAAATGACAGAAAAGTCTTAAGGAATTGAAGATGCTTTCCATGAAAAACTTAGGCTAGAAGCATAGAAAGGATGGAACTGCCTTCTGCTTCAGCTGAGGGAGGTGACAGAACCCAGACACACCAGTAGGCATTAATATGGAAGTAGACGTTTGCTTACTCACAAGGAAAGGTTTAACAAGGAGTCCAACAGTGGCATACCATGCTTTTAGAAAATAGTGAGGTTTCCATTTTCAGGAAAGCTTTCATCCTGCCCCAACTGATAAGTCTTATGCACTTTCTGTGGGAGGGGAGATCTGAGTAGATAACTACTACAATTTTTATAGTTTCTGTTACAGTCAAGTCTCTTATACTAAATATAGCCATTTGATATAATATAAAGTACTTTTCAGGCCTATGAACATTTCTAGAAAAATGTTTACAAAGAAATCAAATTTTTTTTAGCAAATAAACCTGAGATTGTCATTTGGAAGTAATTAACAGAACTGTCATATCTTCAGTAGCCTACTTTATAACAACTGGGGAAATGGGTTGCTTTGAACTTCCTTATTCTCTCATGTAGTTGATTTAAACACTAGAATAAAGCAATTCATTTTCAAGAGTTCCTCTGTTATTTTTTTTTTTGAAAGTTAACAAAAATAATTAAGATCCAGAACTCACCAGAAGAAATCTTACCAGCACCTTTATAGTCAACAGAAAATGCAGATGTGACTCCATTGGCTGATCCCAGTTCACACATTGGGATTTGATAAGGGGGCCTCAGCTTGATTTCCATCTGCATGTCAGACAGATTTATTTTTGTTGAAAGAGACCTGGGATTATTATATCGCTGCTTGGTCCTCTGAATGAAGTTATCTATGTAAAATAAAAAATAAATTTCCTTGCAGTCATTTGTTAATTAAATCATTTGAGAGTGTGATGTTTATGGTTATAAGTTTTATAAAGTTTGTTATTCAAAACTATTCAATTTGTCAAGGGATTTCCAATATTATGTTTAACAGGTGGCTGTATCATGGAGTCATCAGTTTTACACTCTAAATATTAAACCCTAAAATGAAGTTATTAGAGCTAGAGGCTACCTAAATATAGACTTCAGGAAGTCTATATTTTTGCAGAGACAAAAAGAAAACAGCTTTGCTTGTCAACCAATGCCTTAATTTTTATATCCTTATCTCACACAATAGTCAATCTGTTATTAGCTGTAATTATATACAAATTACACTATAAGCAATATGTTTTTATAAATCTGTTTTCTTGTTTATTTTTACACAATTAGATAGTATGTTCTGAAGAATAAGTGGAATCAATAAAAAAATTCCTAAATATCTTCCAAGCAAAATTTTATTTTTACTATTTCCCCTCTTTCTATGTAAAGAAATCCATAACTTTGAACAGATTTTTCTGGTTGAGCAAACTACTGCCCACAGGCCAAATCTAAACTGCTGTTTTTGTAAATAAAGTTTTATTTGACAATAACTATGCTCATTCATTTATGTTTTGCCTGTGGCTGCTTTCAAGCTGCAATACCAGAGTTGAGTAGTTGTGGCAGAGACTAGAAGGCCCTTAAAACCTGAAATACGTACTCTGTGATCTTTTCCAGCAAGAATTTGCCAACCCCTGTTCTACATTAAGCAGACTATAAAAGATTAGCACATAAACACTAAACGGAGTCTGTGGCTTATAAACTTCTCATTGAGAATCTGTCCTCTGGAATTCGTTCTTTGGACTAATAATCACAATCTCCTTCACAGCTCAAACACATTTTTTTCCTAGTAGACATCCAAATTAAGAGCTATAGATTCTTTGCCACTTATTCTGTCAAAATCAAGGTTGCAGAAGTTTCTCTCCTACTCCCCAATATTAGATGATAAATTGTGTGACTGGAGACAGGATAATAAAAAGTACAGAAAAGAACAAAACAACACAAACCAGGCCCTTACCAAATTCAATGAAACAGTATGGTCTGACAGCAGTATTTGTCTTCATCATGTTATAAGTGGTAATAAACTCCTTCTGAAGCTCATCCAGGAAAGAGAAGGCCAGAACATTTGGGTAATTTTCAGTGCACAACATCATGTAGCTCACTCCCAGAGAGCTAATAAAACTACAGTGTAAAAAACATTGGGTTTAAAATTTCAAATTAAATCAAGGTAATTTGTTGTTTCACAAGACTGGTTCTATACACCATAAACTGCTGCTACAGTAGCAATGAAGATATTAACATTTATTATACATTCCAGCAACAACTTTAAAAGAACCAACATATAATACTATCTAAAGTTGTGGCTATGTAAGAAAGGGAGATACACACTATACTTCTAGATTTCAGCTAGTCATCACAGAGCAGAAAGCAAAGAACATACAAATATGTAAGCATCCAAGCAGTTTAAAGGCCAACCTTTCACAAAATCAGGTGGAGATTATACACTCAAGTCAAGAACTGTTCAGAAAAATCTGGTCAAAGTTATAGACACTAACTCTGGAAAGACACCCAGAACTTAACATACAACCTCAGGGTGGTCACCAATCTCTTGAAGTCACCAATGACTCAAGAATCAAATATTTTACATTACAACATTGAGAGGGAACAAAATTATATGTATCACTGGGGGGAAAGGAGGAATTTTTTCATTCATAACAAAGACAAATACATAAAAGAGAGAGAAAGGAGCATGGCTTATAGCAAAATGCTAAGAACTGCCTAGTTGGAGGGGGAGAACTGGAATAAGAACAAAAAAAAAAAACCACACCATTTTAGAGCCACCATATTAAAAAACGGGATCAGGCAAAATGATCATGACCATTAAATCGAGGAGGGAATTTTAAGGTGCACCAATATGTTTTCATGGCGTGCTTTTCACCCTTCCCAATGCTGTGACCCTTTAATACAGTTCCTCACCTTGTGGTGACCCCTACCAGAAAAGAACTATCATTGCTACCTCAGAACTGTGATTTTGCTACTGTTATGAATTGCAATGTAAATATCTGTGTTTTCCCATAGTCTTAGGCAACCCTATGAAAGGATCACTTGACAACCCCCACAACTGCGGTCTTGACCCACAGGTTGAGAACCACTGCTTTAAGATGTTTTTCAATAGACTGTTTCTTAGTTGCAAGAGGAAAGTCTATAGTAGAAACCAGAGCACATGCTAACCAAGTATTCTAATATCAGTAATGAGGGGCAGGAAGACATCATGCATCTCCACGTGTGACATCCTAAGGCAAAACATTACTTGTCAATATTCCCACTAGGATGTATAACCTGAATCTAACAGTAATCTAATAGTAAAGAAACATCAAAATAGCCAACACTACATTTTTTACATAAGGAGGTATATTCTTTAAAAACAAAACAAACAAAAAACCCTCAATGCTGTGAAAATGAAATAAAGATTATAGAAATGCTCCCAGTCAAAGAAGTCTAAAGAGTCATGCCAACTAAATGTGATAATACCTAAACCTAGTCTGAATCCCAGACAGAGAGTGCTGAGCTGCCATAATGAATATTAAATGACAAAATAAAGCAGGCAATATGTTACAGTAGCAATATTAAACTTACTCTAGCTGATTATGGTATGCAGTCAAGTAAAAACCTATTTCCAATCTTAGAGAATATACTTTGGAAATGGTTAAGAAGGCCAGAGCTGGGTATGTAGCTCAATGGTAGAGCATTTGCCTAGCATGAACAAGCTTAATATTTGTTCTTCAGCATGCTTGCAGGGTAGGGAGGAGGAGGAGAAGGAAATATCTGTTTCTCCCAAATGGTTCAGACAAAAAATAAACAAACAAAACACATAGGTAGGAAAATGTCAAAAAAGCCAAGTACAGAAACACATATTAGGATTTCTCTTACTCATACAATTTTTGTAAGCTTGAAATTGTTTCTAAAGAATATGCTAAATGTGCTTTAAAACTTCTACTTTAAGCATGGAAACATTTAATTTAAATATTTTACACTGAAATAAGACTTCTAAAATATAGCATATGCCTTTCTTCCATAATAAATAAGTGGTGAATGGACCACAAATTAACCATTTAATGAGTCACCTAAGTATCCTTTTCTTGTACTGACCACATAGCTGGTCTGGACCAGGAGCAGTAAATCAACACAACATCCAGGCTATGGCTCCTACTTGTGTGCTACATCCTACTAATCACAGCAATCTGTATTGCCCGCTTGATCCATACTAGTGCACTTTTTTCTCTAATACTGTAGATAAAAAATTTAAGATTTATTTGTGTGTGTGTGTGTGTGTGTGTGTGTGTGTGTGTGTGTGTGTTTAGTGCACAACCCTGTGCATGCCCAGAGGCCAGAAGGCATCAATGTCCTCCTTTATCATTTTCCATTTATCACTAGTCCTTTGAGACAGGGTCTCTCCCTAAACCTGGGACTGCATTTCTCAGCTAGACTGGAAGTCAGCAAACCCCAGCAATCCTCCTGTCTGCACCTTCTTGGAGCTGGGATTATAAGCATGTGCAGGACACCTGGCTTATTATGTGGGTGCAGGATCCAACTGCTAGTCTTCATGGTTGTGCAGCAGCAAGCACTCTTAACTGGTAAGCCATCTCTCCAGCATCCAGAACTTCTTTAACTTGGGAGTAAATACGCTAACATGGTTAAATTTAAAAGGGAGGCGGGGTGAGACTGTGAACTGATATTCTCCTTGTATAGCCTTCTCTGCCCACAGGTACTCAATTCTCCTCCCCTTAGGTAAGTCATGTTACTAATTCCCTCTGTATCTTTTAGAGCGTGAGACACAATTGTAATAAAATTGTACTCAACTTATTCCAGAAATCTGAAACTGCTTTCTAAAATTCCACTTGATAGTCATTTTTGCAAAATTTCTAAAGCTGTAATCCATTAGGACATAAAATTAATAAGTTATAACATTTTGTAAAAAAAAAAAAACTAGAAAAGAAAAATTTGGAATATATAGTTTCATGAAACATTTATTTCAGCTCTCTACACTTATATACATATGCTCACAAAGGCAACTATATCTCTTCTCAAGAATCATTAATTTAAAAAAAGTATAGCTACAGCATATGGAATTTTTTCTATAAATTAGTATTTAGTCAAAGGTCAATTTTTTGTTGTTTTTGTTCTTTTGGGGGGGGGTAGATACTGAAACAGGATCAATATTAGCCCAAACTAGTCTTGAATGACTCTTGAACTTATTAGCTCAGGGTGGCTTCAGACTTCTGATCCTCCTGTCTCAGACTCCCAAGGGCTAGGACTACAGTTATGTGCTACCAAGCTAGTCTAGAATATAGTTTCTTGAGTGATTTTCTTGTCTCAAAATATGTTCTGTCATTATGAAAATTCTTTGCCATGTCATTAGCATTTGAATGTACTCCACAATAGTTTGAAAAACTTGGACACAATTAGCAGTTGGCTTCTATCCATTCACAACTCCCAACTAGTGATACACAAGTTATTTCATTATTATCTAATAATGTGACTGAAGGTTTTGGACCACGTTTTCTGTGTTACGTCAGGGTTTTTCTGTACCTCTACATTAACAGTTCAGTAAGCCACAGACACCTACCTCATAGTTTATGGCAAATATTGTTTGTGCTAAATTTAACTGAAAGATTGAGTGAGAAATACAGAAAACCCTATTTTTTTTTTAAGTGTTATATGCTGGCATTTTCAGAAAGTCATCTACTTGTATAGTACTCTCTGAAAAGGCTATAAACCATTCTACAATTGACTTCCATAGTAAATTTAGCCTTATAATTCTTTCTCTGAAATGAAAAACAGCTTCTTAACAGTACATGCCAGCTCTGTTAATTTATATTTGTAATAAGAATAATAATTGCTTTTTCCAATATTGTTGGGCCAGACGGATTCTTACCATCTCACTGAAGACTACTTTTGAAACAGTCTAACATCACTACAAGCATGCTACCTGAGCACACCATCTGACTTAGTTCATGTTTTATATATAGATACTATGCCTTAAGGAAGGTAAGAGTAGCAACAGTAACAACATGCTGACTACTCTGCTGAATATTTTGCATAAATTTTTAATTCATCCTCAATAAAAGGCTACTAACTAGGTCTATTCTGCAAATACAGAGCCTCAGAGAGGTCAGGAAATTTACCCAAGGCCACACTATTAATAAGCAGAGCTGGTGCACCTGGGGACATAGTTGAATTGGTAGAGTACTTGTCTAGCCTAGGTAAAGCCCTGCGTTTGATCCCTAGCACAACAAACCAAGAGCTAGGATAAATGGTTAATTCCGGAGCCTATAATCTTTCTACAACACACCAACTGCCATATTGCACAAACATTATTTTTTTTCATGTTTTTCTCAGCCACAGATCAATCTGGGTTTTTTCCCCCAACTACATGAAGAGCAATGAGACTGAAGGACTTCAGGACCTGCAGAATATGTATAACCTGAGACCAGAAAGCCCTTCCAGTTTTTCCACTTCATCTGCTACTCTCTTCTCCCCTCTTTGCATCCCACAGATGCCCGTTTCAGAGCTTCAAGTATGCCAATTTACTCCCAGCCCCGTCACTGCCATCCTGAGAAGCTTCCAGAACACTGTCTCCTCCACTCTCCATGTGCTCCAACTCTGCCCTGGCTAAAGCCCACTCACCTACCTGTTCTTCAAGGCCTTTGAAGAGGGCATGATCTGAAGCAGTGATTCTCAACCTGTGGGTCGTGACCCCCGGGGAGTCACATATCAGATATCCTATATACCAGATACTTACATAACAGGAGCAAAATTACAGTTGTGAAGTAGCAACAAAAATAATTTACAGTTGGGGGTCATCACAACATAGGGAACTGTATTAAAGGGTCATAGCACTAGGAAAGTTGAGAACCACTGATCTAAAGTGATCTCACCCTTGTGGTTTTAACATAGCAGCTGTTATTAATCATGAACTAGCCCAAGCTGCAAGTGTACACTTATATATTTGCATTCTGCAATGTCATTTTCACTATGGATGGTTTCTGTATTGCCCACCATTGTATTCTTAGCTCCTCGAATAATGGGTCTAGTACATAATAGGTGCTCAAAAAATGAGCAAATAAAGGACTGCCAAATAGGCACCATCCACTTGCCCATAGCCCAGTAGTATCTACACAAAGTAAAATCTCAATGAATCACTAACTAAAACACAGAAAAGAATACTATTTCACCTACTCTTCCCGTCACTGTTCTGTTTCAGGTCAATTCATCTTTAACATATCCTGAAGCTGGAGATGTCTCAGAGGTCACTGAAGGTGATGCTGAAGGTGTGGTACTCTGCAGAGTATCCACAGATGGCTACCCAAATCTGTAGTGATGTCTCCACTCTCTTTATCATTGTTATTACATATGCATGTTTGCACTGCCAATGGACATAGTCTCTTTTCTCTAATTTAAGCATAATGGTTTTTGTTTGTTTTTAGACAGGCTGCCCTATATTCCAGGCTATCCTTACACTCTTATGTAGCTGAGAATAACTTTGAACTTCTGATCTTTCTGCCTCTACCTCCTTGAGTACCTGGTTTATGTGGTGTTGAGGATCAAATCTAGAGCTTCAGCTACACCCACAGTACACTGAGTTTGGGTGCATGTCCTGGATCTCACTCTGTAGACCAGGCTGGCCTCGAACTTGCATAGATCCACCTGGCTCTGCCTCCCGAGTGCTGGGATTAAAGGTGTGCGCCACCGCCACCTGGCAAGTATAATTTTTTAAAGACTTATTTGTGTATGTATGTGTCTGTATGATCTATGTACACGTGTTCAGGTGTGCATGTCCATGCACAAAGAGGCCAAAAAGGGGAGTTATTTCCCTAAGAATTAGAGTTACAGGTATTTGGGGACGCCTGGCTTATATGTAGGTGCTAGGATCCGAACTCCGGTCCTCACGACTGTGTAGTAGTACCATCTCTCCAGCCCCCAAGGAGTATAATTTTGTAATTACCCCTTTCCTTCCTACTTTCCTCAATGCCCACCCCACCACTACCGCCTCAGCCCTGGCTGTCCTGGAACTCACAGAGATCCTACTGCTACTGACTCTTCCCATCCCCACCCCTCCTCACCCCCCAGTGCTAGGATTAAAAGCACATGCCACCATGCCCGGCTCTCTTTGTTTTTTGAGACAAAATCTTGACATCCTTTTGTAACCCAGGTTGATCATGTACACAAGGCCTTCTGGACTTAAGCCTCCTGATCCTGGGATGACAAGTATATGCCACCATGCCCTGTCAATTTTTTTTTTAGATTTATTTATTATGCATACAGTGCTCTACCTGTATGTATGCCTGAACACCAGAAGAGGGCACCAAGTCTCATTATAAATGGTGTGAGGCACCAAGTGGTTGCTGGGAATTGAACTCAGGACCTTTGGAAGAACAAGCAGCCAGTGCTCTTAACCTCTGAGCCATCTCTCCAGCACCCTGCCAATTTTTTTTTAAAGATTTTATTTAATATGTGTGAGTGTTTGCCTGCATGTATGTATGTCCATCATGTGTGTCTGTTTACCACAGGAGTCAGAAGAAGGCAGCAGATCCCCTGGAACAGGAGTTATGGGGGAGGGCGGGTGAGCCACCATGTGGCTGGCGTCTCTTAACTGCTAAGCCATCTCTCCAGCTCCCTCCAATTTTCTTTTTTAAAAGTTGTGATTCCTTTCTGTTTCTGGGCTTTAGTTCCAATGAAGTTGGCATTTCTAGCCATTGCCTTTCTTCTGGCCAAGAAACTTATCCAAATTTCAATACATCTTTGGTCTCCTCCTTCATATAGGAACTTAGTCCTTTGAGGATCAAGCGTATTGTAAGTGAGACTGAAAGATGTCCAACTCCTAGACAAGGGTTCTACCCTTTCTCATCACCTTGTTAAAAAGCTAATTCTAATGTATGTCCCCATAAGTGACTCTTAAAAGTTCAACAAAATGAATGAGTGGGTTTGGACATAGAAGTTTTCCTGATATCTAATTTAACATACAATGTGTCAAAGAAACTTTACATATAACCAATTAAATGCTGGCTCATTAAAATAATTCTGGCCCGTTGCACTAAATGATACACAGTAAAAGCAATGCTGTTCCTCTCAGCAGATCACAGAACACCTGTAGTCTAACTTGTTACTATAATATGTTGAATGTCAAAAACAAGGTTCTTGACTGTCAAGACTTTGCAATACAATTAACAAAGATTTACTTGAAAAATAATGATTTAACACACACACAGCATAGCATGCTAAATGACAAAATATATAGTAAACTATTTTTAAATGACATAATGATTAATTTTTATATTATATATATAAAATTTTCATTACTTCATTATTTCCATTCTTAATTATGCCATCATACACAGAAATTCTGCTTATCCTTTGTAACCACATCTCCCAACTATTTATAGCTTTCCTGGGTGCAAAAAAGCTCTCCCGTTAAAGTTGCTCTCCGTTAAAGTTGCTAAGTATTAGAAAAAAATAGAACTTTTCACAAAAATTTTACTAAAATAAAGTATATAAACTTTTAAATATTAAATTAAAAGATTTAGCACTATGAAAGCAAGCATACCTTATGTTCACTGCTGGTATGTTTAGTAGGACCTGTTGTCCTAGAAATACAAAATAAATTAAAAACAAAAGACTGCTATCAGTGGGACGAAGTGGAAAGAGAACTCACTGAGGGTCTGCCACATACAGCACTGTACCAAGAACTTCATATTTCTTATCCTTCTCTTACAAAGGCCAGCTTTCAATTATTCACTAGTGAGGAGCCAAATCATGAATTAAAACAGTCCATGAATAAAAGACCTATTTTAGCCTTTAATTGTAGCCTCATTAAATATAAAATGTTTATTCATATGCAGTATACCAGACAATGTCAACTTAGAAAAAGAAAGGAGTCTTTGAGAGTTTTAAGGAGCCAAACTGATCCCATTGTCAGAGCTCTGAATATTATTTTCCCAGAAACTATACTAGAAGAAGAATTTACTTCCCAAGCCAGATCAACTATGTGGTCCTGAAAGCTACACGTTAGCATGATAAACAGCAGAAAAGTAATGGGATGCTAGCAACAGGCAAACAGAAGTAGTTTGGACTAGCTTCTCCTCAGGTGGTGTGGTGGCTTTCCAGCTGCATTCCCTGCACACTCCTCCCTCCTACAGTCCTCATCTTGAAATCTGATGGGACTCTTTATTTCTCAACAATAAAGAAAAATGTAGTACTTCACTTCCTTTTAACCTGGTTAATTTCTCTCTCCATAGAAAGTTAAAAGATTAGGAAAATTGGGAATGCATGTGGTCACAAAAGGAAATAAGGGAAAGGCGTAAATCTTATCAGAGAACACATGGATCATGAAGTCAAAAGGCAAGGCTGTGGTTCTGATCTACTGTTAGTGGCTTTATACTTGAGGGGAATTTCTTTCCATCCAAGTCTCACTTGTCACACTGGAGAAGTGATAGGACTGTTAATGGCTATCTACCAGCAACCCTCCTTCCTTCCCTAAAGGGAAGGCGTCTAGCCTGCCGTATGTTATGTGCGGTCTTGGTTAAGCTATGTGTAAGGAAATAAATGTGAGCAGGCCAACTGTGAGTGCTCCTCCTCCCTAACCACAGTGACTGGTCCAGAAAAGGTCCTGCTCCGACATGGAAGGAGCCAGGTGCTCAGCTCCACTGAACAGGCCTTCAGCTGCTGCAAAGGGGTTCCCAGTCTCCCAGTGGAGACCAGAAAATCTGCAGAAGCCAAGAGACAGCGCCTGACAAGGCAGCTCTCACAGCACATGTTGCTTTCATCTAAACTGCTGTGAGTTGTGAGACTGCACCCACAGTGGAGAAGCACCCCTCTTACCAGGCATGCACAGAGCCACTGCAAAGTGCAGTGATAACATTAAGTGCCTGCTAATTGCAGGTGGTCAATAACTAGGCTATTGTTCAAGCTCCAACTCCTGTAATCAGAAAATACCATCAAAGAGTGAAAGGGAAGCCCTGCTACTGACTGAAACTAACAGAGAGGAGGCCTAAAACAGCGTTTTTAGTTGAAAGTAGTTTAGGGAGAAATACAAAAAAACCAGCATCCCCAGACAAGGAGAGAACCTAGAAGGCCCACAGCCTCGCTGACTTCAAATGGACACCAGTGAAAGAACTAAGGAATTACATTGCTCCATTCAAATTCACAATGGGAATGACTGGACCCCACAGGATAGCTGCCTTTTCCTAAGATCAATGGCTCAGAATTCAGAGAGATCTCACAGACACAACCTGATTTTTAACTCCAGAACCAACCACAGAGTTCTAAGGCCTCACAGGACACAATTTAATCTTCATGATTGCATTAGCCATTTTTTTTTTTTTTTCGAGACAGGGTTTCCCTGTGTAGCTTTGTGCCTTTCCTGGAACTCACTTGGTAGCCCAGGCTGGCCTCGAACTCACAGAGATCCACCTGCCTCTGCCTCCCAAGTGCTGGGATTAAAGGCGTGTGCCACCACCACCCAGCCAGCGTTAGCCATTTTTAAAGTAATAAAGTAAGTTCATTCATTAGCTATTTATTACCGCATGAGGGAAGTATACTGTTTAATTTATGAAACAACAGTTCCTTAAAACTTACTGTAATTCCACTGTGGGATGCAAACCACACAACTGGACACTCTCACACTCCTCCCTGGACTGCTCAATCAACAAGACCAACCAATAAGGTTTCTTCAAAGCTAAACAACCCTTTTGGAGAAAACAGACTTATTTCCGTGGCTGGGAACACTGTAAGTTCCTGAATTATTTGCCATAGTCAGTGTCACTGTCAACTTGACACACCTGGGCAGGGGGAACCTCAACGGAGGAACTGCCTTCATCAGACGGGCCATCCCTAAGCGGGTGACCCTGGCCATGTGAAAACGGACAGCTGACCACGAGCTGACCTGGGAGAAGCCAGTAAGCAGCAGCGCTCCTTCTGGGTCTTGACTCTGCCCTGCTGGCGTTCCTGCCCTGGCTTCCCCAGTAATGGGCTGTGATCACAGAGTGTGAGGCAAACACCCTCTCCTCCCCAGGCTGTCTCTGATCATGGTGTTTAACACAGCAACAGAAAGCAGACCAGGGCACCTCTCACTCAGCTGCTGCTATGACAGGTGCAAGGACTGCACTAATGCAAGCCGTACTCCGAGCAATGTGCGTCACCAGCAAAGTGGCCTTCAGGCCGCTGCAGTCACGGGAAAGAAGCCATCATTTCCCCATACAGAGAGGAAGAAACTGAAACATTACTATTCTTGTATTTCCCCTCCAAACTCCAGTCTTTCTCTGCCAGCTCAATGAGACGTCAATGTGAGGGACTAAGTGGCTGAGCCGAAAATCATAACTTAGTTACTCTGACACTCAATTTCTGCACAGGTTTGAAAAGCTTATACTAAAAGATGAAATATAAATAGCTTAGGCTGGGCTGGAGAGGTGGCTCTATGGTTAGGAACGTGTACTACCTGCAGAGGGTCTGAGTTCTGTTCCGAGCACCACATCAGGAGGCTTCACTACAGCCTGAAACTCCAACCCCCAGGGATCTGGCCCCCTCTTCAGGACTCCAAAGTGCCTGCACTCACATGTACACAAATCCACACGTATACAGCATCCCCCCGACACACACACACACACACACACACACACACACACACACGCACATTCAATTAAAAATAAGTATATATTTAAGATGGATTAGGCTGTGGTGGGTCACCTCAATGAGTTATGATCCAATTAAAAAGAGCAAATTAGAGAATTTAGTATTTCGTTGGTGAAAAAGAGCAGCTGAACAAGTTCCATGAGCAACCTGTGAAGACAGCAGCGAGAACGTTGGGAAAATGAGGTACTAGTAATGGGGAGGAAGGGACTCCGAACAAGCAGGCTGTAAGCTGGGCCTGACGGGAAGACAGATACTCAGCACGGCCAGGACAAAGAGGGGCACCTGGGGGCAGCAGCTTCCGGCCCTGTGCCATGTTACCACTGCAGCAGAGCCCTCAGGTTTCACCTAACTCCTCAGGGAGAAAAGGAGGTCAGGAAAAGAAAGTACGTCAAGGAGTGTAAATAAATTCCCAATTTATATCAGAGTGAGTTCACTGCCCATACGGTGAACACCCTAACAGTCCAAACCCAACCAATGGGACCTCTTATTAATGGGGGAAAATATATGATATCAGGTTCTTCTCTGCAACTACAGCTAAAGTCCTGTTCTCCAACCCTTTTTTAAAGCTTGACTACAAAAACAACATGCAGAGATGTTTTTATGCCTGGTTACCAAAGTTACATAATCTATGCATTTACATATATCTGAACCATATGTGTGGATCAGGCCAGACTGGACCTCTATTGACTTACCCCACTTCTAACCTCTGACATAAAACATGTTGTTTGGCCAGGCACAGTGTGCGAACCTGAAATTCTACCACTCAGGAGGCAGAGATGGGAGGACCATCACAAATTTAAAGCCAGCTAAGGCACACACTAAGATCCTGTCTGAAAAAACAAAAATCATGTGCTGGCAAGAGGGCTCAGCAGGCAAAGGCACTTGGCTGCAAGCCTGACGACCTGAGTTAGATCCCTGAAACACTCATGGAAGAAGGTGGGCGCCACCTCCCAACAGCTGTACTATCACCTTTAAATGTGGGGTGGGATATGTCATGGTGTGCAGCAGTGAATACACCATGTATGTGCACACACATTCACAAAGTAAATACAAAAGCAAAATTTAAAGCCAAAATTCAACCAATCTGAAAAAATAAATTTCATATCATGTCATTTCCTTATACCAAGGAGTATAAGAAAAAAGTCACAAAAGGCTCACCACTATGGCTACTTGAGGAATGCTAGCCAAATGCTGCCCCTTTTATGAGCATTAGAACTCTCAGGAATAGGAAAACTGCATCAAGACTGAGTCTACTGACTGACTCTCCCACCTTACCTTAGACACAAGGAATTCAGAACAGTACTTGCAGGTCTATTCTAACAAATGCTCGGGCTACGTGCTTGCATCTCCAGAAAGTGTTACCTCTGTTTTTTAGTCTCCAAAATCTACTTCTTTTCTCCGATTCCTTCATTTATCCTCCTGAGTTAATGTATATGAAAATTGCCCGAATCCTTTGTGTAGAATAAGATAGGGTTAAAATAAATGATATAAATCTGAAATTCATAATTAAATAGAATTGGGACATAGTAAAAATTTAGTGCATTTATATTGCTTTTAAGAAAATACAGCAAAACAAAAACCAAAAAAAAAAATTGTTGTGTTTTTTTTGTTTTTTGGTTTTTTTTCTGAGACAGGGTTTCTCTGTGTAGCTTTGAGCCTTTTCTGGAACTCGCTCTGTAGCCCAGGCTGGCCTTGAACTCACAGAGATCTGCCTGGCTCTGCTGGGATTAAAGGCGTGCGCCACCACCGCCTGGCCAAATGGCTCAGCCATTAAAGGCTAGACTCACAACCAAAAAATTGTTTTTTAATGCCAGGTAGTTACCAATATTAACGTATACTTCAAGCCAATCTCCAATAACTTGGACATGCCCATACCACCACCTAACAACAAATGTAACTGAGAATGATAGAGAGCATTTAAAAAACCTGCTGCCTAAATGCTTCAATGTTTTAAGTCCTTGTCTTCACCTAAGTAGTAGTAGGCTAAACCGCCATTTTAGATACAATTTAACCACTCTCATCAATATGTTATTTTCTAGGTAAATTCTCGAAACTCCAATTAAATGTAACATCTCATTATTTTACAGTTACTAATTAATTCAAGTAGTTGTGGACATTCTCTAAAGTTCTATTCTGGCCCTCTCTAAATTCATTGGGCATTTCTGCCCTCAAAATTTGAACTGTATCTCTGTGAATGGTTCTAAAATCCCTATCATCCCTTCCACTAGATTGTCTCAACTGGAGAGATCTCATGAAAGCCAGGTATGGGAGTACACACCTTTAATCCCAGCACTGGGGAGGCAGAGTCAGGCAGATCTCTGAGTTCCAGGCCAGGCTGATCTACAGAATGAGTTCAAGGCTAGCCAGGATGTCGACACTGTCAGATCCTGTCTCAAAGAAAAAAAAAAAATCACATGGGACTTCATCATCTCTCCTCCTCACATCTAAACAATCCTCCTCCAAGGACTGCTCAGTTCTGAGGACACTATTGTTCTGTTCCATTCCGAAGCTTCATCTCTAGAACTCCACCTCAGCAGGCTTGACCGTTTTTTCTGTTTGGCACTTTCCTCCTCATCTGTACATTTATTTTCCTACTTCACACTGTAAATTAAGTTGACCTCTCTGCCTTATCTCTCTCAAACTTCTGTCTTACTCCATGTTCTAAGGTCTTCGGTTTTGCTTTGTTGTTTCTGAGTGTTTTGTTCTGTTGTTTTGTTTTGTTCTGTTCTGTTTTGTTTTTGAGCCAGAGTCTCACTATGTAGTCCTGGCTGGCCTGGAACTTACAGATCTGCTTGCCTGTGCTTCCTGAGTGCAGGAAGTGAAGACATGCCACTTCCCACTCCCTCTGTTTGCTTGTTTTTCCATCAAGTGACTTTCTTCATTCAAACCCGTAGCAGTAACTTGCAATGTGCTGTATCAAAATAACTTCCCTCAATCTGAACTTCCAGGACAGTCCAGGATCTGGTCCCACACTAGGTATCAAACTTGTTTCCCAGCTACCTGCAAATCTTCACCCACTAGCACCAAGTCAAACAACTTAGCACACTTGACATGTAGCATCACACACACACTGCTTCTTCTGCCTCCCTTCCAAACACTTGGATGTGATGCCTTGTCCTGCCTTAGGTGGATTTTAACTCTTCAAAACATAGTGTCTTAATAATAAAGCTCTTTGCTTACATACCCCACACGGACCTTATGATTATCTGGCTTCATTCTATGTTCATAATTAGCATCATGGACCCCCAAGTTAACTGTTCTCTAATTGTTTCATATGGATGCTGTCCAAAGTGGTCTCATTTGTTTCCACAGCAATTACAAATCATAAACTGACTTCCAAATCTAAATACCCCCACTTGTGCTCTTTGTTAAGCTTCAGGCTCATACATCCAGCTGGCCGTGCCCCTTGGATGGCTAATAGGCATCTCAGACCTAACATGTCCGAACAGAACTCTTAACAATGGAATGCAATTAACCTCTCCAGTCTTCTCATTTTAGCCCCATTATGCATGCAGTTTCTAAGGCCAAAAATCTACATACGATTCTTACCTCTTCTTTTTCCTTCATATTCTTAGAGCCTATCAGGACCATGTATGGGTGTGAGGCCTAAAATGTAGCCTGAATCCAACTCGTCCTCTTCATTAGCACCGGTTCAAGTTGCAGTCATCATCTCCCACAGTCTCTTCTACCCATCACCCTGTTCCCACTCAGTCTCCCTTACAGTCTGCTCTTGAGAGTGGCTAGTACAACCTACTCAGAGCCCAAACCAGATCACACAATCCTCCAGCGTAAAATCCCCACAGCTTCCTATGGCATTAGGATTAATAAGGCAACAGCCTCCCATGGCCTAGAGGACCCTGCCTGTCCCGTTCCCGTCTCTCGAACTCCCCACTCCGCTTCAGCACCACTGGCTTTCCTCCTCCTTCTACCTTCTAAGAGGCGTCAAGGCTCCTCCACTAGCCGCTGCTCCAGCCTCACTCCTCACGCAGAGGATCCTTCATGTAACTGCCTTCTTTCACAAGTACCAATCTTCCTGAAGGACTCAGTCACCACAGAGTCAAGTCACACTCTATCCTGTCACTCAGTCTTAAAGGGCAGACAGATGGATAATTTGCCCTCCCAGTCGGATAAAACTTTACTTTCTAGCATTTTCCATTACAATTTGCCTGCTACCGTCTTGAGCATGTAAAAACTCTAATACCTATTAAACAAATTATAGGAAGTATTATCTGTAAAAATACTATCAAGTCTTCTAAAGCCAGAAAAAAATCCAGAGAATCTGCATAAAAGGCTGACAGCATGACCACTACTTAGCAAAATTTAGAACATGACTGTTGACTTGCAAGCTCTTCTGGGTTAATAAAACATGCATTTCTATTGCAACCATTTAAATTTCACTAAAATGACAAGCTCTCGGAAAATGACTAATGAAACAAACTGAGAGGTCTTACTTGATGTTATAAGGTCCAGTTTTCAGTGTACATCTATCAGGAAGTTGAGCAAGTTTCCTCGAGAGCATTTTAAAGTACTTTCTGCACTCCTGCATCCCCGTGCTCTGCTCATAGTCAGTCGATGCAGACAGCGGCAGCCCATCTCTGACACGAATGACGGAGGCAGATAAAATCATAGACATTTCAACCCACAGAAGGCCTAAAACAAAATGAAAACTTGGGATTAAATAAAAATCAAGGCTCAAGCTGGCAAGCATTTAAAACTTTCTAAATTAGTAATCAGAGCATTAATTAATGACACAATATATTTCAACAACCTTTCGCTTAACAAGCTTTTTAAAAACATATTTTTATTTTATATATATGAGTGTTTGCCTACATGTGTGTATGTGTACCATGTGCATGCCTGGTGCCCTTAGCACAAAGAGAGCATTGGTATGTTAGAACTGAAGTTAGAGATAGTTGTGAGCAGTTACATGGGTACTGTAGTCTTCGGCAAGAGCAACAAGTGCCCTTAACCATTGAGCCATCTCTCCAGCCCCCAAACAAGCTTTTGAAAATAACATTTGCCAGCTAGGGAGATGCTGAGTGGCTAACACTTGCAGGGCAAGCCATCTGATGACATGAGTTTGGCTTCTAGAACACATGAAAAATCGAGACATGGCTATATGAGTAAATACCTATAATCCCTGAGGGCTCCTACAGTTGATGGGAGTTGACAACAGAAGAATCAGAAGCTCTGAGGCCAGCTAGCCTGGTATGTACAGCAGTGAACAAGAGACCCTGTCCCAAACAAGGTGGGAATGCAAACACCAATACCTTAGGTCAGTGGTCCTCAACCTTCCAATGCTATCTATGACCTTTTAACACAGTTCTTCATGTGGTGACCCCCAACCATAACATTGTTTTCATTGCTACTTCATAATTGCAATTTTGCTACTGTTATGAATTGTAATGTAAACATCTGTGTTTTCTGACGTTCTCAGGCAACCCCTGTGAAAGGGTCCTTTGATCCCCGAAGGGGTTGTGACCCACAGATTGAGAACCACTGTCTTAGTTATCCTTTGGCCTCTGCACATTCACTGTGGCACACATATGCTTCACCCTACCGGCCAGTGTTCATAGTGCTCAAAGGTACTATACCGGCTACTGGAGAAAGGTAACAATTTCACCCCGCTATGGACCCTGCAAGTTCTAATAATGAACTCCCTACAAGTTATGCCCTGAGGTACAATAGTGGCAGAATGATATGGAAGTAACCAATCTTTTCTTTAAATTGAATTTACGGTCCACTCCATAAAATGGAACCCATACCTGACAGTGTTAATGAGGGCAAGAACCTGAGACTGGATAGGCCATGGGGAGTAGGGGAAAACCTACTACTACTGTTCTGTTAAATGGATACTGAAGTAAAACAACCTCTATACCCACAGAGGGCATCACTCAACCCTCATCAGAGAAACTGCTTCTGACACAGAGACCCACAACTGGACACTGTGCAGAAAGTGAGAGGCTTTGGTGCGCTCAGCCCTAAATGGGATGTCTTTATCATACCTGTCTCCCCAAGGCTCAGGGATCTATGCAGAAGAGGATGGGGTGGGAAGGTGTGAAAGCCAGCGGTGGAGGACGACTTCAAGGAAGTAACATTTTCCAGATACAACAGGGCAGGTGTACTTATGGAGCTCAAAGAGACTGTGACAGCATATGCAGGACTGCACAAACTCAAGCCAGACAAAATCCTGCCAAGAAGCTCAGAGCAATCCATAGTCGCTGGCAGAAGGAGACTCAGTTTCATTTTCTTCAATGGGTCAACACTGAGTACAGTACCAAGCAAACTCCAGGCAAGCCCCATGCTCAGGAACACAAATGGGACTCCTTGGGGGTTTTGTTGGTGTTGTTTTGGTTTTTAGTGTTTTTTGTTTGTTTGTTTGTTTGTTTTTTGAGAGAGAAAGAAGCTCAGTGTGGTGGTACATGCCATTAATCCCAGCACTCAGAAGGCAGAGGCAGGCAGACCTCTGAATTTGAGGCCAGCCTGGACTACAGATCGAGTTCCAGGACAGCCAAGGCTCCACAGAGAAACACTGTGTCAAAGAGAAACAGAAGGAAGAGAGACAGAGAACATGAAGTAAGGAAGTGAGGGAGCACCTGGAAAAAGGAAGAGGGGCAGGGAAAAAATATGGTCAAAATATATTGCATGAAATTCTCACAGAATAAATTTAAAAATAAAATAAAATTGAGAGTTAAAAAATAAAAGCATTAGTAGTAATTAATTATTGGTGAATGATTTAGAGACAGTGTCTTGCTATGTAGCCCTTGCTGGCCTGGAACTCACTATGTAGCCCAAGCTGGCCTCAAACTCACAAAAGGCCTCCTGACTCAGCCTCCTGGGTCAACTGAGCTTACCACCACGTGTGTAACACTAGGTGTGCACCACTGTGCTCAGCAGTACATTTAAATTAACCTTACCCCAAGGAAAATAATCGTAAATTTAGATAAAAATTTAAAAGGATACCATTATAATCAAATTATTTAAAATAATCTAAAAATCCAATATATGATGACAATGAAGTAAATAAATTATAGTATTCCCATGTAACAGAATACAGTGCAGCAACTCAAAGCTTTCTAAAAATAAAAAGTTTAATAATGTGTTAAATCCTAATGTGGTAAGTTAACTTTTTAAAGCAGGATAAAAACTGCTATTTTACCAGGTAAAGTGACATGTAACTATAATCTTAACATTTAGGAGGGCAGAAAAAGAGGGATCATGAGTTGGAAGCCAGGCTGGGCTGTATCACAAGGCCCTGTCTCAAAAACACTTTCAGACAAACATGTATTCAGGGATTCCTAATAAACAGAATAAAGAAATAGGTTTCTAGTAAACAGAAGCAGAACACAGCGGTAAATCTCTAAAAGGCGGTCAGAGGGCTGTTTCTACTTATCAGCAGATAAAAAAGGTTTTCTATGGAGAAAAAGTTAGCCCCCTCCCCCTGCCCAGAGTAACTTTATTTATCATCCAAACCAATTAAGGAGGAAAAAAGAACAACAAGAACCACAAAGAGAAACAACTAGGATAAATCTCCAAAGAACAATGACACTTGAACTACTTTATAGACAGACTCTCAACTTCAAAATCATACGGCCCTTTTTAACAGTTTGACTTTGGATCCTTATAGGAGTATATTAAACACCAACAACACCGAACTGTGCCTGCATGGAGGCCAAGCTGGGGCTAGTGTGTGCTTAAGAACCAGGCAGTGAGTGCTGGGAAAATCAAGGAAGAGCAATGGGGCTAAGGGAAGCAAGAGGGAAGCTTTGGGAAGGATAACAGCTTTTTCCTATCAGGGCCATGGATACATTTTCCAGGCATGGCTCCTCTTTTCTTCACTTTTAACAACATGAAAACTTTAGAGCTGTCTTTAGATAACAGAAAGCCCAAGGAGTGCTCGGTATTCCCTTCCAGCGGAACTGTAGAGGAACGAGTCCAAATTAGAATCTAGGGAGAGCCGGAAAGACTAAGGAACGTCCCCAAACACCAATTAAGCAGACACATCAGCCTCTCAAGCTGCCCCTCTCCTTCAGAAGGCTGTCTGTCAGGCAATGACCTGAAGCTCAAAGTGTCAGGAAGGTATTTCCAAAAAAGCAGTAAAATTCAAATAGAATAGCTTTTACATATACGCTCTAACCAAATGCCCTCACCTGACCTCTTTAAAGATAAAGATGTTTTATGCTGGGGTCACTCATCTTTTATTTGAGTTAATCACACCCCAAGCTTTAGCACTCAAGTATCAATTTCAGGATGCTTACCTTATCTGCATCTCACCTGTACTATTTCTTATTTACCAAATATCAATCTCTCAACTGGCTGTCCTATATTTTTAACAACAATATCTACAAAATCAGTTTTGAGACATTAGGGAATTTTTTCCCTAAACCTAAATTAAAATAAGTAAATTTTTGTTCTATTTATATGTGCATTAAATATTCTGGAGGCTTGCTTTTAAATTGTTCCTTCTGCCTACCAAATCATCTTATAATTATGGTAACACCAAAGTTTGGAAAAACTAACTTGTTACATATCATTTTCTTAACTTGATAACTGCTGAAATCGGTGAGAATTAGAAGCGAATAATTTGAGAATTGGCTGCATAATTGTGATGCAAAGGGTGGAGTCAGATTGACTGAACTTAACTGCTTAAGTCAAGGTAACATGACAGGTATGTGGTAGAGCCTGGATTTAAATCTGGGCACATGACTGAACTTAATTGACCACATTAACCGCAATGCTCAGACCGGGAGGGTGAATGAAGAGGAAGGGGTACCAAGGACGACCAGAACTTACTGTGATGTTTTATCTGTACTGCCTTCCTCATCAGCAGTCCTTGCTGCTGGCTTCTGTTGTGAGCACCTGCACTACACACTCTGTGTAAAACCTCAAGCTCCACCACAGAATATACCCACAACTAGAGACAGGGATCCCTAGAACTTAACTGAACACTAGGCAAACCGGGTAATCCCAAAAGAGATGGGATCTCCCAGGCAGGCCGGCTAGCTGGACTGGCTGGAACTGACAAGCTCCGGGTTAAAAAAAAAAAAAAAAAAGATACAGTCTCAATTAAGTGCAGGGCAATCAGAGAAGACACAGGAAATCAATACCCAACCTTCTACACACCTACACACACTAGTATGACAATGCACATTGAATACATACAGGCATACACATGCAAACAATGTGCAAATAATACATAAATAAATAAAAGTCATATGCCCAGATTTAAATCCAGGCTCTACCATATACCTGTCACGTTACCTTGACTTAAGCTTTGCTTTCCAAATCTCACTTTCCTGACTTCTGAACGATGGCTACAAGTAGACCCTAGCTTATGAGGTTCTTTTTAAGATACTACTAGCCTCTACCTCCGACGCTCATGAGAAGCACCTGGCACTACCTGTAATCTACTAAAAATTCTATTTTAAGTATTTTGCTGTGCTTATGACTGACAGGTTACCTACGCCCTACAGACCAAGCACTTCATACACCTCATGTGAGCCTTCCAGGAACCTGTGAGGTTAGGTATTAGTTTCATTTTGTTCTGGAGGAAACACAAGTCCCAAGAGTTTAAGGCATTTGTTCAACTCCTAGACAAATAGGTAGGGGGTCTGATTCTAACAACTCCATGAAACACTGCCTCTAAACATACTCAAACTTCTTAACTACACGGAGAGGAAACTCTTTGATAGGAGTTCATACACCAGCCTAAAACATAAACTTTAAGCGGTCTCTAAAAATAAAGCACTAAACCGATGTGATCGTCTTAAGTGGGAAAAGCCCGACGCCTCAATCACTTTGGACATGGTCACGGCTGTCAGATTCAGTTCTGACTCTTCCGCTACACACCAGAAGTTCTCAGAAATGTTTGAGATCCCGCCTAACTTCTCAAAGTGCTGGCAAATGAGTGGGTACCAGTAACAGGGGATGTGATTCCGTTTTTAAAAACAGGTGTTCTGCTCATCAGCTGGGATTCGATCACGTCCAGCGTGGCCCAAGAACACCGGGCTCTGCCCTAAGATAAGCACAGGCGGGCGGGTTCTGAAGAGTTCCACCTGCTCCAGGTGATGCTGATCCCGGAAGCCGAGCAGCAGGCGACCAAGTCTTAAGCTGCTTTTTACTGACAGAGAGATTCAGGCAAGCTCCAGCTTGGCCTCCTCCGGAGATCCCCACTTGTGGAGCCAATTTGCTCAGGGCTCTTTTTCTGCCACACAGTGTCGCAAAGGACCATGAAACAGGACCTCAAGGGGTTTCCCAGAACCAGCGTGGGCGATCTCCAACCTCAGCGCCCATTCAGACACCACAAATCGCAGGGTATGCCACTGGCACAGGCTACCCCGCCCAAAAGGAACTAGGAGTGCCACCTCAAGCTCTCTCGGGCCACCGACAAGCCCGGGTGAATCCGTGTGCTTCTGACATCGGGGGCCAGGGAGTCCTCTTACTGGCTGCCCCGGGATGCCCGCACTCCCCATCCGTCGCCCCTAGTCCGGCCGCCCATCCTGGGACAGGCCTGGCCACACAGCAACCGCCGTCCGCGCGGCTGGCAGCCCTAGGTCGCAGCGACCCGGGACCCGCACACTCGCCCTTCCAAGCTCCGCGGCCTCCGCGGCCCAGCTCCGACTCGGGCAGTACCGGTCAGGCCGGGACGAGACGCCGAGCGCGGCGCGAGCGGCCAGGCAGGGATCCCGGAGCCCCCCGAGGAGGCTGGAAAGAGGGGCCGGGCCGTACCTGTCGCGCTGGGACCCGCCGCTCCGAGTGACGCGCCACGCAGTGCATTGTGGGGCCAGGAGTGGCCTCCCAGCGGGGTTGCCCGCGTCCAACGTGGCTGGTGCGGGCGGAGCTCGCACGGGCCAATCGGGCTCCGTGGGAAGCACCCAATGGCCCGCCCCCGTCCGAGGCCCGCCCTATCCCCGCCCCCTCCAGCGGAGATTGGCAGGTTCTCATGCACCTGCACCAAGAGCATGCCAAGTCTCCTGAGGACAGAATTAGGCTGTCCCTGGGAAATAAGGCTAATCTGCTTCACCTGCTGCTTTGTGTCTGGCAGCAGTTTCTCTCGTGCGCCACTCGGGACAGAGGAAAAGCTCTCTCTGGTGAACAGGGAAAGGACCTTCCTCCATCAGCTACTACACAAAGAAACTTTCCAAGACAGACAAATGACAGCGGCTGGCCCCAATAGCACCCCCTCCCAGCCTTCGCGAGGTCACGTGTTATTAAACAAGCGTATGCTGAATGTCTATCAAGTGGCAAGCAGCATGTTAAGCATGTTATACAGAAATGTACACAGCACTCCTTTTAAGGTGTAATAGGATCAAAAGGTATTAGAACAAAATTGTTACGGAAATATACATTGTGATTGGTACAGTGAAGAAAAATTAATAGGTGCAATGATTAATTAATTGTGGACTGTTAGGGAAGAACTCCCTGAATAAGTGTCTTTTAAGACCAAGGCATATTAAGGGACCTTTAAGAATGTTCTAGGCCCAGGAAACATTATTTGTGAAAGTTTGGGTTGTTCTAGGAGGATGTGCTGGTTGATGTCTGTGAGCTCCATACAAACCTTCACATAGCTAGAAGAGGGGATCTTAATTGAGAAAATGCCTCCGTAAAATTGGCCTGGGGGCAAGTCTGGGAGACTTTGCCTTGATTGATAATTGATAGAGGAGGACCCAGCCCATTGGGGGCGGTGCCACATCAGGGCAGGTAGTCCTGGGTTGTACAAGAAAGCAGGCTGAGCAAACCCGGGCGGGGAGGGGGTGGGTGGGGGTGGGGTGCAAGCCAGTAAGCAGCACTCCTCCATGATGTCTACTTCAGATCCTTCCTCCAGATTCCTGCCTTGAGTTCCTGCCCTCAATTCCTTTCACGGATCAAATAAATCCTTTCCACCCCAAGTTGCTTTTGGTCACTCTGTTTAATCTCAGCAATAGAAATCCTAAAACAGGGAGTATGTAGGAGCATACATACATACATGTTTAGGCTGAGATGAGGAAAGAGCTAAACTCTCTTTGGCTACTTTATACAGTTCAGACTGTAATCAGCAACATACCCTAAGATTAATGAGGAGCTAATTGAGACTGTTAAGTGGGATCTGATTTACATATTTTAAAGCCCATTCTGCTGGTTATGGGGAATAGATTGTCAGAGGGCAAGAAGGGTTACTGGTGGGCCAGTTTGGAGGCAGTTGTAATGGTCAAGGCCATAAATGATGGTGCCTTAATTTAAGATAATGGCAATAGAGGCAGAAAGAGATGGATAATTTCAAGATATGAATAAATCAGAGGTGGGATTCATAGGACTTAATGGAATGATTTTCTGGAGCAGGTTTAAAAAAGAGGAGTATTAAGGATGGCTTCCTAGGTAACTAGATGGGTTAAGAGGCCATTTAGATTCACAAGAAGTAGCACAAGTGTGAGGCTATGTTAAATTTGAGAGACCTATAAATGGGAATGTCAAGAGGCAGTTTGGGATAAGAAGTATGCCTAGGGCTCAGAGGGAAGATCTGTGCTAATTATGCATTTGCCAGTTCTTAGTATGAATTAACATAGAATTCCACTCTGAGATATACTTTCAACAGAAATGTATTCATATATATACAAATGTCTTTAGAATAAATAGATGATAGGCTACTCACATAGCATAAGGAAAAAGAACAAACAATCCATAGCTATATACAAATCACAGGACTGGACTAAGCCACACACAAAAACACATGTTACACGACTCCACTTATATAATATTTTAAAAACACTATATAGTTATCAAAGGCAAGATGTTGGTTCCCCTTGGGTGGTATTAATATTTGAAATGGAAAACTGGTGTTCTTCTTGATCTGGACACTGGTTATACATTGCGACCAATTAACAAAACTTCCTTAAGCTATATGCTTGTGATTTATGTAAATTTTGGTGTATAAAGTTTGTATCTTTAAAGTGATAAAGGTAATTCAGACACATATATGCCATTATTATCAAACTAAGTCTCAAAGCATGATCAAAAGAAAATAAGATCGCCAGGCGGTGATGGCTCATGCCTTTAATCCCAGCACTCGGGAGGCAGAGCCAGGCGGATCTCTGTGAGTTCGAGGCTAGCCTGGGCTACCAAGTGAGTTCCAGGAAAGGCGCAAAACTACACAGAGAAACCCTGTCTCGAAAAAACAAAAACAAAAAAAAAAAAGAAAAGAAAAGAAAAAGAAAGAAAGAAAAAAGAAAAGAAGACCACGTCTGAGAAACAAGGGCTTGCAGGCATTTCCCAATTCCAGCACAGTCGCATTGTGTGCATAGAAAGAAGCCAACAGGTTGATCCTCCAGATCTCCCCCAGGTTGCTTTCTGGGGTTAATTATGGAAGCAGAGGCTAGAAGGAAGCCAGGCAGAGTTCCAGCCCTATGGTAAGGTGGTGATGGAAATTAGAATTAAAAGAGCTTTAATTTGAGAGCAGAATACCAGAGAAAGTGTGCCAGAAGTATATACATGAGGGTTCCCTTGGACTTTCGTGTGGGCTTAAGAAGCAGCTCTGAGATTGAGAAATAGCAACTACTGGGAAATGTATACTGAAACAACTGCTAGAGTTTCCTAGGAGTTTGGAAATGCGCAAGTTCTGGCTAATTAGGCTGGGAAAAAAATCATCAGAAACCTAAAGCATTTGGTAGAGAGACCCAAGACAAGCCACACTTCGGAAATAAGGCTAAAACTGTTCATCCAGCAACTCAAGTACTACGAGAAATTTAAGTCTTTAAAGAAAGAACAGGACTGGAGGGGTGACTCAGAAGTTAGGAACACTCTATTCTTGCAGAGGACCTAGGTTTGGTTCCCAGCACCCACATGGTGGTTTTGCTTTTAAGCGGCTTAGACACTGCCAAAAGTTAGAAAACAAAACAAAACAACAACAAAACAGGACGGACTGGAGAGATGGTTCAGCCTGTATTGGCTCTTGCTGTGAAGCTTGATGGTTTGGGTTAGAACCTTGGGACCCACGTAAAGGAGAGAACTGACTCCACAAGTGGTCCTCTGACCTACACACACACACACACAAACACACACGTACATACATACTAATGTAAACCATACATATTAATGTAAACTGGGCCTGGTGGCACATCCCTTTAATCCTAGCACTTGGAAAGCAGAGGTAAGCAGGTCTTTGTGAGTTTCAGAGCCTGGTCTAAATAGTGAATTCCAGACCAGCTAGGGCTACATAGTAAGATCGTGTCTCAACACAAACAAACAAACAAATAACACTAGAAACTACCAAAGAAACAGAGCCACATTGCAAATAGAATCCAAAGATAACAAGTAATACTGACTTCACACTTCACATCAGAAAATAAGGAAGTCATACAGCACAGAGCAAAATCTAAAGTTCTGAAAAACACTGTCAACCTCAGATTTATTGCCTGATTAAATTCCCTTAAAAACTGAATAGGAAATAATGACATCTTCTGGCAAAGAAAAAAAATGAGAGAATTTGTTCTTAACAATATCTGAAATTCAATTAATGTTAGCAATGTCCAGACGAGGCATGGTGGCACAACTCTATAATCATAGTACCTGAGAGGTGGAGACAGGAAAGTTGGGAGTTTGAGACCAGCTTCAGCTACATACCCACCAGCTTAAAAAAAAAAAAAGAAAGAAAGGAAGGAAGAAAGAAAGAAAAGCTTTCAAATTAAATAAAATGATTCTAAACAGAAACTAAAAATGAATCCAAAATAGGGCTGGAGAGATGGCTCAGCGGTTAAGAGAACTTGTTCTTGCAGAGGACCCAGGTTCAATTCTCAGCACCCACAGAGAAGCTCACAGCTGTCTATAAATCCAGTTCCAAGGAATCCAATGACCTCTTTACACTTCCACAGGCACCAGGCATACAGGAACAAAATACCCATAAACACAAAATAAATCAAAATAAATAAGAACCAAAAATAATCATGTGAAAATAACAATTATTATGCAAATGCATATAAAGATCTCTTTAGAATTTTTCCTTTTCTTTTTTTAAGGATATGTTTATTTTATTTTATTTTATTTTATTTTATTTATTATTTTATCCTCTATCTGCATGTACACCTTTATTCCAGAAGAGAGCATCACATCCCACTATAAATGGTTATGCACCACCATGTGGTTGCTGGGAATTGAACTCAGGACCTCTGGAAGAGCACCTCTGAGCTATCTCTCCAGCCCTAGAATTTTTTCTAATATAATCATCCATTTAAAATAAATCATACATCAACTCCTCACAATGGAAGGGATAAGATATCTGTAGCTCAGCATCGGTGGAAACCAGATCCAGGACAACTAGGGCCTTGTAACCCAAAGATGCTCAAGTCCTTTATATAAAATGTGCACATCCTCTTTACTGTTATAGAATATTATTTTAATATGTGTTACATTTGTTTATGCTGTGGAACATTTGTTTAATGATGCAAAGATGTGTTGCATTCTTTTATGTTGCATTTGTTTAACTCTGTGAAGCTGTGTTACTCTGCCTGTCTAAAAAACCTGATGGTCTAATAAAGAGCTGAACAGCCAATATCGATGCAGGAGAAAGGATAGGCGAGGCTGGCAGGCAGAGAGAATAAATAGAAGGAGAACTCTGAAAGGAGGATCAGACAGACGCAGAATAAGAAGGAAAGAAAAAGATATACAGAAATAGAAAAAGGTAAAAGCCCAGAGACAAAAGATAGATTGAATAATTTAAGTTAAGGAAAGCTGGCTAGAAACTAAGCCAAGCTAAGGCCGGACATTCATAAGTAAGAATAAGCTCTGTGTGTGGTTTATTTGGGAGCTGGGGGGGGGGGGTCAGCTCCCAAAGAGCAAAGAACGAAGAGTAAAAACTTACACATGGGTACAGGGCCCACAAGCATGGACATCTTACTGATACAAAGTTCTTATGACACACATAAAGTGATATAATATGATTTGAATATGGGATATAATACAAGGAAAATAGAGGCACCCAAAAGCTTATTAGTTGTTAAAAATGGAGTGCCAGAGGCTAGAGATATGGTTTAGAGGTTAAGAGCACTTGTTGCTCTTGCATAGGACCTGGGTTCAGTTCCCAGCAACATCATGTCAGCTACCACTCATCTGTGGCTCCAGATTCAGAGGATCTGATGCCCTTTTCGGGCTTCCTTAGACTGTACACAAACATGCAGACAAAATACCCATACCCATAAAATAAAAATAAATCTTTGCTTTCATGGAGTACCATAAATAACTCAAAAGGAGACAAGAATGTTGGTCATGGTGTTTCATGTTTGTAATCCCAGCACTCGGGAGGCTGAGCAGGAAGGAGGTATTTAGCACGAATCTTAAAAGTTCTTATTAATAAAAACAAACCTGGAGCCAGGTATTGAGGTGAATGCTGGAAGATCAGAGAAGCAGAACAAGCCACAGTTACCTCACCTTGCCAATTCCTCAGCTGATCCTGATTCCTCAGACTGGAATCCTCTCAGTCTTCATCCAGAATGAATCTCAGCTGAACTGTTGCTCAAAAGCCTAAAAGTTTAACAAGCTCTAGTTCCTGGTTTTCATGCCTTATATACCTTTCTGCTTTCTGCCATCACTTCCTGGGATTAAAGGCGTGAGATACCATGCCTGGCTGTTTCCAGTGTGGCTTTGAACTCACAGAGATCCGGATGGATCTCTGCCTCCCAAGTGATAGGATTAAAGGCGTGTGTGCCACCATTTTCTGGCCTCTATGTCTATCTAGTGGCTGTTGTGTCCTCTGACCCCAGATAAGGTTATTAGGATGTACAATATATTGGAGGACACAATATATCACCACAGAGGTCACAAGTTCAAGGCCAGCCTTGGCTATACAGTGAGCTCTAGGCCACCCTAAGTTACACAATGCAAACCCTGCCCCATTCCTCCCAAAAATAAAATAGGAAAAACTGGAGCAAAACCCAATTTGAGCAGATATCAATATGATATGCTCAATCTCAGCCATATGGACAGTTTATATGAAATGTAAAAGCCCTTAACACTTCAAGTAAAAGGCAAATATTATCATGTTTTATTTTTTAAAGGCACAACCCAACCTATACTCTCTACAAGGGGTCTGCTTTAACAATTTCAGCATACCTATGTTAACAATGAGAACAGTTTTTAAAAAGAAAAACCCCATAGCTAAACAAAACAAAGTCAAAATAGTCAAAATATGTTAATGCCAAAGTGAACATGAGAACTGGGAATACTATCAAGATTGAAGAGTGATGTTTTGTAACGATATCAAAAGAAAAGCGCATAGAACAGACACCAATAAATTGAGAGGAGAAACAGATACACTCCTACTCCTGATTATTGATGGAGATTTCAGCATACTTCCTTCTCTAGTAATGGAGGTAGAGGAAAGGCAGTAAGGACATAAAAGACGAGCAATTTACCATGGGGGCATTCACGGGATACTTAACTAGACAACAGCAGAACTCATACCCTTTTCAAGTGCACATAGGTTATTCACCAAGGAAGATCACAGTCTGGGCCACAAAAATAATTTTAGGAAACATGTGTGAAAGGCACGTTCTTTGACAGGGGTTTCAGACAACAAAAGTATATGCATTTCTTAGGGGTTATTGAATGACCCTGTGATTTTTCTTTTTTAAAGATTTTAAATTATGGGCTAGGCAGTGGTGGCACATGCCTCTAATTCCAGCATTCGGAAAGCAGAGGCAGGTGTATCTCTGTGAGTTCGAGGCCAGCCTGGTCTACAGAGCAAGATCCAGGACAAACACCAAAACTACACGGAGAAACCCTGTCTGGGGCGGGGGGAACCCGCTTATTTTTAATTCCTTTTCCTAACTCAAGAGACCTGGCTCCTATTTTCTCAGTGTATGTGCTCATTTGCTCAGTCCTAGAATATACAGAAAAGAGTTTCAGAACTGCTAATTAGAGTTCAGTAATTATGAGTCTTTTTATTTATTTATTAAAGGCGTGCCACTGCCCAGCAGCAAAAGTAAGAGATTTTAAATGCCACCTTAGGTAAAGAAACCAGACATTGGAGGTGGTGCCGTATTCTGAGGGCTAGGGAAGAGAAAGGACTGTGTGAGTCTGGGTCATTGTGTGTCAAAAAGCAAGGAAATGACAACAAATGATGGGGACATATCAGAGGCCTCTTCAAGGATCTTTTAGATCTTTTAAGATCTTGGACAATGTGAATATTTACTAAAATAACAGTTGCAATGTTTATAAACCACCGAATGGGGTAGACGCCATAACTACCACAGTCAACTCAGGGAGGTGCTTCAACTCACTTGTCCAGGAATGAAGTGGCCCTCTCTTCCCGAGGGAAAACTTTGAGAAGGGGGGAGGTAGTAAAATGGACTAGAGCTAACACAGGTGGTACAATCCGGAGAATCATCTGAGTTGATGGTCGGTGCTCTCCAGATTCACAATCTGGAGTTCTGATCCCACTGTGAGGGTAGTTGGAGCCTGTATGTTTGGGAGGTTGTGGAGGCTAGGTTAGGTACTGAGGATAGGGCCTGTCTTAGGGTTCCCTATTGCTGTGAAGAGACACCATGACCTTATAAAGAAAATATTTAATTAGGGTTGGCTTGCTTACAGTTTCAGAGGTTCAGTCCATTATCATCATGACAGTAGCATGATGGCCTGCAGGCAGATGCGGTGCTGGAGCTAGTGCTGGAGCTGGAAGTGTTACATCTTGCAGGCAACAGGAAGTCAACTGACTATCACACCAAGTGAAGCTAAAGCAAGAGACCTCAAGGCCCGCCCCCACAGTGACACACTTCCTCCAACAGGGCCACACCTCCTATGGTGCCACTCCCTCTGGGGGCCGTTTTCTTTCAAGCCACCACAGGACCTTTATGATAAGTGCCCTTAAAAAAAGAGAAAGAGACCTGGTAAGATGGCTCAACACAGAAAGGCTGAGGGTTCAAGTCCCAGCACCACGTGGTGGCTCACAAGCATAAGGAACCCCAGTTCCAGGGACTCCAACAGGTACACGTGAGGTATACACACATGAATGCAGGCAAAACATCGATACACATAAAGAAAATAAATGAATTTAAAAATAGCGTGCTCTAAAACTGTAGAAAAATTCAGCCAAGAAACAATTATAAAGCAACTATAAGAAAATAAAGGATTGGCTTTGGACAAACAAGGGTTTTGGAGCCTGAATGAAATGAAAAATTAAAAAAAAAACTCTTAAAAAAATAAAATAATACCTCAGAGGAAATAAAAGTATAAAACATGTTTGTATTTTTTAAAAGCCCAGCAGTGGCACACACCTTTAATCCCAGAACTTGTGAGGCAGAGGCAAGTGGATTTCTGTGAATTCAAGGCCAGCTTGGTCTATAGAGATAGGTTGGAGACAGCCAGGGCTGTTACACAGAGAAACCTGTCTTGTAGAAAGAAAGAAAAAAAAGAAAAAATGAGCTCAATTAAAATTTAGGCAACAAAATGAGGAAATAGATGTGAACTGTGACAAGGAATGCCAGAATGTCAATGAAAGAATACAGAACACGCTCATTGCAAATAGACATGGGACCTGGAAAGAGCATTTACAAAGGATCTTTAAGTGACCAACAAATATTTAGTGAGAATTAAAGAGAAATTAAATATCCTTCCCTTCCACTGGGAGCTTTGTTTCAGAATACACAAGCCTTCCCAGGTGAGGACAGCTGTACTTACCAGAACAACGGTATGTACCATAGCAGGAAATACAGAATGAGAAAAATCATCATTTCTGAGTCAAATAAAAACATCACTTTAGCCGGGCGGTGGTGGCGCACGCCTTTGATCCCAGCACTCGGGAGGCAGAGCCAGGTGGATCTCTGTGAGTTTGAGGCCAGCCTGGGCTACCAAGTGAGTTCCAGGAAAGACGCAAAGCTACACAGAGAAACCCTGTCTCGAAAAAACAAAAAACAAAAACAAAAACAAAACAAAACAAAACCACACATCACTTTAGATAGAAATGGTCTATCGGTTGTAAAGTCATTAGGAGAATGGTAAATGCACAAAGGACAGTCTTGAAGTGCTAAGGTACACTGTACTGATTCCTGTCCAGTCCCTAAAGGGAAATCCACCTGCACAGTTCAAAGGGCACCACAGCATCACTAATGATTGAGCAATGAGATATTGTTTGTCAGGCTCCTTAAGGTGTGACAATCTGGCAGAGAAGTGAGAGAAATTAATAATCTCCGTGTTTGCACAAAGCTATCACACAAGCAAAGCAAAAGTAACTCAGCAAGGTCATTTCTTTTTTGCAAAAAGGCAAACCAAACCCAAACTGAGCTAGCTCACACACACTCAGCCAAGACGGCCTCTTTCATCCCTAACAGAGGTAGTGACTGTGTCTCATCCAGTTGGTGGGAACTGGACTTCACAATCCAATGTGATTGCCTAATCTGTGGGAAGGAGGAAGAGATTCAGAAAATAAGGGCCCTTGTAGGGCATAACAACCTTTGACAGAAGAAAAAGAAAGAAAGAAATGCTTTTCTCACTTAGGGAGGGTCTAAAGGTAGCACAATTAACATAAAAGCCAACTGGCAGAAGACTAAAAGCCTGTTCCCATCAGCCCTGTGATGGACAGAGCATGTGTAAGAACGAAGCAGAACTTCCAAAAACCAGAACTGGCAGGCACTATGAAAATGACCCCCTAAAGCAGTGGTTCTCAACCTGTGGGTTGTGACCCACAGCAAGATCAGATAAAAAAGATCCTTTCACAGGGGTTGCATGTCAGATACCCTGCTTAACAAATATCTACATTATGAGTCATAATAGTGGCAGAATTACAGTTATGAAGTAGCAATGAAATAATTTTATGGTTGGGGGTCACCACAACATGAGGAACTGCATTAAAAGGTCGCAGCATTCGGAAGGGTGAGAACCACTGCCCTAAAGGGTCAGCACTTTGTGAGCTTTTCCCAACATTTTAAATTTTAAGAGAAAAGACTGAGCCGGGTGGTGGTGGTGGCGGCGGCGGCGGCGGCGGCGGCGGCGGCGGCGGCGGCGGCGGTGGCGCATGCCTTTAATCCCAGCACTCAGGAGGCAGAGCCAGGAGGATCTCTGTGAGTTCGAGGCCAGCCTGGTCTACAGAGCGAGATCCAGGAAAGGAGCAAAGCTACACAGAGAAACTCTGTCTCGAAAAACAAAAAATAAATAAATAAATTAATTAATTTAATTAATTAATTAAATAAATAAAGACTGGGGGAAATGTGGCAAAGCATGTATCGATTTATTTCTAGAGAGTCATTCATGGTTTTTTTTCATTGATTTTCCCATATTTTGTGAACTTTTGACAATAGATATTCTTTTATTATTAGCAGGGAAGTTTTCTATATAAAAAATGCCTTTCAAAGGGGGATGGCTCAGCAAATAACGCGCCTCTCACACAAGGATGAGGATGTGAGTTTGCAACTCTAACCCCCACATAGAAGCCCAGTGTGGCAGGGTACTCTGAAACCTCAGCTCTCATAGGGCGGAGGCAGGTGGATCCTGGATATTTACTGACAAGTGGGGTAGCTGATTGGACAAGCTCCAGGTTCAGTGAGAAACCCTGTGTGCAGAGCAATGGAGGAAGACAGAACATTGACCTCTGGCCTCCACACACACACTGCTGTGGAATAATCTTTTTGTACGCTGTGAAGATGTGTCACTCAGATGGGTTTAATAAAGAGCTGCACAGCCAATATCCAAGCAGGATTTCCAGGCGCAGAGGCTGCTGGGAGGAAGAAAGGCAGCGTCGTGAGGAGATGCGGAGGAAACGCGGCATGTAGGAGATGAGGTAACAAGCCGGAAGCCACGTGGCAACATGTAAATTAATAGAAATGGGTTAAGTTTTAAGAGCCAGATTGAGCCGGGCGTTGGTGGCGCACGCCTTTAATCCCAGCACTCGGGAGGCGGAGGCAGGCGGATCTCTGTGGGTTCGAGGCCAGCCTGGGCTACCAAGTGAGCTCCAGGAAAGGCGCAAAGCTACACAGAGAAACCCTGTCTCGAAAAAAAACCAAAAAAAAAAAAAAAAAAAAAGAGCCAGATAGAAACCAGCCTGAGCCAGCAGCTGAGCTTTCATAATTAATAGTAAGTCTCTGTGTCATTCTTTGGGAGCTGCCCAGTGGGACAGAGAGAGACTCCCAACACACTCATACACCTGTGCATGCCCAGTCACAGTCACTCGCCGAACAAGAACAGAGAACCTAAATGAAAAAAGTTGACCTAATGTGGTGGGGGATGGGCTGAGAAAGACAGAGTTGTAAAAGCCTGTCTCTGTAAAATTACATGCTGTGTTAACAACAGGAGTCATTTAGAATTGCTATAAAAAATTATAATGTAGAAGCACATAAAGTCAAAACAGAAAAATCATCCCTCAGCTTTTGCAATTTTCCTTGCAATTTACTGGTTTAGTGGGTATTTTTCCATACACAGCTTTTTTGGAAAGTGAGATCAAATTCCCCCTATTATCCTACAACTTCCTTTAACAATATTTTGTGCACAGTCCTTGCTATCCCATCTGTCAGCATGGGGTTTATTCTTCTTAACAGTGGCAGACGATGACACAGACGATCTGTAAGTTAGTCAATCATTTCTATTAATGTATGTTTAGGTTCTTCCTCACGCCATCCAAAAGTCACAAATGCTTTTTGCTCAATGTACTTAGGTAGGACAGATTGTTGTCCTGGCAGTGGCTCCCGGTCTGAGGCAGTGATTCTCAACCTGTGGGTCGTGACCTCTGGTGGGTTGAATGACCCTTTCATGGGGGTCACCTAAGACCATCGAAAAACACAGATATTGACATTATGATTCACAACAGTGAAGCTTCAAAATGACAGTTATGAAGTAGCAATGAAAATAGTTTTATAGTTGGGGATCACCACAACATGAGGAGCTGTATTAAAGGGCCAGAGCAGGAGGAAAGTTGAGAACCACAGGTCTAAGGGTATGTAGAGTTAAAATTTAAAGCCACACCAATTGCTCTAAAAAGTGCTAACTTGTACAGTCATTACATTGTCCTCGTTTCTCCACCCTCATAGACTGGTGTCACCCTCGTAGATTTGTGTCACTCTCATAGACTGGTGTCATCAGGCTTTTAATCCCTCCACCTAACCAGTTCGAGCACTTGACTAACCAACAGTGGGCCCTGGGTTTGGTTCCCAGCATACCCTTATTCGGTTTGCTCCAACTGTAGTTTTTACATGATTAATGAGATTGGTAATTTTAAAGTAAGTCTCTTGGGCAAATGTGTTCCCCATTTTATAACTTACCTCTTGTCCCATCCCTTTGCCTGAGCCCCATAAGATTACTGTGTAAGTTTCTTCTCCTTTTCTGGAATATTCTGACAAAGACAGCTAAAGAAAGGGTTTGTCCAGCTCACAGCTCCAGCTTTAGGGGAACCAACCGGTCACATTACATCCGTGACCCATAGCCCCTTATAAAATAATCATTCACAGGCTTATATTAATTACTGACTGTATGGCCTATGGCAGGCTTCTTGCTAGCTAGCTCTTTCATCTTAAATTAACCCATTTCTATTTATCTATGTATCCCGTTCAAGTTTTCCACAATAAACAATAAGCCTTCCCAATAGCTGCTCAGGACCCTTAAGACCTGGGATGCACTATGCAGCTCGCTCTTGGCCTCCTCGTGGATTGGATGCTGAGCTCTTGCACAGGACAAATCCGAGTGGGACATAGCTCAGCTTTCCCGAACCCTACGATAAATCTCCCATGGTAGTGAGTTAACCCCCAAATAAATTCCTTTGCTCATTAAATAGACTCCGTGGATTTCTCCCATCAGTCTAGTCCTTGGACCTCCCAGGACCTAGTCCTTGAAATGGTACCACCTTCTATGGACAGCTCTCCCTACCTCCATTAACAAATCAAGACAACTCCCCAAAGTCAGACCGAGATGCCCATCTCCCAGCTGATTCTAAATTTTGCCAAGTTAACAGTTAACACTAAGGATCACCAGTACTATTAATCTGAAAAAACCCTAGATTTAAAAGGGCTTCTTTAGGCTGAGCCTGGTGGTGTGAGTTTGCAGTTCCAGCTACTTGAGAAGTTGAAGCAGGAAGACCATGAGTTCAAGGCATGCCGAGACTAGCCAGGCATGAGTAATTTACCAAGATTTTACACACACACACACACACACACACACACACACACACACACGCACGCACGCACGCGCGCGCGCTTGTCTTCAGATATTTCAAGTTCTGTTAACAAAGGATAAGATAGATCTATTCTAATTTCTTGGACTGTTGTTTTAATATTTACCTATTTAGATTCAAAGGTCCCAAAGACACATTGATGTTCTCTTAGGTTTTAAAAATAGATGCTCATGCCATACTTCCCAGATAATCTTACTGTCATAATTTTTCAGGTGAGGAATCAGAGCACGAAGCCTTGTGCCTAGTTAGTCACAAAACGACCCAGCAGTAGATATGCATCTAGAGTCCATCACTCCATCTTATTTTCCAATTATGTGCCCTGCACTTCCCTCCCTCGGTTCACTCCCCACCACAGTCTCGTTTAGTGGAATAAAAAGCCAGTTAGTATTCATGGGTCCTATTCAAACACATAAATATGTAAGTTCGTGAAGGAGCGAACCGATTGTACTTTGGCTGTAAATTATTTCTTGTTCCTGTTTACAAATAAGGCGTTAATTATTGTATACTTCTTGGCCAGAGGAAAAATGACCTAGAAATAAGTTTCCCTTCAACCCAAATTCAGTGAGAAATATATTTTAATACAGTGGCGTTTGTGCAGAGAGGAAAAACTGCAATGTGACATTGCTGCTGTAGTTTAAGAAAAAATAAGGCAGGCTGCAGGGAAAGACTTTAAACTTTTATTACAGGAGAGGGTTTGAGGTGGGGGAAGCTCTCCAGATCCAAAGTGTGCTTTCCTTAGCTGCTATAAATATAGCCATCATTTCTTCACCACCCCCATACAACAGTGACCTTGGAGGACGGATGGAGTGGAGACAAAAGCTTCTTTCTCAGAAAGGATGAGTTGATTGCCTGGCACACCGAAATCTCCTTTTTTCCCCACCATTTCCTAGGGAATGGAAAACATTATTATTAACACTGTTAAAAATGATCTTTTTTAAAAAAAATTAAGCATCAACACTACATGCTAGTTGCTTTTGCGCCTGTTTGGTTTTCTTAGCAACTCTGTGCCTCAAGTATAATTATTACTTTATTTTGTAGGACTAAGCCTCAGGAAATCTGGCTGAGCTCCCCCCAGCTAGTAAATGGAAGAGCCAGAATTCAAACCCAGCCAGGAAAGCTCTCATATTTTCTCCATGATACGACTTTCCTATACACTTACCCCTCAGTGTGTCTGTGATGAGTCAATTCCAGATTGTTCCTGGGTTCCCAAATCTGAGGATGTTCAAGTCCCTTATATAAAATGGCCAATTTCATGTAAACTTCTGGAAATCCTCTGGTTTACTGAAATCACTCCAGAGTATTCGTAACACTTAGTGTAATGTAAATACTAAGTAAATAGTTGTTACACATACTCTTAAGAGAATGATGGCAGGAAACAAGCTGGTCTATATTCAGAGCAGACACAATCTAATCTGCAGTTCACTGAATTTGTGGATGTGAAAGCTGCAGACATGGAGGGCAGAGTGTGGCTATGCAGGTGAAGATAGACCAGTTGTTTCAGATTTGTCCTCACAGCATACTTCACAACTGACAGACTCAGTTATTTCTGGGTCTGCTTTGCAGCCATTGTTCTGAATTGGTCATACAGGATGCAATACTATAGAGCAGGAGCCTGCCAGGGGGATGCTGGGAGAAATTTGAGTACAGACACAATTTTGTGGAAGGATGGGGAGCCAAGGTCCAAGAAAGACACAGTCATGGAGAGGCAGTAGATACAAAGAGCAAGACCACAAGAGATGTCCATACCATCCCCAAAACCATACAGGTCTCCACTGACCAACCAAATGATGACCGAGGACCCTGAAAACATAGAGAAGCAGAAAGGCATGTGGGATTATTGGCTTTTCTTGATGAGAAATCATCTTTGTATATCTGAAGACTTGCTGTGACATCATAACCCAACTTCGGGGCTCTTGGGGTTGGGGATAGGGGAGCAGAAGCTAAACAGCTCTCTGAGGTGCACTGGTTGACCCAGCCAAGCAACTAGACTAGAAACTAAGCTATAGTTCACTTAGCCTGCTTTGCCTGCTTTGCCTGTAAGGGTAAATGTTTGATTTCTATTTCCGGGGATCAGTCCATTAAATATGTGGTCCTTTTCCACTTAGCCACAGCTGATTGGACCACCTGACTTGAGGAGCTGGTCATAAACCATTCAGGATCTCTTCAGAATTTGACCTAAGAAGCAATGTATGGGTAGTTCATGCTTGTAATCTCAGCACTAGCCAGAGGCAGGAGATTGACAGCAAGTTCAAGACCAACCTATTCTACATAGTGAGTTTCAGGCCATCCAGGGCTACCCAGTGAGACTGTTTCAAGGAACCAATCATTCTATTATAATGCTATTTAACATGTAAACTGTATTGCTATACATAAAGTATGGTTTTAAATTTTTAAAAGAGGCGCTGGAAAGACAGTTTAGCACAGTGCCTCTCACCCTTCCTAAGGCTGCGACCCTTTGATACAGTTCCTCATGCTGTGGTGACCCCAACCATAGCTATTTCATTGTTACTTCATAACTGTACTTTTGCTACTGTTATGAATCGTAATGTAAATATCTGATATGCAACCCCCAGGGGGTTGCAATCCACATGTTGAGAACCACTGGTATAGCAGTTAGGAATGATTTCTGGTCTTCCAGGGGACCTGAGTTTAGAACTCAACACCCACATCTAGGGGCTCACATCCACGGTACCCTCTTCTGGCCCCCCAAAGTGTCAGCACACATCTCTCTCTCTCTCTCTCTCTCTCTCTCTCTCTCTCTCTCTCTCTCTCTCTCTCTCTCTCTCACACACACACACACACACACACACACACACACACACACACACATACACACGTGCACACACATGCACAGTTAAATTAAAAAAGAGCCACAGGGGAAAAATTGACCAAAAAAAAAATAGAAAATTAGTTAGTAAAATGGCAAGTTTGTAGAACTATAAGGTAGGCCAGAGAGTCGGTACAATGTTGCATATGGCCCAAATCATTGTCCATTTAGAACTCAGTAAATGAAAGTCAAGAGAAAGAAATGTGATTTCCCATGGAGTTCCAGAGACAGGTAACTTACTTTGTGGTTTCCAGTGCAGGTAGGTTATGTCCCACAATTAGGTCTTTCTGAGAGTCCCCTGTCCCCACTTCCAACCTTAACAAACTCTCCTTTGAGGAATTCTGATTTCTTTTTTATTCATAATTTCTAACTCAGACACTGATTTATGAATAAGGACACAATCACATTCACGAACAATGGATGGGTCCTTTCCAGTGAGGATTCTTATGTCTCTGATGTGGGTAATGGAATCTGTAAGCAGAATGTCACTTTGTGAGTCAAGAGTTGGACTCTCATAGGAAGTTTGATTCAAATAAGCAGAAGCTTCCAGACCCCCCTGTTTGGAAGCAGAAGGAAATAAGTACTCAGTAGCTACAAAGGGAGCCTTACAATTGTGTTATATCATCTAATTCTCCAACGCCTTTATTTAGTTGAAGAAGGGATCTAAGGTTGCAAGAGTATAACTAAACTGCCCCCAAACTAGGAAAGAGCAGGGATGGAACCCAGCGTCAGGCCATTTTTCCTCTCTAGCATTCAGCTTCCCAGGGACTAACCCAACAGCTACTTCCTTCAGCTTCTTCTCACCTAGGGCCTGCTGAAGATTTAATGTGTGTGCTAACCTGGCTGAGCCACCATGCCCAGAAAGGCAGTCAAACATGAATGAGATTAATATTTAAATTGGTAGACTCTGAGAAAAGCTTCCAAGGCTTGAACTGAATAAAGTCTGACCTCCCCCAGGCAAAAAGGGTTTCTGCCAGTAGATGGCCTTCAGGCTTGGATTGCAGCATCCAAGTATTCCCTGGGTCTCCCAATACTTTGTGTAGATTTTGAACGTGCCAACTATTATAATCTTATGCACCAATTCATTAAGATAATAGTCTCTTTCCCTCTTCCCTCCTCTCTCTCTCTCTCTCTCTCTCTCTCTCTCAAACGCACACACACACACACACACACACAGAGAGAGAGAGAGAGAGAGAGAGAGAGAGAGAGAGAGAGAGAGAGAGAGAGAGAGAGATCTTTGGAGAACCTTGGCCACACATTTAGTGATGGATAAATGGATAACTACTACCATTTGTTTTTGTTTTTGGTTTTTTTATTTTCAGTCTGTAGGAGTTAGGGCCATTGCTTCTAACAACTCAGACTCACAGAAAAGAACACTCAACACTACCAAGTAGAATACGTTATAAAAACTCCCTTCCCTTGTGTATTAAATCTCATTAGACTCCATTTTAGAGTGACCTTCCCGACCTTGTCTTTAGATTCCAGCTTAGCTCAGTGTTTCAAGTAGTGGGAATGTATAAATCAGCCAGGAGATTACTTGTCATGCTTTAACACCAGCAATAATAAGTACTGATTCTGGACCTATACTCGCCAGCAAATCACAAATCTCCATAACCTTTGTCTGCACACAAATGTCACTGGTATCTGCAAGTGCCAGAGAGGAGATGCTAATTTGAAAACTTTTATCGGCTGTAATTTGTCTGAAGATAGTGAACGAATCCCAAATCAATCTAAGGGGTGTGTTTTAGCACTCTTCATGGGCACACCAAGTTGTTGAAAAGATGTGATGAGGATGTGTCAAGGATGCGAGCTCAGCTCAGTCAGTCAGTCATGCAGTCTGTTTGGGATCGTTGACTTACTTCAGGCAAGCAATAACTCTTTTGGAGAGGAGAGAGAAGAGGAGGAAATGGGCAGCACTTACTAAAATGGTACTGTGAATCTTGTGGCAAAAGACAAGGATGCTATGTAGACAAGAGTGTGCATGTTTTTATACAATAAAATTAGGATCAATTATAATAAAACAAGAGAAAGTTTCATGTACTTAGAAATAAAAAGGCAAACATCATAATTGGTGGGTCAAAAGGTTCGACGATGACAAAAAGAAATAACAGCCCTTGAAATTGCATAATGAAAATTCTACATACTAAAACGTGCTCAACAAAGTCAAATGGAACTAGACGAAATAACTATCTTTATGACTGCCCACACTAGTAAATGAAAAGATACCCAGCGAATGAGCAAAGAATTCAGGCTAAGAACTGAGAAAGATGAATGGAACAGACCCAGGGAGAGAGAAAGAAAAAAATGAAAATGAAATTAGTGATTGTCAAAAGTAGAAAACAGTGAGATGAACGCCGAAGCCAGAATGGGTTTCTTGAACACGCCCGATCTCTCACAGTCCTTCCCAAAGGAGCAAACAGGAAGAGAGCGCAGATGAGTCACTTTAATTATGAAAGCGCTGATGTAACCACAAATGCAGCAGAGTCCAGGGCTTAGTGGAGAGTCATAAAGATGAACATCACCCTGAATTCTGAAAATAAAACTGAACTGGAAAAACCAAAACTGCCTAGAGACTGGATGGGAAGCCCAGACAGCCAATCACAGCACAGCAAATGAACCAGTGATCGCTAATGGGGTGTTTAAAAGGGCATCAGCCCCAGATTTTAAAATATATTTTATTTTAAAGTAATTATAGAATTCAGGATCACAAAAAAGAGCGCTGAACATGCAATCTTCACCAGTTTCCTCTATTAATTTTTACGTAACTGCTCTCCGATGATCAGAACCTGAATGTTACCATTGAAACAATAACCAGGAACACTGAAAACTTAAACATTTGATTGGCTTTCCTACTAACACCCTCTAGGGCAGTAGTTCGCAACCTTCCCAATGCTGTTACTCTCTCATACAGTTCCTCATGCTGTGGTGACCCCCAACCATGAAACTCTTCTTGTTGCTATTTCATAACAGTAATTTTGCTACTGTTACAAATTGTAATGTGAGCATCTTTCCCCCCCCCCCCCCCCCGATGGTCTTGGGTGAGAAAGAGTTGTTCAACTACAAAGGGGTCCAGACCCACAGGTTGAGAACCACTGCTCTAGGAATTTAATTTAGGGTTCCAAATTGCATTCAGTTATCAAATATGCTTCTTTTCCTTCTATTTTTGACATTACCTTAGCCTTTTTGTGGTTTTCATGATTTTTTTTTTTTTTTGAGACAGGGTCTGACTACGTAGTCCTGAACAGCCTGGAAGTTGCACTGCAGACAAGACTGCCCCCAAACTCACAGAGATCTGCCCACAATCTGCCTCTGGAATAAGACATGAACCACCACCCACTGCATAGTCTTGATACTTCTGAAAAGTACCGGTAAGTCATTTTGTTAAGTTTGGGTTTATAGCGTTTCCCTATGATTCTACCGAGGTTGTACATTCGGGGGAAAGTATACTGCTTTATATTCTTGGGGCATCTAACAAAGAGAATGAACGTGGTGTCAAAATATGGTAGCTAGATGTAGTGGTGCATGCCTTTAATGCCAGCACTCGGGATGCAGAGGTAGACAGATCTCTGTGAGTTCAAGGCCAGCCTGGGCTACATATGGAGTTCCAGTGCAGCCAGGACTATTAGAGAGAGACCTTGTCTCAAAAAAAAAAATCTTACTACTTTCAACATGGATACCCTGGGAGATCACTCTCCCCAGCTCTGTCCTAGTACCAGAGTGGAGCAGAGGGCTCGGGCCCATGATATACAGGCTCTTTCCACAACACTGGAAGTGAAACTGGCCTCTCAGCCTGGGCCTGCACATTCCTACGACTTTCCAGAGTCCTGTGGGCAATGACTAAGGAGGCGAAGCATGCAGGAAGCAGGCCTGGAAGAAGGAAAAAAAAACGCATCTTATTGTAGGTACCTGGCATGTATAACTCTGGCTTTGAAGCCTACTTAACGGCTGTAGGGCTCAAGTCACATCATGTTCCTGCCCTCTGGGAAGAAGGGGATTTTGACCTTACAGTCATAGGACCAGACCATCTTGGAAAAGAAACAAATACTTGAGTGCTGAGAGTTAATCATATTCCTCAATTCATAGCTGATTGTCATTATTAGTGCAGATAAAGCCCCCTCCTGCTTTATGGCATTTTATTTGTTACTGTTCACTCATGTTTTCCAAGCTAATACGCACGAATCTTTATAAATATGTGGTATGGGTGTAATCTTTGCTGTTTCTCTGCAGGTTTTAAATGACATTGTACAGCATCTGATCTAAAAGCCTGGGTTGGTGTCTGGGGTATTAAGTAGAGCTTCCCTTCCATAGGACCTCAGGATAATGTGCTGATGAATAGACTATGAGACTTTATTGCATTTATATGGTTTTCTGTGCCCTTTGAAATGTGATTAGTTCTTTTAAGGATCATGGACCCTTATGATACTGAGCTCATAAATAATTAAATCCAATTAATACTCCAGACTGAACCAAACCTAATTCATTTCAAGTTCTGGTTCTCAGCAGAGGAAGCCTCGGTTCGCTACTTCTGAAATAATATCGCACCTTATTCCAGCTTCCCTTCCATTCATTTTGGTAGCAAAATACAGGGACAAAAGAGAAAGAATTGGGCAGGTGGGATTTACATTCAAATAGGCTACTTTATTAATTAAAGAGATTTGAGAAGAATAGAGAGAATGATCCAGCAAAGTATATGCTTCTAAAGTTTGTCTCTAAAAATAATTGCTGAAATGAGAAATAATGTTTGAAAAGGCACTAAGATAATATAAAGCTCATCAGTATATGTCTCTCTGAAGGCACTACCCTGCCTCTATCCCCTTCACCTCTCAAGCTGCCATTTCCCTTGGTTCCGTGTTTCTCATGCTTGTGTCAGCCCCTGTGGTTTTTCTGTTCATGACTGCATTGTTCCGGAGACTTGGCCTTTATATACATGGTCACATACTTGCAGCTCCTTTTTAATTTGGAAAACGGCAGATATTTTCATATTAATGTGTATGACTCTGATTCATTCAAATTCTCCTGTGGCTGAGTATTTTGTCTAGGAGCAAAAGTGCTGTTGAAAAAAATGCTCCTTGACCTACGGTGCGCATGGGAGGAAATGTCCCTCCAACGCGTGGCCATTGGTTGATAGGCACAAAATGCAAACTATTCAGAGGAATAATCTTGCCTTTCAGTTTGATCTTAACAAAATATAGGCTTAAAAAAGAGCAGGAGGGGTCGGAGAGATGGCTCAGCAGTTAAGACCACTGGCCATTCTTCCAGAGGACCTGGGTTCAATTCCCAGAACTCACATGGCAGCTCACAAGTATCTGTAACTCCAGTCCCAGAGGATCCCCGGTCTGTTGTGCTCCTGGGTCTGTGTGTTCCAGCATTTACTTAGAGCCTTGCTGCTCTGCCTCACTGGCTTTCTGATAATATCAACACTAGTTATTGATAGGGTTTCTTAGATAATGGCATTTATGAGCACTGGTGGACATATACAGGAGAAAATGAAAACCAACTGTTGTTTCAGTATTAAGAAGTAACTACGAGGAAGCGCTGAAGAGATGGTTCAGTGGTTAAGAGAACTGACTGTTCTAGAGAACTCACGATCAGTCCCCAGAACCCACATGGAGGCTCACAACGTTCTGGAACTCCAGTCCTGGAGAGTCCAATGTCTTCTGACCTGTGAGGGCACCACACACCTGTGGTGCACAGACATGCAGGCAAAACACCCATATAAATAAAATAAAAACGAGTAAATCTTTTTTTAAATACCTCCAATTGTTATACGCTGAGTTCTTCAGACAAACTCGCTATCAATCTTCCTTTATTGTTTTTGTTTTCTAAAGATATCATTTAAAATTTTTAATTATGTGTATGTGTGCCTAGGTGTGAGTATATGCACGTGTATTGGGGTGCCTGCAGAGAGCAGAAGAGGGTGTCAGACGCCCTGAGCTGGAGTTACAGGGGTTGTGAGTCACCCCACATCGGTGCTGAGAACGGAACTCAGGTCCTCTGCTAGAGCAGCAAGCATTCTTTTTCTCTCTCTCATACACTGCATCCCGACCGCAGCCTCCCCTCCCCCTCTCCTCCCAGTCTCTCACCACCACCGTCACCTCTGTTAGGAGTCCCACAAAACCCCCAAGCTGAACAATCACAATGCATATGCAGAGGACCTACCAAAGACCCATGCAAGCTCCATGACTGTCGCTTCAGTCTCTGGGAGCCCCTAAGAGCCCTGCTTAATTCAGTCTGTGGATCCTGCTCTCCTCGTGTCCTCGTGTCCTCGACCCCTCTGGCTCCTACAATCCTTCCTTCCCTTCTTCTGTGGGTTTCCCCAAGCTCTGTCCAATGTTTGGCTGTGGGTTTCTCCATCTGTCCCTACCAGCTGCTGGAGGAAGCCTCTCAGATGATAACTGGGCACCAACCTATGAGTACAGCAAAATATCATTACATTGACTTTTAAAAAACATTTATTATTATTTTCTTTCTTTCTTTTTATTTTTTTTATTTTTTTATTTTTTTGGTTTTTTTGAGACAGGATTTCTCTGTATAGCTTTGGAGTCTTTCCTGGAACTCGCTTTGTAGCCCAGGCTGGCTTCAAACTCACAGAGATCTGCTTGCTTCTATCTCCCAAGTGCTGGGATTAAAGGTGTGCGCCATCACCACCTGGGAACACTTGTTATTATTATTATTATTATTATTATTATTATTATTATTATTATTATTATTATTTGGCCAGTCCTGTTTGGTTCTATCCTAGGTCTCTCGGCCCTCCAGCTTCCAGTTCCTGGAAAACCAGGCAGTGTCAGTCATGGACTCCCTCTCATGGCGAGGGCCAGGGCCGCAAGTTAGACCAGTCATTGGCTGGCCACTCCCACAGTCTCTGAGTCACCATTGCCCCAGCACATCTTGCCGGCAGGACAGGTGTGGGCTGAAGGTGTTGTGACTGCATTGGTGTTTCAGTCCCACCCCTGGGAGCCTAGCCTGGCTACAGAGGATGGCCGGTTCAGGCTCCATGCTCTCCTTTATTGGGAGTCCTCTCCAGAGTCACCCTCATAGGTTCCAGGTCGTTTCCTGTACTAGTTTTTCACATCACCCCCCCCAATGCCTCCCAGTTCCTGTCATCTCACCCCATACTCTCTCCCTCCACCCCTCCCTCCTCCACCTGACCCCTTCTCTTCCCATTCCCACCCACCCCCAGTCCATCCACAGGACCTATTCTGTTCTCCCTTCCCAGGGAGATCCATGTGTCCTCCTCACCCCCGAACCCTCCTTGTTACTTAGCTTCTCTGGGTCTGTGGACTGTAAATGTGATTATCCTTTACAGTTAATATCCACTTAATGTTGCTTGAGTTTTCCGCCTTGCCCACATTTACGTGGCTTATTTCTTATATTACTTTTACTTTCTCTTTAAAGACTTTATTTTTTAAACTTTCTATTTCTTTATATAACTGTCTATGTTCCTTTTCCTCTCTCTTCCAAGCCCCAGGAACCCGCCAGTAACTCAAACCGGCGGCTGCCGCTCATTTGAGAGAGAGAATTAGGAACTGTGGGGCGTTTACCGACGTCACCGTTCCTGGAGAACTTACCGACGTCACCGCTCCGTGTGTTGAGTTCTGAATCCTCTTTACCACCACGCGAGGATTCTTCTCAGATCACACTTTATTGGAGCACCTCTTGGTTAAGGGACTTTGTCTTTAGTATTTTTTTTTTTTCATAACACCGGCCTTTATCCCTGTTCAACTTATAGTGAGGACATACCATGTTTGACTTTCTGGGTCTGGGTTGCCTCACTCAGGATGAGTTCCATCCATTTGCCTGCAAATTTCCTACTGACTCCATAAATATGGATCCATGTTTAATCACCCCGCACAAAACTCAAGTCCAAGTGGATCAAAGACCTCAACATAAAACCAGATACACCCAACCTGCTAGAAGAGAAGGTAGGGAATAGCTTTGAACCCATTGGCACTGGAGACAACCTCCTGAACAGAACACCAATAGCACAGGCACTAAGATTGATAATTAATAAATGGGACCTCATGAAACTGAAGAGCTTCTGTAAGGCAAAGGACACTGTCAATAGGACGAAATAGCAACTTTCACTTGCTTGGTTAGAGTTACACCAAGATATTTGATACTGTCTTTCGCTACTGTGAATGGTATTGTTTCCCAGATTTCTTTTTCAGTCTGTTCACCGTTTGTATATAGGAGGGCTACTGATTTTTTTTTTTTTTGAGTTAATCTTGTATCCAGCCACTTTGCTGAAGGTTTTTATCAGTTGCTTCCACGAGGAGTTCCCTGATGGAATTTTTCAGGTCACTTATGTATACTATCATATCATCTCCCAATAATGATACTTTGACTTCTTCCTTTCCAATTTGTGTTTTCCTTCGGTTTTCTTACTGCTCTAGTTAGAACTTCAAGTGTTATGTTGAATAGATAAGGAAAGAGGGGACAACCTTGTCTTGTTTCTGATTTTAGTGGAATTGCTTTGAGTTTTTCTCCATTTAATTTGATGTTGGCTATAGGCTTGCTGTAAACTGCCGTCATTATGTTTAGATACGGCCCTTGTATCCCTAATCTCTCCAAGACTTGCAGCAAGCATTTTATTTATTTATTTATTTATTTATTTATTTATTTATTTATTTATTTATTATTTTTTGTTTTGGTTTTTCAAGACAGGGTTTCTCTGTGTAGCATTGGAGCCTGTCCTGGAACTCACTCTGTAGCCCAGGCTGGCCTCGAACTCAGAGATCCACCTGCCTCTGCCTCCTGAGTGCTGGGATTAAAGGAGTGTACCACCAACGCCTGGCTTAGCAAGCAGTCTTAACCAGCTGCTGTTTGTTTCATTGAGATGGGATCTTCTTACACAGCCGTGGCTGAGCTGGAACTCACTGTATAGCCCATGGTGGTCTGAACTCAAAGCGATCTTCTTTCCTCAGCCTCCCATGTGCTAGGATTTTATCAGGGTGTGTCATAACACCTAGCCACCCCTCCTTTTTCTTTTTTCTTGCAGTTGGGTCAAAATATAGGTATCATTTCAAAAACTGCTTTAGTGAAATATAATTTACATGCTGCATAATTCACTCATTTAAAACATATGAATTTAGTGATTTTTAATATCTTTGCAGAATTTCATAACTATCACTGTAATCAATTTTGGAATACATCTGGGGGTCTAGCTCAGTGGCAGAGTGTGTGTTTAGCAGCAAAAGACACTGGGTTCAAACTGGGCCTAGTGGTGCATGCTTTTAATCTCAACACTCAGGAGGTAGTGCAGATGGATCTCCATGAGTTCAAGGCCACCCTGGTCTATGTACCTAGTGAGTTTCAGGATAGACAGAGCAACATAGAAAACAAGCAAGCAAGTAAACAAATGACATTGTGTTCAATCACAGGTTAGACCCACAAACAAACAAACAACAACAAATAAACAAACCAACCCCCCCCCCCAAATAATGTTAGGTTATTTTCATTATTCCCCCCAAATAGCCCCATGACCAAACCTTACCCTCTGACTTCTGGATTTAGGTAACTTCACCTATGTTCTGTCTCTATAGACTTTAATGCTCTAAACATCTCACAGAGACAAATCATACAAAATGTGGCGTTTGTGACCAGTTTCATAAACTCAGCATGCTCTCCAAGTTCATCCACGCTGTAGCATGTATGAAGACTCCATTCCACACAATGTTCCCTTATATGGATAGAACTTTGTGTCAGCCAGACTTTTGTTTATGGACACTGGGATGTTTTCTGCTTTGGTGCTGAGTGTGGAAGGATGCTGTGACCATTTGTGTATACATTTCTGTGTGGGCATATGTTTTCATTCTCGCAGAAATGCATGCTGACTCATATCATAATTATATGTTTAACTTGTTGAAGACCCTCCAGACTGTTTTCCAAGGCAGCCGCACCCTGATGACATTCACACCAGCAGAGTGTGAGGGTTCTGACATGTCTCCATCCTTGTAACTAGCTGATGTCTGCCATTTGGTCCTAGGGAGACCAAGTGCTGTCCCACTGTGGTTCTGCTTTGCATTTCCCTGAGTATTTCATGAGAACGTCTACCATTTGTGTATCTCCGAGGAAATGTTTAAACACATCCATTTTAAATATTGGGCCAGGCATGAAGGTACACACCTTTAATCTCAGCACCCTGGGGGCAGAGAAAGGAGGATCTCTATAATTTCCAGGCCAGATTGGTCTACATAAGGAGTTCCAGGCCAGTCAAGGCTACATAAAGAGACCTTGTCTCAACAAAACAAAAATGCCAACAGCCAATAAGTAAAAAGATAGACAAATAAGTAAAATTGAGCTGTCTTTTTATTGTTGAGTTAGTTGTGTGTGTGTGTGTGTGTGTGTGTGTGTGTGTGTGTGTGTGTGTGTGTGTAGTGTGTGTAGTGTATTCTGGATATAAGTCAGTATCAGATTTCTGGCTGACAAGTATCTTCACCCACTTCTTCATTTCTTGATGGTTTCCTTTGAAGCGTAAAAGGTTTCAATTGTGATGCAGTTCAGGTCATCATGTTTTTCTCTTCGACTCTTGTACTTTTAGACTCATGTCTCAGAAAGGCCAAGCCTTATTTATCTTCAACAAAATATTTCAAATGCATTAAAGTCATATAAAATAAAATGATTAGTATTTTTCTTTAAATTATCTGGCTTTATTAAGCCTTTAGAGACTTGGCAACATTAGAAAAGAAGGCAAGGAAACATTGTCTTAAAAAAACCCAACACTTCAAGACAGCGCTTTGGAGATGGCTCAGCAGTTAAGAGCAATGGCTGCTCTTTTAGAGGAGCCTGCTTTGGTCCCCAGCACCCACTGGGAGGCTCACAACCATGTGTACCTACCACTCCAGAGCATCCAACTCCCTTTTCTGTCCTCTGTGGGCACCAGACAGACATATGATGCACAGACATACATACAGTGGTTTTTTTTTTTAATTTGCAGTGATTTAAAAACAACAACAAAAAAACCCCAAAACTTCAAGCAAACACCCTACCCCCAAATAGATTAATTTCCATTTTAAAAACAAAATAGCTACAGTACAAAAATGTAGACAGTAGAGAAAAAGGACAAAGCTCCCATGCTCACTACCCTAAATGTCATCATTATCTTTTTCATGTATTTTCTTCCGGTACTTAAAAAAAAAAGTACATCTTTGAAGAACTGCATAACAGATATGGCGATTTTTGTTGTTGTTGTTGTCGGGGTTGGCGAGATGGCTCAGTGGTTAAGAGCACTGGCTGCTCTTCCAGAAGACCAGGCTTCAACTCCTAGCACAGTATGGTGGCTCATACTGTCTGTAACTCCAGTCCCAAGGGATCTGACACCCTCTCTTGGCCTTTATGGGCACCGCATGCACATGGTGCACAGACACACATGCAAGGCAAAACACCCCCACACACATATAAAAGGAAAACATTTTTAAAAATTATATTCTGTGCTGATTCATACCATAAAGATACATGCTCAGCTATGTTCATAGCAGCACTATTTGTAATAGCCAGAACCTGGAAACAACCTAGATGCCCATCAACGGAAGAATGGATGAAAAAAATGTGGTACATATACACAATGGAGTACTACTCAGCAGAGAAAAACAATGAAAGCATGAAATTTGCAGGCAAATGGATGGAACTAGAAAAAATCATCCTGAGTGAGGTAACCCAAACCCAGAAAGACAGTTATGGTATGTACTCACTCATTGGTGGATTCTAGATATAAAATAAAGAACAATCAGACCACAACCCATAGAACCATAGAGGCTATATATATAGCATGGAGGTCCCTAGGACGACTGTGGCATATAATAAATTTCAGTTTTACTCAATTATTGAAAAAAATAGCCAAATGAATGGAAACACATGAACTATGAACCAAAGGCTGAGGGGCTCCCAGCTGGATCAGGCCCTCTGAATAGGTGAGACAGTTGATTGGCTTGATCAGTTTGGGAGGCATCTAGGCAGTGGGACCAAGTCCTGTGCTCATTGCATGAGTTGGCTGTTTGAAACCTGGAACTTATGCAGGGACACTTGGCTTAGTCTGGGAGGAAGGGACTGGACCTCCCTGGACTGAGTCTACCAAGTTGATCACAGTCCTCGGGGGAGGACTTGTCCTGGAGGAGGTGGGAATGGAGGGTGGGCTGGGGGCAAGGGGAGGGCATGGGACGGGGGAGAATAGGGGAACCCATGGCTGATATGTAGAACTGAATGGTATTGTAAAATAAAAAATATATATCACAAAAATAAATAAATAAATAAATAAAAATTATATTCTGTTACCGTTTTGCCCACTGTAGGGCAGTCTATGCTTCTCTCCAGTTTTCCCCACTATTATTTATACCAACTGCAGGCTACACCAAATGAATGTATTACAGCAATAATTTATTAAATAGTTGGGTATTTTTCAGGGTCCTTCTGCTTTCCTTTTTTCCTATTATGAATAAAACATAGATGAATATTTTTCTTGCTTGTAGCTATTTCCTTGTTTGACAGTACTTCTCTCCTGCAATTAAGTTGCTAAATTAAAATTACAAACTTATTTATGCTTCCTTATCTATATTGCCAACTTACTTTCCAAAATGTCTGCATTGTTTTAATTTGCTATGCTGATGACTGATGATTTTTTTTTCTTTAGGGGAGAGTACAGGAATGCAGTCCCCCATTATCACAAATTATGTGATCCAGTTTTCCTTATTTGGGAAAACTGTAGAAAAGGTAGATTCACTATGGCCTAATTCTCATCCCACGTGCAAAGGGTGAGCCTCACCCTAGGAAAGCTACCTTCCTGTTTATGATGTCTCCCCTGCCAGGAAAGTATGATGGGGATATTTTGATTATCCGCATTTTTTAAAAAAATACCTTCATAGCCAGGTGGTGGTGGTGGAGCACGCCTCTAATCACAACTCTCTGGAGACAAAGGCAAACAGATCTCTGAATTCAAGGCCAGCCTGGTCGACAGTGTGACCAGGCCAGCCATGGCTACACAGAGAAAACTTGTTTTGTCTCAAAAACAAACAAACAAACAAAACAACAAAAACCTTCCTAACTTGATTGAGAACAAGAGGGCTTCTTATGTTTTAATCTGTATTTCATTTTACCATTACTTAGCTCATACTTAAGGCATCTCTTCTTAGGCAGACCTTGTAGCTTTATTTCCTTTTAACTATTATTAATGTGAGAATCACTCAGACTTGTCATACATTAAATATGTAGCTATCTATAACTAAACATTAATATTTCAGGGGATCTGTTTCTTCAAAGTTTCATTTCAACAGATAATATATGTTTGTAACTTTGTCATAGAGATATAACTCCAATACAATTTTCTGTACCTGCTAAACCAAGGCCTATAAGGTAGGGAGAATCTCTTCTACTGAAGACAAAAGAAAGGCAAGTGAGGTAGGAAGACAGATTAGCAAGAAGGCATGTTCAGAAAGACAAAGTACTATTATGCCTTAATATTGTTCATGTTAAAATTTTATAGCCAAGTTCTCATCATTTTATATTCATCTTTCAGTATGTAATTATTTTAAATATAGACTATTATTCTAATTATCTCTAATTAAAAGCACTTTCATATATCAATGTATATTCTAACAAAAAGGAGCTTTGAATTCATTCCATTTTATAATACAGTCTCCAGTTCTCAGAAGTAATTTTATATGTAGGCAGTAACTCTTGGGGTGTTCCTTTAGATAAGCCATGAATTTTAAAACTAACTCACATTTTTATTTTATTGTCCTACAAGAATAAATGCTAGAGGACTTTTCACTAAGTGTTTCAGGCCTTCATTAAGTACTTTTCTTTTATCTGATTATGTGCATGCTGCTTTCAATGAATACTAACTGCTCCTATTTGGCATTCTATTTCATAGTGAGGAGGTAGATTCACCACAGCCTAATTATCATTATGATTCCATTAGCCAGGTAGTCCTCTGAGACCACAAGACGGTGTCCTGTTGTTTTCAGTTGTGGTCAGTCATCAATCCACAGAATTAATGCACAGTTAAGTCAAATCAGGAATATCCTTATTCAGATGGCTCATTTGAAAAAAAAAAACATAAAAAACTAGAATTAAGAAAGCATTTAGGGCAATTCCAGAATATAGATCTTCTTCATTCCTTTTGATAGGAGCACAATAGAAGTGTACATAGTAATATATCTATTACCTCCTACTCAAGTGTGAACACCCCCCTTCCCGCATCCTCACAATGTATTATTCTAGCACTTAGAGGGCTGTGAAGGTGTGCAAGCCCATCTTACCTTTCAGCTTCACTTCTCCCCCATTATTACATTCTTCCTTGCCTGTGGTCAGTCCCTTCTTTCTTCCTTCCCTTCCTCCCTCCCCCCTACTCTCTCTTTCCCTTTCCCTATCACCACCTTAATTGCATCAAGGTCCCCTTTTGGGTTTCAATGCAAAATGTTCCCCAGTGGCTCAAGGATCTGAACCCCTGATCTCTAGCTAGCGGCACTGTTTAGGAGGTTGTGAAGCTTTAGAAAGAGGGGTCACTGGGAGCCACCTCACTTCCTGGCCTCTCTCTGCTTCCTGACTGCAGATGCAATGAGACCAGTCCTTCACTACCTGCCTCCATGCTTTTCTCACCTCGATGGACTGTATGTTCTCAAACTGTAAGCCAAAACAAGCTCTTTCTGACTCCCGATGGTTCTTGTCAGGTGTTTGGAGATTGTAACAAGAAAATTAACTGATGTATCTATCCCTCCTCTTGGTACCTTTGAATATTGCCAACAACTTATTTGTCTCAACCCTATTCTTCTTTTCATCATAACATTTCTATTTTTATTGTCTTGCATCATCAAAGTAACTTACGTCTATTATAGAATCTACAAAAACACCAGGAAGAAAGAGAAAGTAATGGGAGCTAATTGTTATTCCAACTTTCAAATTATTGTTGTATTTCCTTTATGGCTAAACATGAAAAGGCCAAACACCTGGCTGAATGGCAGGTGTCTGTCCTGCCAGCACTCTAAAGGCAGAGGCAGGAGGATGATGAGTTTAAGGTTTCTTGAAGCAAAACATAAAAAAACAAAACAACAAAACCCAAACCCACCAGGAACAAATCAGGTTCACAGTAGATACATTTTTGTATCTGGCTTTTTCAGTTCACAGTCACCATCAGCATTTTGCCTGTAATTTGTGTAAAATTTTAAATATTCTATTGAGAAGACATTGGAGTATTGAGAAAATTAGAAGGAAGCCACTCATTATTTTATCATTTCAAGATAATCACTTTAAAAAGCTGTGGTAGATTTCTGGTCCTCCCTCCTTTCTCTCTCAAATGCTCTAACACTGAGCCAAACTTTCTGCCATGAATAAGACTTAAAAAAAGACTTATTATGCATATGAGTACTCTATCTGCAGGTACACCTTATGCCAGAAGAGAGCATCAGATCCCACTATAGATGGCTGTGAGCCACTATGTGTTTGTGGGCAACTGAACTCAGAACCTCTGGAAGAGCAGCCAGTGCTCTTAGCCACTGAGCCATCTTTCCAGCCCTGAATATGACTTTTTAAAAAAACCACAAAGTCAGACTGGTGAGATGGCTCAGAGGATAAAGTGCTTGCCATCAAGCTTGGTGACCTGATTTAATCTCTGGAATTCACATAGTAGAAGGAAGAGAAATGACTCTTGGGAGTTGTCACTCGATCCCACAGGCATGTCACAGTATGTGTGGGGCTGCACAAACGCATGCGTGCACGCGTGCACACGCGCACACACACACACACATACACACACACAAATAGATTTTAAAAAAAGAGAGACAATAAAAAACCCACAAGAAGTAGATCATAGACTGCATACATTTTGTGAAATAATATTCCTTGCTACAATAAGTCTTCTGTGTCTCCAGGCTCCACATCCATGGACTCAAGCAACCCAACATCCAAAATATTTTTAAAAATTTGTGTCTGTAGTGAATATGTATAAACTTTTTTGGCCATTGTTTGTTCAGTGGTGAGTAGAGCATTTTCACAGTAGTAGGTATTATAAGCAATGTGGAGGTGACGTAGGATGCAGGCAGGCTAAATACAAATACCATGCCCCTTCATGTGAGTGACAGGAGCATCTGAAGACTCTGGTATTCACTGTGGGTGGGAATGGCTCTTGGAATCCATTTTCTACCCATACTGATGGATGAATATACTTACCACCACATTCTGAGTTTGGGGGAAAAAATAACAACTGGACAGAAAGGGCCTTTGCTCTCTAGATCTTATAGTTTAGTGGGGAGAAAGACAAGAAGCAAACAAATATGATTGATCAGCAGGTACTGATGCCATGCCCTTTGGATAAAGCAGGAAGAGGGTTGGAGATTGACATAGAGGGTGTTAGCTCTTTTGTGTAAGTTTTCAGGTAGACGGGGTCCCCTAATGAAAAATAATTCTACACAAAAACACTGCATTATTTTTTCTGGAATTTGTGTTGCCAGTGGTATTAGTGCAGTGTTGTGTGTAACATGCAAGTCTTTCCATTCTAAATTCCTATTTTATACTTGTGTTAGTCCTAATTTTTTCTTTTCCCTCTCCCCTCTCCTCCTCACTTCCCTGCTCTCTTTTCTTCCTCTTTTTGGAGATACTCTTTTTCTATAGCTCTAGCTAGCTTGGTACTTGCTATAAGCTCAGGGTGGCCTTGGACATATGGCTGTCTTCCAGCCTCGTCCTCCTGAGTACTGGGATTACACACCACCATGCCAGGCTTATGTTACTTTTCTTTAAAGGGTTCTTAATTTGTATTGCTTCAGGCCTCAGGAATCACTGCCAGGCTGTAAGTGGGACTAAGAGATGAAACTCCCCAAAGAGAGTTGAGTAGATGGATAGTCATTGGCTGTGCTGACCAGAAATCCAGTCTTGCCCCACATACCACAGAGCTCAGGGCAGGTTTAGGATCTGGAGGCCCAAGGTACACGAAAAAGCAGGAAAGGAAATGGGGGGTGGGGGTGGGCTGAATATGTGCGTAATAAAATGTTATATTCTAGATCCTGGTGTCTTCAGTATGTGCCCCAAATCTGCCCTGCCCTGCCCCTCTCTACCCTGGAAGCTTGGTTTCCGGAGACTCGTTCTGTGAGCTATCATTATCAGTCATTTCCCTTCTTCTGACACTTCTTTTATTTCCCAACAAGTCAGGGACTTTTGAAAATGGAATGTCTGCTTGCCTTCAGATAAGCCCCTGGACGCGACCACATGTTCGTTTATTTCTTAACTTAAGGAATTTTGAAACCAGACCAATTTCTGCAGAAAGTGGATGATGGGAAGGCAGTCGGGAGATGACAGGAATTGAAGTCTGGGTCCTGCTGAGTCCTTAACATTCTGTTTGAGGAGATGTTTGCTTGGCAGACTTCCAGCCTGGATGCTAGGCTGAACACCCAAGGATGTGGCGGCATTCGAGATGCTACACGGGATGTTCATTTGCTGGTCCAGACAAATAGTGTGATAGACTTAGCATCACTTGTTTTGCTACTTTTGAGTCTTACGGCTGAGATCTTTGGCACTGCATGGATCCTGTCTTGTGCTGATAATCTGAATGGCTTTCTAGAATATCCTACTGAATGTACTTTAGACAGTTTTCAGGAGAGTTAAAAGTGGTAATAGATCACAAACAACGTAATTGCTTCATCACAGCAAAGCATTTCTAGTGTTTTAGACTGTTATGCTCCAAATCTAGAGAAAACGTCTCCCTCTTGTTCTTTTTCTTCCATACATATAAACACTCTGTTGCTCCGTAACCTTGGTTGGGTCCAGGAAGTCTCCTCAGATAGCACATTTCTCAGATGTCTAAGTCTCTTACATAAAATGGCACAGTCTTTGCATGCGAACCACACACACCCTCCCATATTCTTGGTGAGAACCATACACCCGGGAGAAGATGAATAAGGCTGGTTAGCCATTCTTTCTCCAGTGAAAGGAGCAGCAGAAAGCACTCCTGTGACCAAGGGAACCCAGCTCCTGGGGTTTCTAGCTGCTGATGTCATGATGCTGTTGGCATCTCTTCCCTCAATTCCTTTAATGTCAAGGACTTCAGGCTTGAGATAGAAGAAGGGCATGAGCGTCTGTGGGCGGAGAGGAGATAGAAAGGTCGTGCTCTGACCTGGGACAGTCAGAGTAAAGTGGAACACGTCAGGAACAGCATGTAGGCACATGAGTCAGTGACAAGAATAGCCCAGGAAATAATGACCTTTGTTCTTGGCATTTGAGATTTGCAGAAGTGGAAAGCATGCAGCGACCATGCAGTTCGGGCCAGATGTGCCTCCTGCAGTCCCCCCACTAGAAGGCACTGTCAGTTTGCAGGCAGCCATCACTTGCTGTGAGAAGGTACCCACATGTCTAGGACCATCCATCTACCACTCACAGAAACCATACAATTAAAGCAGCTTGTTCAACAGAATTTGGAGGACCCTTGCTCAAAGTCCACATTGCCAAGAACCTGGTTTTAATAAGCCTGACTTCCTTGCCTCAACAGTTTGTGTCGTGAGTTTATTGAACCATCATGTGAGCAGCCAGACTTGTGTCCAGTGATACAAGTACAAGATATGACCCACAAGGTTGAGGACGTCCTCCAAAATGTGTCTTCTGACTTTGTGACGGGAAGTGACCTCAGTCAAAAGAAAAGGACGGTGCACACAGAGTCTGAAACATTTTGCTAGGCTAAAATAAAGATGAAAAACAAGATAAAATGTAAATGGAGTGGGCTCAGGAGTTAAGAGCACTGATTGGCTGCTCTTCCAAAGGGCCCAGGTTCAATTCCTAGCACCCACATGAAGGTTCACAACTGTATATAATTCTAGTTCCAGGAAATCTAATGCCGCCTTCTGACTTCTGCCTCTACCAGGCAAGCAAGTGGTACACGGACAGCATGTATAAAGGGAAACACTCCCACACATAACATAAAATAAAATTTAAATTGTGCCTTATAATTTTATACCAAATAAAGCTTGCTAAGATTTTTTTAAAACTGTAATTTCCAGATTTAATGTATTTAAAAAAAGAGAAAATTTCACATACTAGGGACACAAATAGATAAGTTTCTAAACAAAAACTCACAAGGTGATTACAGACCTTACAAGTAAGGTTTAATCAGAAAGTTGTTTCTGAAAATGTCTAAAGTAACACAACCAGGAATGTCCTTCCCAGTATTATATGTGACTGAAAAAAACGCTGGAACACAGGGCCAGTGACAGGAATTTGCAAGTAGATATTTATACACAGAGAGGCCGCTGGCATCCAAGGATACCACTAAACATCTTATAATGGATAGAAAATGCTTAATAGCAAATAGTCATCTGACCTACAATAAAAATATATTCAATAGCTATTGATGAGTACTAGGGCTATGCATGATTTAATTTTTTTTTATGTTTTTCTGTACTTTTCAAGGTTTCTTATAATACATGTATTACCTTGAAAAATCAGTTAAAGAAATATATTCCATGCAAGTGAACGATCAAGGACTGATCTGTTCTGTAAACAGTGCCAAGAGTTTGATGGATTTTGTTGACAGGGAGCCTACAGTCTTGTATGAGATTAACCGAGATATAATATCTAGAATGAATGACTCATGGTCCCATCTCTCTGTGTGGGCTAGATCCCACATGTGGGCTCTCATGTGCAGGAGAAGGAATATCATAAAAACATGCATGGAGTATATTCTGTAAGACCTCTAGTTACTACCAGATACAGAAACACACACACACACACACACACACACACACACACACACACACACACACACACGAAGGGAATTTATTGGAATAACTTACAGGATATGCTCCAGCTAACCCAACAATGGTTGCCCATGAATGGAAGGTCCAAGAATCTAGTAGTTGTTCAACCCACGAGGCCGGATGTCTCAGCTGCTCTTCAGTGTATGTGGGAACCCTGAAGAAGTCAGCTCTAACGCCAGTGAAGGAATGAATTTGCTAGTGAGTGCTAGAGATGTAGGCAAAGAGCAAGCTTCCCTCTTCCATGTCCATTATACAGGCCGCCAGCAGAAGGTGTGGTCCATATCAAAGGTGCATCTTTCCACCTCCAAAGATCTAGATTAAAGATTTATCGTCCACCTCAAAGATACAGATTAAAAGTGGGTCTTTCCAGCCGGGCGTGGTGGCGCACGCCTTTAATCCCAGCACTCGGGAGGCAGAGCCAGGAGGATCTCTGTGAGTTCGAGGCCAGCCTGGGCTACCAAGTGAGTTCCAGGAAAGGCGCAAAGCTACACAGAGAAACCCTGTCTCGAAAAACCAAAAAAAAAAAAAAAAAAAAAAAAAAAAAAAAAAAAGTGGGTCTTTCCAATTCAAAAGACTGAATTAAGAAAGAATTCCTCATAGGTGTGTCTAGTAATTTGGGTTTTAGTTAATTCCAGATGTGGACAAGTTGATAACCAAGAATAGCCATTATAGTTAGGAAAGTTTAATTCACAAATTGGGTATAATATGGGACTAATAATAGTCATAGAAATATAATAAAAGTTATTTGAATGCCTCTGTCTTTCTCTCTCAATACCTTATTCTTAGTATACTGTACTTACCCTTGTGATATGAGATAATAACGATACCTGCAAGAGAAGCTTGCTGTAGGCATTGTAACGGAGCACTAGACTACTGTATATGTGTTTCCTGATCACATCATGCAAAACTCCAGTGGCTAATCTGAAAATGCTCAAGACAGGGTCTGCTGACTGCTGACCTTCCATCATGGAAGGAGGTGGTGGGGAGGGTCACCTGAGATTCTGGCCGCTCCCTCCCGAACCTCTCTACCAGGTATATACAATTTTACCAAATTTCCGTGGCCTCATGGTCCAGAGCGATGCTAGAGTATACAGTATAGGCCAAGTTAATGGAATTTGGGGGGAGGGGGACGGCATCTCTGCAGCTATGGGGAAGTCATAGTCCACGTTGGAGGCTTTCCTGTGATGCGGGTGCCCTGGAGTCACTATGCTCTTGTTATTCTTCACCTAGCTGTAAGTAGTCCAACAAACTCATTGGCTCCCAAGGTCGGACTTAGGTAGAATAGTATTTTAGTTTGTCATTGGTCCCCTTAAAGGAGGGGCCAGACATTTGTTTATAGCTCTCTGGAGAAAGAGTTCCCACAACAATCCCTTAATTGGAAGAAGGTTCAATAGAATGTTGCTTGGCAAAACAAAAAATAAAACCACCAAGCTATTATGTAACAACTTTGGCGGATCTCAAGGACACTACACAGAATGATAAAGGGCAATCTTGATTATTACATACTGTATGATTTCATTTATGCAATACTCCCCAAGCGATAACATTACAGAGATGAAAAGCAGGCTAGTGGATGCCATAGTTTTGCGGGGAGGAGAGGTAGCAGAGAGACGTTTGGCAAAGTTCAGTCCATACTTTGGTAGTAGTGGGTTATGCAAATCCACATACATGATAAATGGCAACAGACACAGAGTCCCAAGTTAGCCCCAATACCCACCAACCATCTTAGGAAGAATAAAGCTGAAGGCCTTGTGATTTCAGAATCTACAGAACTACAGGGAGGCAGGGTGGTAATGGCATAAAGCTAGCGTACAGAGAAATGGAATAGAAAAGAAAGCCCACATATACAACCAAGTGGTTTTCAACTGAGGTGTCGATACCACCTGAAAAGCCTGATATTTTCAGCAAATGGTCCTGGGAAGACCGCATACCCACATCAAAATAGCGAAGCGGGGCGCTTCAGCACGTGCAAAAATGAACTAAAAACGGACAAACCCCTCTAAAGACTAAAACTATGGAACTCTTAGATGAACACATATGGGGAAAGACACTAAATCTGACAGTGTTTTTTATACATGACATGAAAAGCACTGGCAGCAAAAGAAAAAAAAAAAATAGCCAAGTAGCGTATCTGTCCTCATTGTGGGGCGGGCACCAACAGTGCTCTGTGGTTTCTGTTTGCTCTACTGACTGATGGGACCAGCACCCCATGTCCTCTCCACCCCTTAGGACCTTTTGGTGTACACGTGGTGCTCGGATGGACCGCACCTCTCAGAGACAGCGTGGAGGGCAGGGAACGTGAGTTCTCTCACGTGATCCTGTTAGTACAAGGCCCCGTGGAAACAAGCTCTACCACTGAATAAATGGTTGGCTTTTATTTCAAAATTGTACAAAAGGCCATAAGTGGCTATAAAAAACTTTGTCCTCAGAACACATGGAAATTCAGAAAGAACAAAATAGGCATCATTCACAGTGTAAAGGAAGGGCTCTCTCGGAGGGGGTGGGGTTACAGCTCCTCCTTCCTCTTCTCTAGTTTCTTGAGGTCTCCCTCCCGGAGGGTTCGGATGAAACTAGTAAATCCCAATTCCTGCAGGGTAGGGGAGGAGAGAGAGAGAGAAGATGGGACTTAAACTCCTGAGTGATGCACACCCTCCTGCCCCCCCCCCCATACCTCCACCAATTCCTGAGCAGACCCACAGGGAGGCACTGTTGACTGTGACATAAGCCCCCATGCTCCCAGCAGGGTGAAGATGGGTCCCATATTGTAAGCATGTCGTGCGTGTCCTAGCTGATGGCGGAGGCTCCCGCCCACCTCCCTTTCTCGCCCTCTGCAGTGGCTGCTTCCGGGGCCCCCTCCACTCACCGTGCGGTCGCTTTCGTACTTTTCTAGAAGCTTCCCGTAGTGGTAGTAGTGGAACGTGGGGTAGGCCTTCACGGACTCCTGCTGACACAGGTCCTGGTTCTTGTCCTTGACACAGTCCACAGCAGCACAGGCAATCTAAGGGGTGAGGTGGGGAGGGTCAGCGGAGATGTCGCCACATCTGCCAGGGGCAGTGCTGGACTGGGAAGAGGACCACCTCTGCAGCCCAGTTTTCTAAGGGCAAATCTTCCTGCTGGCACATCAAGACTCATGGAACATATCTAGCCACTTGGTGCTTCAATTTCCTGGGATAATGACCAATGGAAGTTACCAGGATGTTACGGAGACCAAGAGGGTTCAAATAACACCTGTCAGCACATGACCAATGGTTAGCAAGTGTCAGCTGCTGTGACACTCATTCCTACTGACATCATACCATATACTGCTCCTGCTAGGAGTGCCTGGGCAGGACACTGGATAAAGAACATTCTCAATCTTGTGTGATCTGAGCTATCACGGGGGTGGTCCAGGGTGTTAGTGGACCAAAGTCACTCTCCACCATTCACCATCCAAGCCAGTGCCTACGGATGGAGAATGCCAGGGGAGTACATTCCAGAAAGTGTTACGGAGTTCAGCCTCACTGTGGGAACTGGGTTTGGAGAAGAAAGTTCTTCAAGTGGACTCTGGCCTCTTCTTGTCCACCTAACAAGCTGCATGTGCCAGGCGGCTTTTGCTTATTTGTTTTTCTTTCAAAGTAAGAAGGTAGAAGGTAGAAGGTAGAAGGTGTGTGTGTGTTGTGTGTGTTGTGTGTGTGTGTGTGTATGTGTGTATGTGTGTGTGTAGTAGGGGGGAGAAGGCTTTTATTTTGCTGAAGGCCACACAGTGGAGGAGGAGGAGACAAAGTCAGCTAGAGGCAATACACAGAGCGGCATCTCCGGAAAGCGGGAATGGAAGGCTCGAACGGGAGGTGAGTCTTCACTTATGTGCCAGGCCTGTTCCAGATGCCGGGGGCGACCGGATGCACACAGGTGACCTTGATGAAGTCCAGCCCCCAGCCCCCCCCCCAACTATGTAACAAGTGAGGTCATTTTAGAGCCTGGTGATGACTCTGTTGACATCCCTGAGACAATCCAAAGACTGCTGAAGAACCACGGTTCGTAGATCTGCCTGCTGGCTCATCACACCAGGCAGGGGTCCCTTTCCAGGGAAAAAGCTCTGCAGGCCACAGCGGCCATGGCTGCTGGCCGCTTCCTATGTGCCTAGGCAATGGCTGCTGTCTTATGAGCTGTAAGACTGACAGCTAAAGTGAGCAAGGGGGTACAGTCTCCCCCACCTGCCACTAGATCACCACCCCTGAGGCTCCCTCCCCTCGGGCCTCCCTTTGCGTCTTCAGCCTGACTGTTTTAGACAACAAGACGTTCACAGTGAAGTTTGCAAACGCACTGAACATAATCCATGGCTGGCTCTCAGGCCCGCTCTATTTGGCCCACATAGAACTTAAAAAGAAAATAAATTTGAATTAGCTGCCAATGTGGAAGGAGCCAGAAGATTTAATATAAAAATTTGGCTTCGAGCTTCTCTATAAACATCAGAAGATTGGATGGTACTTGCCCTGTGTTCCCACAGGCAGCGGCTGGCTGAGCGGCCGAGCATCTGTCTCCTTCCGGGAGGTTAACCCTACCCTTCACCAGCACCCTCAATGAACTCAATTCGCTTAGGCCAGCAGCTGGCCGCAGTGGGTTCCTGAGAACCCCGCTTATCTTCTAAATTGTGTCCTGAATTATTTAGGAACAAGAGGCAGATGCTCCTGTGGTCACCCAAGTGCAGGGTTTTCTTCTTCAGGACAAGCATGTCCGACTCCACACGGCCAGCAGCACAGCGCCCGCTCCAGCCAGCCCAGGGCCAGGGGCCACCGTTCCTCTGCTCAGGGTTTGATGAACACCACTCCGGGCCGCTGCTCTGCCTGCATCCACTTTAAATTATGCATTCAATTTGTATACATGCCCTGGAGCTGTTGGAAATGTAGTGTATGGTTTTATAAATCTGCTAAATTAAAAATGTATACTTGTGAATCCCTCACACTAGCTGTCAGCCATGTACACGGAATGTGGCTTCTAGCTGCAAAGGGGAATCCATGCTCAGTTTCTACAGGAGACGAGCGTGGCCGATAGCCTTCAAATAGAATCTGTTCTCAGAGCTCCCCATCTCACCTGCCTCAACTCCTGTCCCTCCAGACCTACTTGTGGCCTTCACTGGTGCCCTGCATTCACACCTACAGCCTCTAGCCTTGTTCTGTAGTTAGCATGGATTCCTCGGCTCTGTGTCTGTCCTGAAGGGTCCTCAGCCGGACTTGCCCTGGTACTGAAAGTCTGACCTGAGAGCTCCACCTAGCCCTCAAGTTGCAGAACTAGGGGTAATAATGGGTAAAAGGTCAAGGACAGAACCCCGGCTTCTAGGACCTTTGAGTGAGACAACTCTGTGGCTCATGTCCTAGGAGGTCTCCCAAGGGACAGAGCCTCAGCTACCCAGCCATGTCATCTCCCCTGTGGCTTCTTCCGCTTCAACTCACTTTTGTGTTCCGCTTCTGACGTGGCTCCTTCCCAGCAAAGGAACGTGTTTAGTGACTCCCATTTAACCCCTCCTGGACTCTAGACTCCACACCAGTAAAATGAGGAACGTGATAATACCTAATCCGTCAAGCTACTTCGAGGAACGTATGACTCACTCACTGCTCATCATGGAATAAAAGCCTCCATGGCCCCCATTATCGCTCTGCCATTTAGACAACGTTCATGGGGGTCGAAAGCATCGAGACTTTGGGAGTTCAAAATGAGGCTCCCATGTTAAGGAGTTTCCACTCCTGATGGACAGGAGTGCCAAACATGACCTACCTCACCTGTCCAGGTTAGAGTGGTGATGTGGTCAGTCTGAGCAGGGCACCTGCAGCCCTGTGACCTCCCTTGGAATGACCTGCACATTTTCACTGGCCCTACCTCCACGCCTAAGCTGGGGCATACCTTAAGGTACACAGAGAGGTGAGCCCTCCTGGCCAGTTCAGCAGTCCCTAGCCTCTGTCCTGGCCCACCTGCCTTCCACCACGGGTCCCTGTCTTCCAGGCCACTGGGAAAAAAAAAAAGCCATCTATTCCAACACTCACAGTCTGTAGCTCTTCTCCACCAGCGTGTCAACTGATAAGGTCCCCGACTAAGCTCCTGGGAGGGGATTTAGGCTCCCTGGCTAAAACATGAGCTGCCTCACACAGCTTTATTGATTCAGTAAAATAAATCTCTGCAGGAGCTAATATTGACTTTGGCTATGAAAATGGAAGTGAAAAAACCAACCGCATATTGATTGGGGAAGGAACGCAGACTGGCTGTTGGGGGAGAAACAAAATACAATTCCAGCTGAGAGGTGGCCGCAAGGGTGTGAGGAAGAGCCGGAGTCAGGAGACCCAGCTCTGGCTATCAATAACCCCTGGGGCATCCTTGCGCAAAGGACATAGCTCCTTTCTAGGCCACAGTCCTTCTAAAGTAAAAGCAAAAGGGACAAACCAAGGGTCCCCAAACACCACTGTATGGCCAGTACAAAGGCCAGCTCTTCTAAGTCACCAGTTTCTGGAGGCATCCTCCCAGAGCCTCCCATACGATGGTTCAAGTATGGTACCCTGCTTTGGGCACAGAATGGGCACCACTCACCTTAGTTCCCAGGCCACACCCTGGCTCTGGGAGCTGTTTTTATTGCTGCTGAGTATTCTAGGAACCTCAGGTGGGTCAGCTTCCCAGACAGACAGACTGGGAGACGGAACAAAGGAGGTTGTAAGGAGGGGCAGAGGGAGTGGGCTAAGTGTGTGAACCCGGCAAAGAGCTAGCGTATGTCAGACAAGGAGGCACAGATAACAGGGCCCTGTACACCAGAGTGAATGGGGAAGGGACAGGCTGGCTCTAGGCTGCCTACTGTGGATTTGGCAAGCCTGGCTTCAGAAGGCCCTGCAGTGGTCTAATAGAAAAACAGGGAGGCAGAGACAGGCGGGTCTTTGTGAGTTCGAGGCCAGCCTGGGCTACAGAGTGAGTTCCAGGAAAGGAGCAAAGCTACACAGAGAAACCCTGTCTCAAAAAAAACCCAACCCCCCCCCCCCAAAAAAAAAGAAAAGAAAAACAGCTGTCATGGTAATGTGGGCTATACTCCAAGACTTTTCTGACCACCTGGTCCTTTAGCAGACCTCCCCAACACTGTATGTACCAGAACAGCCAGTTCAAGCTCTGGGCATCAGTGAGGCCTCAGAATCCCTTCAAGGATCTCCTAGAGCGCATGGACACCTAAGCAGCCTTAGGGCAGAGAGGCCACCAACTTTACTCATTCTCCTATCTGCCCGGAGCCCTTAGTGTTCTAGTTCAGGGCTGATGGACTTGGAGCGACAATGATAATGACTTGGAGTGACATCTCTTCTAATGTTGAGGTAGGCAGTCAGGGTATGGTGACATCATTGGAGTTCCCAGTACAGAAACAACCATCAGACAAGCGTACAATCTCTCTCTCTCTCTCTCTCTCTCTCTCTCTCTCTCTCTCTCTCTCTCTCTCTCTCTCTCTCTCTCTCTCATGCATGTGCACACAAAGTGTGTGTTCCTTATTCTCCCTTCTGGAACAGTGAGGGGGACCTCAAGGGCAAAGCCAGGGCTTATGGGAAACAGTCAGACCCTGAATACACAGAAGGGTCCCAGAATCTAAGTAGGAATATTGTCCTATGGGCCCTCTCTCCCCAAATATGTGCCTGCTCTCAGCCTGGCTTCCTGAACTGCTACGTTCTCATCACCTTTCTCTGCGGCTCCTTCAAAGTGTGGCGAGGTGAGGCATCCTAGCTCCTGTATCTCTGCCTCCATCATCCTGGAGGGACCTTCAGGCCTACCTTCCATTGGCCTTCGGCCAAACCCTCACCATCCCTAGGACAACAAGCTGTCTGTGCTCACGTGTGCTGCCTTACCTGCTCTTCCGGACCCGTCTATTTATTGTGGGACCTCTGCTTAGCTTGTGCCTGGACCAGCTGAAGGATTTTACGTGGGGAAAATAGGAAGGTGTAACAGTAGCACATGTGACTCTGGGTACTCTGTGTGAGTAAGTGTGTGTGTGTGTGTGTGTGTGTGTGTGTGTGAGCCCCTACAAAAACCCAGTGAGGCCTGGTGTGTGACAGATTCCTATGACTGAATCCAAGGGCTGGGAACAATCTTTGCAACCATCTCTACCAGTCCCCAGGTCGGTAAGATGAGAAGGGAATTCAAGGGCTGGGGGTGCAGCTCAGTGGTAGGTTGCTTGCCTAGCAGGAGTTCAGCCTCCAGCCCTGCCCCCCCAGTAAACAACAAACAACAACAAAAACCTTCTAGGAGAAAGGATGTTGAGGACTGGAGGTTGAGAGGATTCCCTGAGTTCTGGGGTCCGGCCCTGCTTCAAAGGCCACACACCCACCCTCACCAGGGGTGGCTCTGTTCCCCTGCTGCAGAGACAGGCCTGGCGCCCACTCCCTAATCCAATCTGCAGCTCCAGCTTGTTAATTTTATGCTTCATCAGCCGGCAGTTGCTGGAGCCTTTAGCTTAGGCAGGACGTGGATCCTCTGGCATGGTCTGGTTCTCCCCCACCGCAGCCTCCTCCATTTGGCTTCTGGGGGGGTTATTTGTATTTTTAATTATGTAAGTAACGCATGACTACGATCCTACTGTAAAAATATTTGAGCACTAAAGAAAAATGAACACATGGCTCCTTTTATACCCTTCTTCCACGGAAGTGCTAAAATGGTTCGGTTTACGCCTCTGGTTGATTTTGCGGCAGACATCCATCCTGTCTGCCTGGTGAAGAGTAAGAATGCTCTGCTTCTGAGAACGACCCTGCTTACAGGTCTGGGCAGAACCGCACATAGGGTTGGAGAACGTAACTGGCAGGGAAAAAGGCGCAGGCATTAGTGCCAAGCGAACTGGGGGATGGAACGAGAGGGGGAGCGTCCTTACCTTGCGGTCATCTTTGAAGGCATCCGCTGTGGCAGTGAAGTGTGGGATGACCTTCTTACAGTGCGGGCACCCTGGGTGAGAAGGGGCAGAGTGTCACACAGGCCTGAAGATGGCAGGGTTGGGGCCACTCTCTGGAACTCTCGATAGTCCCTTTCGGGAGCCCCACACCCCGCTCCCCCTGCCAGGGCTCCGTTGTTAACCTTGCCATCCAAACGTCTCCCACATCTCGTCTGTGGGCACAGGGCTTTGCAGGAATCAATGCCAGTGAGTCTGGGGACACCCCCTCCCCCTAGAACTTCTCATCTGCCATCCCGACTAAAAGGAGGTGGTGATGGGGTTGTGCAGAGACTGCCCTGGAGACGGACCAGAGGAGCTGGAGCCACAGTGCAGAGGGACTTGGGAAGGACCACCTGTGCTCAGGACTCCCTGAGTCCATCACGCTGTTCTCTTGCCCTAGGGGTGATGGCGGGTCACCTCTCTACTTCATGGCTAATCAACACCCTTTATCCCTTTCTACAATCTTAATCTTAAAGGCAACAAAGGATAGCTTGAGTGAGGCTGGGAGGAAGATGATCTACAGAGTCATCACCCCCCCGCCCCAGTCCCCGCCCCAGGGAAAAGGCCCATAGAGTGGAGGAAGGGCCGTGGCATTCCACGTGTGGTTCTTGTTTCTTAGTCTGTGCATCACTTTGACCCCCCCTCCTGCTGGAAAGAAGTGCAGGAACCTATTTGTGGGCCATTTTCCTCTTTCAGTCACAGAAGCTGGGGAAGCCACAGGCCACATTGGCTTTTCCCTCAGGGTGAACAGATCAGAACCCCAACCCGCCCATTCTCACATTCATTCACCAGGTATGAGTGAACAGAACTGCCATGGACAGACAGCTTTGACCCTGACCGTGGTAATCGATTCCGATGAAAACAGGTGGGAGGGGTCCCATGCCTGCTTGGGAGACCTGGGTCCAGCAGCAGCTTCCTGACACAGGCCTGTCCATCCCACTCGGGGAGGTAGACAGAGCTGATTCTGCAGGGAACAGAAATGGCTTTGCTCTTCTGCTTTCTCCTCTTTAGAATGAGCTAATAATGACTGGCATTTCAAAGGGTTTTGTGAAACCAAATTAAGACTAAGCTACAAATTTAATCTGAATTTAGCATCTGAGTTGGTTCCTGAGATGGGTGGGACCACCCATATGGCCAGACTTGGGGAGCAGCCAGCTGGCCCCAGAATAGAGGGGGGATGATGGGGAGGGACTCAGGGATTTCCCAACATCTGATGCAGGAAGAGAAGAGACCTGGGATGGTTATGGGTTAATTCGGAATAAATGAGCCCATGTGGCAGCTAAGAGACAGATGACTTTTCAACTACCTAAAATGGCAATCAGAAGTAACACCATTAATTTGGCCTAACAGAGACACAAAGCTCAAATTCATGAAAATGTCATAGTACAGGAGTGGTGTTACATAATTTCAAAACATTTAAAGAGCACGATTCTATTGGTAGACTCATCCCGTGGGCAGCCACAGGCCCTGTGAAGGGCACGGGCCTACTAATAGCACACTCGCAGGGTGGGCCGAAAATAATCTACCCTAAGCCTCACAATCCGGTTTCACTATTAATTTTCCCTTTTTAACCTCCACTTATTGAAAGCATAAAAGCCAACTGTCAGCCTGGTGCAAGTTCCCACGCCGTCAATTTTAAAATATCGGGGCCTCAGACGCATGGCTTCTTGCATCTCATTGTCTCATTATCTGAAGAGAGTGCATGGCAGATGGGTACCTGGTGGGGTGGCGGCGGCGGCACAAAGTGCATGGGCTGTTTCTAGGAGGCATCGGGTGGGCCAGAGCATGCCATGGCTTTTTAAAATTTGGGGGTGAGAAAACAGAGCTTTACCTCTATGAAGTAGAAAACCCATTAGGCTCCCTGAAATGGGAGGGCAGAGGCAAAGCCGGAGGACGGGCTGGAAAACCTCAACCCTAGAGGAGAAGCTGAGTTGGTCTAGGAAGGGCAGTTCCCATGATCAGATCTTGCAGGAAGGTGTGGGTATAAAGAGAAGTGGGGAATAAAGAGACGTGTGGGGAGGCAGATCTGGGGGAGAAGGAAAGCGGCAGGGAGGCCGGATGTGATAGACCAGCCTTTTCTTTTTACTTTAAAATTTTATCTGGTACTTGACATTTCTGCAGTATTTGGATTCTTTATATATAAATAAGTTTGTGTGTGTGTGTGTGTGTGTGTGTGTGTGTGTGTGTGTGTAGCTCACAAGTAAGTACATTACCATCAGAAAGCACAGAAAGACAGACTTCTTTGTTCTTAGATTCTGCCCCCCCTCGCCCCCCAAAAAAAGGACGTAGCTCCCAGGAGTACCGGGGCACAATCTGAAGACAGAAAACTAGTAAGAGATGGGGAACCATAAGGAGTAAGCTCTTTACCAGCAACTGAATCATTCCATAGCACTGCTGTGGCCGTGACCTGGCGTGTGAGAGTTCTTTCAGAGAAGACTGGGAGCCCCTGAGGCCTGGCAGGGATATAGCTCCTTCTCCTACATTCTGGGTGCCGCCTGGAGAAGGGAGGCAGACTAGTCTCAAATGGCCAGTTTGGGAGGATCCCTGTGGACACAGAAACCTGTCTGCTCTAGTAGCCAGTAAGGACTTTGTGTCTACCATAGATCCCTCAGTGAGGAAGGAGGGGTGGCCTGGGCTAAAGAGAGGGGACATTCCTCGGGAAGCATTTTGTCTAGCCTGTGTGAAGTTTTGGTGGCTGGTCACCGAACTGATTGTAGCCTACTGGATGCTCATACAGAGATCATTCCTGATGAATTGTGCCCGTGGCAGACAGAGTTGCCAGGGCTGCAGGAAGGACCTGCCATGGGCCTGGAACAAGCCACAGAAATCCTGGGTCTCAGCCCTTCACTCTCTTTTGCTCTGAAGGGGCAGGCAAGGTCTTTGAGGAACTCAGTAAGGATCTTTGAAAGCAGACCCTTGAGAAGAGGCCAAGGCTGCGTGCAGGGAAGGGAGGCTGCCCGGGGGTGCTGGCTGCCTGAGGGGTGGGGTCTGAAGTCAGGGTCTACTAGGGCCCCTCAGACAGTCATAGTGACAACAAGAGACACTGCAGGCCACTGACACTGAACAGCGGGGACAGGAGCGGAGCAAACAGGAGGGCCGGCCACAACTGAGTGGGTTTACGACTAGACTGAGAGCCTGGCTTCTCTGTAGACAGAGACTTTTATTATCCTCACTCCATTAAGCCGGGCTGTAACCTGGGGGAGAGACTGAGAAGGGCAAGGGAAGGGTGGGGCATGCTAAGATGCTTTCCCTCTAAGTGTCCATTAACAGCTTCAAAACGGGGACGCACAGAAACCCGAGGTCACCCACACCGCCCTTAACAGACATGGCCCTGCCTCAACGTGTACTCTGATTAAAATGAGAATCATGGAGCTTGCAGGTGAAATGTGCCTTTCCTACAACATGGTGTCAGACTCAGACAGATCAAAGCCTGTGCGAAAGGTCAGTGGAGGGAGCTCTCGGGCCTTGAAAGAAAGGGCATGGCCAGGAGGAAGACTAGGAGGAGAGTGGAAGGAATTGTGTGTGTGTGTGTGTGTGTGTGTGTGTGTGTGTGTGTGTGTGTGTGGTGGGGTGCGGTGTGGGGGTGTCGGGCAGGCATACAGGGGGAGTACAGGCAGGATGGAAAAACCCAGAGACCCAGGCAACTGGTTCCCACCACATACAGAGCCTGTAGGCTTGAGAAGAGAAAGACATTCCCAATGAGGGCAAGAAGCTGATGGGGGCCGACAGAGGGCATCAATGCATTTTCCAGGCCCTCTCAGCCTTTGGGGAAATTGGGAGTCCTGCTTCAGGTACGCTTGGTTTCAGAGTCAACCAGTGGGTGTCCTGGTCCCTGGGGAAGGGGCTCTTTTGGATGGGGTGGGGCCGAGCCTCTCACCTCCCTCCTCATGAACACAAGCTACTTACAGGGGGCGTAGAACATGACCAAGGTGTGCTTCTTCTTCTTCAGGGTCTCCCGGAAGTTATCCCCCATCAGATGTAATACACTTGTCTGCTGTTCTTCCCACGTGGGCTCTGGAGGTGGGGGAGCCTCAGGGCTGCAGAGGTTGGGGGGGGGCAAACATGAGGAACTGCTGACAGACAGGTGCAAACCCCACCCCACATAAACGAACAAACAACTTTGCATTTCTTCTGGGATTTCATTTTAAAACCTCAGCTCAAACACCAACAAATCCGTACCATCCATGAAGAGGTGGGAGACGTGGCCCCATCTGAACACAGGCACCCCCCTGGTGTGGGTCACCATCACTTCGGAAGGCACAGAACCTCCTCCACCTGGCTCCCTGGCCCTTCCTGCCTGCCTCCTAGGGAGTCACTGAGTGACCTTCCATCATCTTCTCTGAAGTGTTTGTTCTGGCACAGAGCGCGCCGGCCAAGTGAGGGAGGCCCGGGCTCCAGTCCAGATTACTTGTGAGACCTGTGACTTTAAGGAAAGTGACCAAACCCCTCTGAGTCTGTTTGCTTTTCTGTTACATGAGAGAGCGGTACCCGGGTGGTAAGGAAGGACACCGAGTGTACACGAAGCTCCTGCTTGGTCCAGCCTAGAGAAGCTGGGCGTGCTCATAAACGGCGGGCACTGGATCAATTGTTAGCCATTTTCCAGTTTCTGCTTCTCTGCTGTCTCCCATCCCATTCTGCCTCACACCAGGATAAAGCTCGCGGTAGTTCAGATCTGAATGTCCCCTGAAAAGCCTGTCAGGAGGTAGTGAAAACCAAGGTGGGGTACAGTGGGAAGTTTGTTTTCAATCACTGCCAGGTAATCATAAAACGACACTTCCAAACTGAGGCAAAACCAACTTCCTCTTTGTAAGTTGATTGTCTCAGGGATTTATTACAGTAAGGGAAAGCGGACTAATGATGAGTCTTATCTATTTTTGAGACCACATCTCGTCATGTAGCCCAGGCTAGCCTAGAACATGTTATTCTCTGGATTCAGCCTTCTGAGTGCTTGGATTACAGGCAAATGTCAACACACCCAGCTCCAGGTCTTTCAGAAGCCTGTCTTCCTTGCAACCCCCGTCTCTTGGCAAGTAAGGCTGTACCAAGCTGCCGCATACGCCCCCTCCCACTACATTTCCGCCACAACCCTGAACCGCCATCCCAGGACTCAGTTAAGAGTGGCATGGGGCCTCTCTGTCACTTTTCACGAGCCCTCTAATAGTACCTCCTAACATCAGTGTTCCACGTCTCCCACAGCCTCCTCTTCCTCCGGTTCTATTCCGAGCCTCTGCAATTCTCGTGAGACCTTATGTGACTCCCAGGATCTCCAGGGCCTCCCGTGGCTGTGGATACCATGAACTTTGCCTCTCATCCTAGCCTGTTTCCAGTCAGAGGCTCCACTCTTACCTCAAACCCCCCAAGACTGGGAACATGTTTTATTTTTCTCTCTAGTCCCTCTTCCTCCCCCAAATTCTCAATGCTGGCCACGGTACCCCTGTGCCGGTGACCAAGACCAATCCTCCCCTTTTCTCGATACTCTAAGTCCCCTGGCTACATGGTGGATGGCACCAACTTGTCCTTCCTGCTTGCCCAGCCCCTGAAGGCTGTTCCACTGGCTGTACACGGGCAGGCACATCTTAGCAAGCTGGGCCTTGGCCACCTCTACACCCAGCAGTGAACACCATGTTCCTTGCCTGGCACCATCTGCTTGCCCTGCTTCTGGATGAGACCCCTCCACCTTCCATCCCATAATCACCTGCTGTCCTGACACTGGAAGGCTCTCTTCTAAATGCCTCAAAGAGCTATTGCTTGTCTCTGGGTGGCGACCCTAATCTCTCTGAACTTCAATGCCTTCCCAATGAAATAGGAATAAAAATCCTGGCCTCAGTAGGATTTGTGGATGAAAAGAGGCACAGTTAAACTGGGTTTGGGATTTGGTTCAGGGGTAGAACGCTTATCTACCATGTGTGGGCCCTGAGTCTACTGCCTTCCTGAGCAAGACTGGGACAGCAGGCATGATGAGCCGCCTGCTTCACAAACCAGAAGGGAAACTGAACTCTTCGTCTCCTTCAGAACCAGACCACTCCCTCCAGCATGGCGGCTTGGCTATCAGGCTCCTCTCCTGGCGAGCAGAGAAAAATGGGAACAGCAGCTGAGGGTGGAACCTTGCCACTTTCTTTTCTTCTTACAAGAGGCATCTCCTGGGTTTCATACTATCTGCGCTCCTATTCTACAGACCAGGGTTTCTCCAAACACCATGGCTGGGAGCTCCATCCACATCCTCTGAGTTCAAGCTTCAGGAGTAAGAGTTTCAGAATCTGTGTGTGTTAACATACACTTGCCACATCTGGTGTGTCCTGGATGCACATCCAGGTTTGAGGATCAATGCTGCAAGAAAGAACCTCAATCCAGCGACTGCTAATCTGCCTGCTTTCCTTGTTGTTCCCAGTCTTGCCTTGCACACGGGCATCATTAGCTCATGTATCGGGGACCTCTGTGAAGGCCAGAAAATGGTTTCTTTCACTTCCTTTTCCCTCCTTTTGGTGAAATGAGGACACGTCCTTGAATATCAAAGTTCTGTACGGGCCCTGGAGGGCAGTGGAAGGCAGGGCCAGGCTGCAGCAACATGGTTGATAATAGCTCTTGCTTCTCTGGCGTGGCCGGAGGTTGCTCCTTGTCTCGGGGCATCAGCATCACAGGCCAACTTCCTCCATTCATGGAAGGGAATCCCAATAACCGAGGCTCAAATTCCTCTGGGTCTTTGGGTCAGCAATGACAGAACCTCTCAGGCTCTCTGTATTTGCTGTGGCATGGGCTAAGTTGTGCCCCCAGATTCACACTGGAAGCCCTTATTCCCCAGGACTTCAGACAGTGACTGTATGTGGAGGCCATTAAGGTGAGGTCACTACAATGGGTCCTTCATACAGTATGCCTGGCGTTCTTGTAACTGGAGGTGAGGTCACAGTGCCACACACAGAAGAAAGAGCATGTGAAGACAGGCAGAAGATGGCCACCATGGCGGTTAGTTTTGTCAACTTGTCACCTGGGAAGAGTCTCGATAAGGGAACTGTCTATCACGTTGACCTGGGGGCCTGTCTGTGGGACTGTCCTGATCACCCAGGTTGATGTGGGAAGACCCAGCCTGAAAACGGGCAGCACTATTCCTTGGTGTTGGGCCCTAGACTCTACAGAGCAGAGGAAGTAAGGCAAGCTCAGGTTCCTCACTCTGTTCTTGACTGTGAATGATGCATCCTGATGCTTTGAGATCCTACCTTGACCTTGCTACAGTGAGGGACTGGAATAAGCTAAACAATCCTTTATCCTGCAAAGTTAATCTTGTTGAGATATTTTATCACAGCAACATATATATATATGCCAAGGAAAGGCCTCCAAATAACCAACCCCACCAACATCTTGAATTGCCACTTCTGACATGCCAACTAGACTCTCATGCTTTGTTATGGAAGTCTAGAAAACTAATGCACAGGCTGAGGGGCTCTGAGAAATCTTTGTCCTCAATCCTGAATCCTGGAAGTCAGCACTGCGGACACTCCAAGACATCCAGTTGACCACTAATACGTGGTTCTGTGATGACTAGCTAGTGTGCCCTTCCTGTATTCACAGATGATGAAACCTGGGGCAGAGAAGGCAAACACTCACTGACGCTGATGGAACATCCAGAACGGTGACTGTTGCCTTTGGACCCACACTGGAAAGTGACTTTAGATTTAGGGAGTCACCTTTCTTGGCTCCTTGGGCCCCAATTCGAGGACAAGGGTGCATACAGTTCACTTCTGTGGTGGTCTGAATGAAAAATGACCCCCATAGGCTCATAGGGAATGGCATTATTTGAAAGGATTAGGATCTGTGGCCTTGTTGGAGGAAGTGTGTCATTGGGGGTGGGCTTTGGGGTTTCAGAAGCTCAAGCCAGGCCCAGTGTCTCTCTTCTCTTCCTGCTGCCTACTGATCCAGATGTAGAACTCTCAGCTCCCTCTCCAGCATCATGTTCCCTGCGTGCCGCCATGCTTCCCGCCGTGATGATAATGGACTAAACCTCTGAACTGAAAGCCAGCCCCAATGAAATGTTTTCCTTTATAAGAGTTGCCATGATCATGGTGTCTCTTCCCAGCTAAGATAACTTCTCTTCCTCAAGGCCATCTCCAGGGGCTGGCAGCTAGTTAGTTAGGACCCAGTATCCAAGGCCAAAAGAACTTACTTCTGCATCCACTCAATAAGCTGATTCTTGGTCCTGAGTGTGGGTACTGCTTGCTGCTCTCCATTCTTAAAATACTTCAGGGTGGGAAAGGCCGAGATGTGAAATCTTCCTGCCAGGGCCTCGTTGACAGTGGCATCGACAGCTGCAAGGACACCAGAGCTCTGGGATGGGGGAAAGGCCAACCATGCATTACAGCCTCAGAAGTGGTGCTGCTGGAGAGAGGAGCCCAGCTGCCAGCCCAGCTCTCCCCCAGGCCTCACCAGGATCTAACTGGAGGGGCCTGGATCTCCGGGGCTTACAGATCCCAGGGAGCAACGATACCCTGGCACATCCTTCTCTTCTTAGGGACGGGCTAAGAGGAGGCTTCTGAATCTGCCTCACCAACCACGCTGGGCAGAATAGGGCCTTCTCCTCAGAGTCAAGGTCCCATGGAAAGGAGGGAAATAGGCAGAGGTCCCCCAGTCAGCCACAGGAACATGGTCTCCTAGGCTTTCCGTCCTATTCTGTCCCTGGGAGGGGGCCCACCAGCCTGACCAGGATGTATTTGCTAGGGGACAAGGAGGTCCTGCAGGCCTGCAGGGACAGGAAGAGCCACTTTGGGACTTAGAGAAAGTCACAATGACTCTCGGAGCCAGTGACTCTTTGGAGGGAATGGTAAGGACTCAGGAAAGGAAGCTCACCTCAGTGTCTCCGTGGAGGACCTCAGCAGCACTCTCAAACTCTGGCTTCATCTTCTTACAGTGCCCACACCCTGCGGGGAGAATGCAAGGAAAGGTGTTTTCAAGGCCTGGAGGCCCTGGTGTCCCCATGCTGCCTCCCTGAGACTGGCTGGCATCACCCCAGGAACCTGGATACTGAGAGACAACGAGTGCCATATAAACAACGCATGCACCCCCATGTCCAGTCCTGGGGTGCCAGGCCATGGAGCAGGGCTGCTGCCTGTCCTTAGGTGAGTCCTACACGGTAGGCACTGACGTGGTCACTATTTTACAGGAGGAGAAACTGAAGCACCAAGAGGATGGCGGACGGCTGCTTGAGAGGCAGACACAGACAGGTGTGCCCCAACCCCCAGCAATCCTGAGGGAAGCCCTCTGGAGATGATGGCACAGACCTCCTGGTACTGTGTTATTAGCAATGATTACCATTGCTGATCACTTTCTCCGGGCTGCAGGATGGGAATAAGAATCCACAGAAGCCAAAACATGGGAAAAGTTAAGTTCTGAATCCCCACAGGATGAGGCACCAGCACAGGACCTACAAACTAATGGCATTTCCTTGGGCTAGAACCTGCTCTTCCCTTTCCTTACAGGCGTACGAATGCATCCAGATGTCGTGAAGAACAGAATTTGATATATTAAAAAGCAAACAGGGGCCAGGGAGAGGGCTCAGTGGGTAAAGGCGCTTGCCGCCAAGCCTGATGACTTCAGTTGGATCCCTAGGCTCTACATGGGAGCAGGAGAAAACGAACCACTACAAGCTGTCCTTGGACCTCCACATAGCACATATATGCTATAACACATACATATGCATACATACATGCACACACATACACAAATAAATAAATGCAAAAAATTAAAGACATTAAAAAAAAACCAGAAACAAACAAACAAACAACAAAAATCCCAGACACTTGGTGGGTACCATGAGGGGATCAGAGAGCTCTTTTATTTCCATTGAAGGAGTGGTTTCTGGCTTGGGATGCTAAGAGCCTGAGTGGCGAGGAGTCTTGACAGCTGAAGGATGCTCTCAAAGGGAGCCCAGTTGCATGGGGACCTGACATAAATGAGATTTGGAACCTGCTGAGAAGTGACAGCCTTTTTTGGGCGTGTGCTAATTGTGTGGGATTCTGGTTGTTAGGAAAAATAAAGACAAAAAAGGAAGGAAGACAGAAAGCCACAGGCCGCCATTATCAGAGAAGACCTTCCACATCTTCCCTTCCCAGAAGCCACCTGAGCAACTCAACTGACTTCCCTACTTGCATGTGGCCTTGCCGAGGACGGAGGTGTCTGCTCCTCCACAGCACTGCGAAGCTTGGCTCCAGGTGGCACAGTGACAGAAGACTTCAGCCCAGTGTCACCCTGTCCCTGGGGAGGGACGAGGGGCTCCAGAGTCGCCATTCTGCTTCCTGATAGAATCATCCTAACTGAACACCATGCTGCTAGGCAGAGCACCCGGGACAGGGCTCAGTCAAGGACAGTGACTCTGATGGCCTCCAGCCCAGGCAGTAGCTGCCAGTCATGCCCACATGCTGGATCTTCCCAAACGGCCTTTGGGCAGAGATATCACAAACCTCCCCCTGGAGGCTCCAAAGTACCCAACCGACAGGCAAGAAAAGGACATGGGGGGCTGGAGAGGTGGCTCAGTGGTTAAGAGCATGGACTGCTCTTCCAGAGGTCCTGAGTTCAATTCCCAGCAACCACATAGTGGCTCACAACCATCTATAATGAGATTTGGTGCCCTCTTCTGGCCTATAAGCCTATGTGCAGATAGAACACTGTATACATAATAAATAAATCTTTAAAAGAAAAAAAGAAAAGAAAAGGACATGGGGACCCTGCAACTTCTGCTTAGGGAGCTCCCCACTCCTGCTGGGTTAAAACACAGAAGGGAAGAGAAGGTCCCAGGCGCTGGGCTCTTCCAGTCTGAAGACAGAGAGGACCACGGCCTGTGGCTTGGGACAATTTAGTGTTCACAGGATGTTTTGAGGAGATGAACCAGAGAAAGAGCCTCCCTACAGCTCCTTCCTCGATGCTGTTCTTTCAACTGCTCACTGCTGGACTCTAGTCTCAGAATCCGACTCCTCCAAGGCAGGACCTGGGAATTTTCTACCCTGGGCTTCCACATGAAGCAAAGTGACCATCATGTAACTGACATAATAAATAGTTACTGAACAGCAACAAGATGAACAGGCGTAATTAATCTGAAGAGAACAAGGGTGACCAGGGGCTTGGGTAGACCACTGAGGACACAGACAGATGAAAGGACCAAATACACAAGCACCAGGAACACGATGACCCAGTCTTCAGAGGAAAGGCAGCCTCAGAACACAGGTGTCCCCAGGCCCCACTCAGTAGTGCAGAGTTCTGCGGAAAGGCAAGGAAGACCACTGGCCCAGAAATTGTCCCCAAAGGTTCCTCCGAGAACTGTCCCCAGGGCTGCTTCTGGATGGGGTAGGGGTCATCTGACTCTATTGGGCCTCATCTGACTAGAGCCCCATCAACTCCAGAGTGTTAAAGCCATCATTATCCTGAATTATAAAAACATACTTTCCAGAAATAAGCATTTTCGCATCATTACAAACCATCTGTCTTTCCCCCACCCCCTAAGAATTAGGTTTAAAAGGGAGGGGGCAGGCTGGAGGTTGGTCGCCTTTCACACTAACACCTGTACCTTCAGACTACAAGCAGGTCCCCAGGAATGACCACAGAAGCCCTTTTAATAGCGCATACTTGGAGCATCCAGAGTGGGCGGTGCCATTTTCCTGTCCCTGCACCTCCCTCCAGTTAAAATGTGCAGCCTGCAATCAGCTGGGGACTCCAAGCTAGCCTCTCTTCCCAGACAGCTGTCTCCCCAGTAGGAGGGAGAAGAGGCAGCCTTGGAGGCTGAGTCTCGGGTGCTAAAGACTGCACTACAAGTTCTTCCCCACTGATGCATCTACCTCCAAATTCATGAGCAACTTCTCAGGGATCCCACCCAGGTCTCGCCATTGGGCCCCAAGAACTCATGTCCCAGACTAAATGGTTAGGAGACTGAAGTGGTCCCTTTCCCATAAGAGGTGGGTGGAGGAAGGTGGGGGGCCCTACAGATGCCCAGGCTCGGGTAACCTTCCATACTCAAAGATGTGTTACAAGACAAGCAAAAGAGGATGGTCTATGGGAGGTTCTATTGGCTTAGTGTGAAACACATTATGATTTAAAAGCATTGGCTTGAATTAAAAAGAGAGCAAGAAATCCTTTGGGGTTTATGGTCAGGATGACGACATTCTACAGTGCTTACAGGGGCCGCACAGGGCTACCTCCAGCCCTATGCTTCCTATGTATGCCCTGCTCAGAGTCCACTCCATTCTCCTGCCCGAGGCCGAGGGAGTTCATCTGTACAAGAAGCCTTGGAGAAAAGCAAGTCCAGAGACACCCCTGCTGTCGGGGGCTGGGTCTGTCACCCCAGAATTCAGCCTGGCCTAGAGAGAAGGCAGGGAGTAACGGCTGCAGAGCCCTGAACTTGCATTTCCAGAAACAAGCTAGCTCAGAAAAGGTCCCCCCCAACACTCTGTCCCCTGAACGCGGCGATGTGGGTGATGCTGCTGGTAGGGCCTGGACAGCGGGACTGCCACAGAGGTCAGTGGATGGAAAACAGGAAAGCCTACTAACGGAAAATGACCGCTTCTTTCTAAATGTCCTAGCTGATGCGGCAGGGTCCTTGAGGATGAGGGAATGCACCTTACACTCCCTTCACGCCTCTATCAGGTTTCTGTCCTTTGATGCCACTGCCCCGCTGGGGTGGAAAATGGACTCAATACCACCTGCCAGCGTCTATCAACAGAGCCAGAGGCAGGCTCAGAGACTGAGAACTGGCTCACTGGGCAGAGGGGCTGTGATCAGCCACAGTGTCTGTGCTGGGCATGATGATGGCTAAAAACCTCTAGGTTCTTCTGCTCACGTGCACGGCTCTCTCCTGTAACTTCCAGCCTTGTCTCTCGGGGCTGAGTTAGGAGGAGTTTGTTTTCTGTACACGACCATTTAAAATTATCCCAGCAGCCCCACGAGACAAATGACAGAGACCAGCGGGTCCCTTTTACAGTCAGAACTTGTGGCTCTAGGAGATGAAATGGTAAGTCCCCTCAGGGTCACCCTCCTCATCACAGCCCCACCCTGATGGATAAGACCTCGTTGAGGGCAGCATCCCTCCAGACTACCCCTGTGGTCCACCACCACCCCTGCTTTGGGCCCCACTTTGAGTCTTTCCAGCTCACGTCAGCTCTATTGACGGAGCTGTTTTTCTTCTGGTCATAAAATACTTCTTACTCAGATATTCCCACGGCATTTAATTTTAGGTTGCCTTGTGACGAATCAGTGCTATCTCCTGATATTTATGAGCAGCTAGGGTCTCTTTTCACAGTATAAATCATATCACATCCCCTTGCTTAAAACTTTCCAAGGGCTTTCCGCCACAGGTGGGAGACTAAAATCTAAGCTTCTTATCATCGCCACAAGCCCAGCACCATCTGGCTCCCACCTGCCCATCAGCCTTGGCTCAGCTCACTTCCTCCCGACCTTCACGCTACAGTTTCTCTCCTATCACATAAGCTTACTTCTACCTCAGGACCTTTGAATGCGTTCCCTCCTCACCTCAAATGCTAACACCCCCACCCCAGTTTATATGTAACCCTTCTTAGGCTTCTGCTCAAATTCCAATCTTACTCTTAACCCAAAGGGGCCTCACCCTCTACTGTTCCCAGTCTTGACAATTGTCTTCAGAGATCACCAGCCTTCTAGATGTTGGTCTAGCATTTCTCAGACCTACGATAGAGCTCACTAGAAATCATTAGGTTGTCCATTCTAGCATCCTCTGCTTTTCGAATGAGATGCCGAGGCTAGGCACTAAACTTCTTCAGACAGAATTTATGATGAGAGGCCCATGAAGGCCCAGAGGAGGGGAAAGGTCTGGCCGAGTAATGGTCTTCCTCAGGACAGTCAGGAGCTTTAGATGTGGGGAGTAGGGATCTGGCCTGTGGCTAGTATCCTCACTGGGATTTGACAGGCCATTAAGTTTTATGGCCCAACTTCCTTCTTGGGTGTTTTTTTTGTTTCTTTCTTTTTTTTTTTAATCGGTGTAAGTGTGCTAGCTGCTAACTCTGTGATCCATGGAGATCTGACACAAACACCTCTATCCCATTCTTCTCTGGCTCCAGGGATGCTGGCCTCTGTCACCCCAGAGCCCTCCAACCTGCTCTGGATTATATTGAATTCACCTCTACTGACAACTGTATTATAGACTAGCCATGGGCCTTCCCTGGATGCTGAAAGCCGAATCTTCCAGGAGGTCAAATTCATCTGTAAAACTCCCTGGTAGCTCAGTTCACAGGGTTTCCCACTAATGCCAGTAGAATTGCTGATGTCTGGGCTCCGTCAAGGGCCAAAGCGGGCTCACTGATCCCTTGGGACTGAGTCACACCCTGATGGACACTTCTATTTATCACAGCCCTTCATCCTGCAGAGGTCTCCCCATCTTTTATGTTACTGTAAAATGTGGATAACAAGCTTTTAAAATTTTATTTGCAGGTTTCAATCCTGAGGAAATAATCTGACATGTGGATAAATATTCATGCATGGACGTGTTCTCGGGCAGTGTGACTTATAATGAAAAATTCAGTAAACAACTCAAAGTTTCAACATTATGTCACTGGTTAAGCAATTTACAGTGCCATTCTATGATGAAACATCATGTGGCCACCAAAAGTATGCACAAAAAGATGTTTTTAGTAACAAGAAAATATCAATAAGACAATGTAAATGAAAAGGATGCATAGATTTAAAAAAAAAAAAAAAAAAGGAAGGTAAAGTCCCTTCACCTGCTCCCCCTCCCCCAAAAAAGAAAAGTTTAGAAGAAGAGAATGAAATGCAAACCAATTCTGGGGTGGATTTGCTCAGCAAAACAGGAACTGATGATGGGAAACGCAGACTGTCCGAATGGCTTAGTGCTGAGGTGTGGCTTCCAGGACCGCTTGGGTTGATTTTAATCCAGACTGCACTGGTTTGGCCGTATGACCTTGGGCAAGTTCGCAGACCTGCCGGTAGGTACCCTCTTTTTTTTTTTTTTTTTTTTTTTTTTTTTTTTTATAAAACTGGAATAATGATACAAGATTTGTTGTAAAGATGAACAAAGTAATTATATCCCCACAAGTAACTCCTGATCCATAGCAATTACTCAGTAACTACTACAATGTGGCTACAAAAGTACAAAGTTAAGACAAGGAGAAGCACCCACAAACAAAGCTGAAGCAAGCTAGAGACTAAGAGAGCTTCAGAGATGTCGGGAGAAACACGCGAACAGATAAAGACTAATACCAGACAGAGCTCTGGGTAAAAGGGAAGTGGGCAAAGAGTCTGATTAGGGGCCTCCCCTCAAAGCTCATATGTCAAGTCCATGGTGTTGTTGGGAGGTGTAGAAACTGCTGGAGGGATAAAGAAGGTCCCTGGAGGTTTCCACTCTCCCCTTTAAGGACACAGTCCCTTCCCTTCTCTGCTTTCTCAGACTACTGTGGCCTCCTCCACCACGTATACCCTGCCATGATGTTCCGTTTTGACAAAGGCCCAAAGGCAACCGGGCTAAGTGACCGTGGACTAAAATCCCTGAAACCGTGAGCCAAAAATAAGTCTCTCCTCATTTCATCTGGTTTTTCTTAGGAATGTTTTCAGTGATGAAAGCTGGCTAACGCAGCGGGTTACTGCAGGAAAGGATGTTTTCTTTCTTTGGTGTTAGGAGAGCTGCAGGCAAGCAAAGTTGACGGTATCTGTGTACACCCGTTACTTCTGCAGCAATGACCTCAGTGTGTGAAAGAAAACAACCTAAGGGAGGGAAGATTTCTTTTGGTTCATGGTTTTCAAGAATTGTGGCCCACTGTGGCAGGGAAGGCGTGGCTGAGCTCCTTCACGGGTGGCAGTGGGAATGTGGGAAGGAGGCCGTTCACATCATGATGGACCAGGATGCAGGACCTGATGGTAACTTTCAAAAGCTCAGCCGCAGTGGCTTGTTTCTGCCTGCTACACCCCAACCTCGTAAAGGTTCCACAGCCTCCCCTAAACAGTGCCAACAGTTGGGGAATTGCCGAGGACAATTTCAAGAGCCATGCATATTGACTGCCTGAGTTAAGTTTCTGTTGTCCAGTATTGAGCCCCTAACCAGAAACTTCTGACATGCCTGGACAAGTCCTGAGTTATTAGAAAATAACTTAACATTTCCTTATCTTTCTGCTACAGTGACCACTAGTAACAATGTCTTGTGGTTGGGTTGCTTGGCAACTCAACAGTCCCCGATCTTTTCCCAAAGAAAGTTTCCTGGTCTGCTTACTATAAAACCCACCTGAGAAAAATAAAATTTTGCAGCTTGATCAGAATACTGTCTTGCTGTCAATTCTTTGCGTCTCTTGTCCCTTCATTCGCCATTCCCCCTTCTAGGGTCTCTGCTGAAGATCCCGCTGGCCGGGACGGGGAATAAGCATTCAAAACATGAGGTTGTAAGGGACATTTCAGACACAATCCATGTCTTAGCTACTTTTCTTATTGCTGTGATAAAACAGCACGACCAAGGCAACTTACAGAAGGAAGGGTTTATTGGGGCTACGGTTCCAGCCAGTCGAGTCCGTCACCATCAAGGTGAGGAAGGGAGACAGCAGGCAGGTATGGCACCTCGCACAGCAGAGAGCTCGGCTTTCAAACCACAAGCAGGGAGCAAAGGGCAAACTGGGAGCGGTGAGTGGCTTTTAAAACCTCAAAGCCCCACCTCCAGTGACATACTTCCTCTAGCAAGGCCACACCTCCTGAACCTACCAACTGAGGACCATGCTGACCACATCTGGGCCTACAGAGGCCATTCTCATTCCAGCTACCACAAACCGTAACACCAAGGTTGCCAGGGTACTGACTCTGCAACACATGGAAAATTTCTGGGTTACCCAGATAAATTCCAAAACAACAAGACCATCCATGGTAAGGAAGTTTGCGTTGGCAATTAATCCTAAACTTTTAGATACGGCTCCCAATATATGTCTAGAAATGTTTCCTGTACTGTTTGAATAGTGAAAAACTGAGGACAAATGTCTATCAGCGGGGGATTTGTTTCAAAGTAATGGCATATTCAAATTATAACACACTACGCAGTAGTTAGATTTATATGTCAACACTTATATTGACGTGAAAACATCAGAACCTACTGCTGAGTGAAAAATCAAATCATAGGAAAATGGATGAAGAATGTCCCTGCTCATATTAAAATAGGAGGAGGTGGAGGAAGAGGAGGGGGAGGAGGTGGGGGAGGAGGAGGAGGAGGAAAGAAAACTCCCATATGTAGACGAAGTACTGCAGAAAGAAACGTAGATGCTGACGTCCGTAGTGTCCAACCCTGGGGTGGACGGTGGGGCTGGGAGAGGGGGCTTCCCACTGTTTCCACTGGATTCTTACCCAGCCCTTGAACTATGCATTGCTAACAACAATCTTATTATTCTGAAATTATTTGTATAATTAGAAAAGCAGCAGCAGGCTTTAGGGCATGATGGTTGCGCAAATCTATACACATGTCGACAAGAAGGCCAGTTTTACTACATGCTCACTTAAAGACATTAAGAGCGAGGGAAAGGGGGCTGGGGCCACGACCAGGTGAAGACCACCCGCTGTCCCTGCAGAGGACCCAGGTTTAGTCCCCAGAACCCTCATGGTGGCTCACAACTGTCTATAACTCCAGTATCAGGGGATCCAACATCCTCTTCTAGCCTCCCCAGGTATCAGGTGCATGCATATAGTGCACATACATACATGCAGGCAAAACATACATATAAAACAAATATAAAAATTTTTATTTTAAAAAGAAGGAAAAGAGAAAAAAAAAGGAAAGGGAAAGTATGAGTAAAATGATGCCTCCAAATGGCATCAAATGGCATCCAAATGGTCACCTCTGGAAATGGTGACTTCGGCTCTGGATCCAACATAATAACTTCCTGCAAGACTGGCTTCCATCCACAACTCTGAGATGGACCAGGAAAGCATAGTTTAGCTTGGAGATGGGTGACGGTGGGTACAGCGCTGCCCGCTGTCCAGGCGGTGGGCCTCTGTAAGGTATCGCTAACCTTGGGGATACCCGTAAGTAAGACCCACCACCCCCAGACCTGGAGAACGCCACACTCCACAGGCCCTGGCATTAGCTTTCTTTGCTCTGTTTGTGAGATAAGGTCTCACTCTGTAGCCTGGGCTGGCCTCAAAGTCACAGTGGTTCTCTCACCCCCAGGGCTGGCATCACAGACGTGTGCCACCTTACTCTGCTCTTCTGACACTGTCCGTAATCAGCAGGTCGTAACCACAAGTCTGAAGAGTCTTTGAAAAAAAAAAAAATATGTTTTTGAACTCTTTGTCTGTTTTCTAGAACTAGAAACAAAACATAGGAAGTGCTTTTCCTCTGGATTCCCAAGAATTCAGCTCTTTTTCAGGAAAAAAAAAAGTTAGGGGAATTCATAGTAGCAGCTCCCCAAGGGGTCAAGCTAGACCTTGTACCCCACCCCTACCCCCACTGAGTGGCCACAAAAGACTGGAGCAGCATAAGACTCGAAAGCAATGGGCAATCTGTGCCAATCTTGCCTGCAAGGCGGTGCCAATCAACTCACTCAGGGGCACCGCGGGTGAGATGGGAGATGACCCTTCTGGAGCCACTCTGTTAGCGTAAGGACCTTCCGCTGACAGGCTTAATCAGTTGTGCGCCCCCTCCTCGTGGAGTGTGTCTCTATGGCTCTGCATCTTCTTTCCCTCTCACACACTGTGACACCCGGCTTCGGGTACTCATCTGTGAAGCACGGCATTCTTGCTTTTTTTTTTTCCCCCTCATCATCACTCGGCAAACTGGCAGGAGGCTACGAGCACAGAGGGCCGCACATGCGCAGACCTTGTCCCAGGCCACCCAGCTCATTTCCAATTGGGAGTGGCCAGCCCTTCCCAGAAGCCCCTGGAAGCTCCATGCAGGGCTGCCATCTTTTGCTCCCACGTGACCTAGCTCTCCCTCCCAGGACAGCCCTCTCCTCCTGAAGCCTCCTCGTCATCAACCTTCTGTTCTCCACAGTGCAGAGAGGACACGGGCTCAGAAAGATTCTAAGCCACTCTTGAGAGCATCAGGGGCTGTGATTCTCAGGGTGGCACTCTAGATGCTGGCCTCACTGCCTGCTCAGCTACCGACCAAAGGCAGACCCTCTCTCCATATGGTTCCCACCCTAGGAGGATCAGTACTGCTCTAGCCAGAACCCGGTCCGACTCCTCAGCCCCTGCTGGCTTGGAGGACACTCAGGCCTACAGGAGCTGGAGCTTCACTGAGTGCTCCTGAGGAACAGGTGTGGCCTGATTGGGCCTCTGTGCAGTTCCGATGGGGACACAAGGCAGGCGCATGCGCTGAGGACAGGCCCCATGCCAGTTCCCACTAAGTCCCCTGTCCAAAGAGTCCCAGGGCGGTGTGTCCTATTCTGAGGAAAGGGGGAGGTAGGGGCAGCAGAGTTCCACTCACATGGGGCGTGGAACATGACGAGGACAGAGGAGTGCTCCTTCACAAACTGGTCAAAGTCTTCATCGGTCAGGTGATAAACGGAGCCGCCCTCATCTGCCCAGGGAGTCTCGGGGACCTGGGGCTGTGGCGGCTGTGGACTAGAAGACCAAAAAAAAAAAACAGGCAGCGCTCAGAGCAAGCCCTGGGGCCTCAAGAGCCTTTACAGAATCCAGCCCCCTGCACATGTAGATAGCTCCCACACCAAGGCCTCTTACACCCGGGACCTGGAGGAAGAGTCCTGGCCTGAAAGGGATCGCCCTGCCCATCTCCCCTCAAAGCAGCCGCGAGGTACTTAGCAGACATCAGTGCGCGTGGTGGCTGTTAGCTACAGCTTTCTAAGACAGCTCAGGAAATCTCACTTTCCCCAGCAGCTGGAGGGCTTGCTAGCCTTGTCAAGGGATCGCCAGGTGAGAACGAAGCGCAGTGGTGCAGAGTGCCCTCTGGAGAAGCTAGATGCCCTGTTCTGTGCCACGCCCTGGCAGGGCATAGGAGGAGGAAAGAGTGGAGTCAGAGGGCTGGGCAAAACCAAACCTGGCTGAGCAGAAAGAAGCTGTGAAGGGGGTGGGGGTGACCATTGAGCTTACACCCTGCCAGAATCCTGCGATACTTTACTAATCCATCTCGAGGCTCAGAACAGACATGGAGGGCGCCCCCAGAGCCCTCATCTACTCCATCACTCACTAGCTGCAAACCTCAGCAGCTGCCTGGTCTTTTAGGAGCCTGTTTCCTCCATGGAGAACCACAGGCTGGTGTCTATAGCTCCTGGTGCTATGTGGAGGGAAGGCTCCCAGGTACCCACTTCCTGCCCAGGATGAGATGGCTGGTGACATAAGATCCCTGCTGGTGACATAAGATCCCTGCTGCTTTACTGCCAAGCACCTTTGCCAAAGCACCTTAACTGCAGCTTTGAAAAAACCCTTTGTTTGACAAATGTGAAAAGACAGCCATTGTTCCCTGCCTGCAAGTGCCTACAGCAGGGAACATACCAGAGTTCCAGCAGTCAGGGGCTGGAGAATTAATCAGAGAGCAAGGCGGCTCACACAGCAGGACTTGCCACCTCCCAACCCCACAGAAGCAGAAGCTGGGTTCAGAGCCCCGGTTGGCTCTGCGGACTGAGCTGCCCTGGTAGCCTCAGTCTCACTGATCTTGAGAAACGGAAGTGGCAAAGCCTTTGGTCCACGTTTACCAGTGTCAGACTGTTAACAGGTCTGGCAGATGAAGATTTCTAAAGAGATACTTGAGTCTCTCAGTCTGACTATCAGCTTTGAAACAAGGGACCCCAAAGAAATGAGAACTCTGAATCTCACGCTGGGAAAAGGAAAGGGTACCAGCTGGAGGGGGACCTGGTCTCCCTGAAAGAGATTTCACACAGTTCTACAATGGAGACTGAAGCTCGGATGACGATGGGTCAGTAATGGGCAGGACCACACCTTGACCAGGATGGCTTACAAGTATCCAGTGGCTCTCTATTCAAACATCCACCTCACATCAGGACCCCAAAGATGGACTTGGGGGTTTGCTGGATCCCTTTGTCCCTCTTCCCAATGGGACCACATTGAAAACAAACAAACAAAAAAACTCCCTTTTCTGCTTTCTACTTATTTATTTATTTTTCAAGACAGGGTCTCACTATGTAGACCAGGTTGGCTTCAAACTCACAGAGATCCACCTGCCTCTGCCTCCCAAGTGCTGGGATTAAAGGTGTGTGCTATTATACCCAGTTGCTTTGCACTTTTGATTTGGCTTATGAGGATGGGAGGTCAGACCTGACTTGGGACACAAGTTGTGACCCCCACATCCTATAACAAGATGGTAAAGATGGTACTGGGGGCAAATTCAAGCTTTGGGAAATCACCAGCCAGACACCAGTTCCATAAAATCTAGCTCCCCCCGCCCCTGTTTTTTGGTTTTTCAAGACAGAGTTTTTCTGTGTAGTTTTGGTACCTTTCCTGGAACTCACTCTGAAGACCAGGCTGGCCTCGAACTCACAGAGATCTGCCTACCTTAGCCTCCCAAGTGCTGGGATTAAAGACGTGCGCCACCACCTCCTGGCGAAATCTAGCTTCTTAAATTTGGGCTCAAACCATTAGCCCTTCACACCACCAATTACATTAGAGAATTCATTTTCACAGTATTTATCTACTCCAGCTAGATGTGGTAGCACATACCTTTAATCCCAGCAGAAGCAGGCAGATCTTTATGAATTTGAGGCCAGCCTGGCCAGCAAGTTCCAGGCTAGCCAAGTTTACATACTGACACTGTACTTCAAAATCATGATGATGATGACAATTTTTAAAAGCTATCTCTAGCAGGCGATTTGCCATGCAGAGACTAGGGGTCAGTTAGTATGCATCAGGAGGGGCAGGTTAGGTACACCGTGAACCACCTCTATAGTGGAGGATGGAGTGCTGAGGAACAGTGAGTATTCTTTACACAGTTGCATGGACATAGCAATCTGTAATTACCAGCTCTTGTATAAAAGGAGGAGATAAATGTCCTTGTTTGAACCTACTATGAAGAAGAGTTTGAGACCATACAAGAAATGAGTTAAAGTTGATACCTCTAGGGTGTGGCAGGGAGAAAAGGCAGAAGGAAGGCCTTTTCAATGCATACTTAAGTATCTTAGATCTTCAAAAAATTATATAAATGTAGTCTATTAAAAATCAAAGTAAGCTAGGTGGGCGGTGGTGGCATGCGCCTTTAATCCCAGCACTTGGGAGGCAGAGGCAGGCGGATCTTTGTGAGTTTGAGTCCAGCCTAGTCTACAGAGTGAGTTCCAGGACAGGCAGGGCTACACAGAGAAACCCTGTCTTGAGAAACAAAACAACAGAAATCAAGGTAATTTTAAAAACTCAACGAGAGCATCAACATGAGGTGCAAAAGCTAAGTCCTGGCAGAGTATTAAGAACGACCCTGAGAAGCTTCCTGTTTAGAGACTGCCCTAAACCCACGGGACGGTTCTGTTCATTTGTTCTGAATGTACAATTCCACCGAAATGAAAACAGGAAAGACAAAGCAGGGAAAAGAAATCAGCACAATTTCAGGAGCTAAAAATAAAAAAAAAAAAACCTCGGCTACAGGAGCTGCACCTTGAAGTGGGGCTGCAGCTGGGCTGAAAACAGGGGTGCCACTGCAAACCCATCCCGAGGAGCACCCATGCCACAGACAACTGGGGGATTACTTTCAAGAGAGCACTGCAGGAGGGGACATTTGTAGAATGTGCTGGAAAAGGAGCAAGCAGAAGGCTGTGCACAGAGTCCTAAGCAGCGCTTTTCGCAGTCTGCCTCCCCGGGCAGCTGGAGCTCTGCAGGCTGGGGCTCCCTCTGTCCTCTGTCCTTCCTACCAACACACAGCAGGGAACTAATGCAAGCTCCCTGAGTAATGAGTGGAGAGACCTGACTAACTGAGACAGAGGCAAGCAACCGTTTGTGAGTTCCAGGCCAACCTGGCTGATTACATGGTGAGACCCTGCCTCAAAAAAATCAGAATAAACAAGTGAAAATTTAGAATGGTATTTCAGACTGCTCGGAGAAGAGACACCATAGTTTGTTTTCTGTATATCTGAGGAGAACTAATGCCAACCAGTAGAGGCTCCAGAGAGGATACCTGAGCACCGTGTAAGTCTGTCCTCAGCAGACAACAGAATGGGAGGGGGGGGGGAATGAATGCCTTTGACCGAAGGAGCCCAGGTAAGCAACTTCAACTTAAAATATCTGCCGGATAACTGATGGGAGCAGATGCAGAGACACACAGCCAAACATTAGGCAGAACTCAGGGATCCCCACAGAAGAGGGGGAGGAAGGATTGTAGGAGCCAAAGGGGTCGAGGACACCACAAGAAAACACACAGAATCAACTAACCTGGGCTCATAGGGATCATAGAGACTGAACCAACAACCAGGGAGCCTGTGTGGGTCTACCTAGGTCCTCTGCATGTACAGTTGTGTAGCTTGGTGTTCTTAAGGGACTCCTCACAGGGGGTCCTGACTCCTTTGCCTTCCCTTGGGACCCTTCCCTCCTACTGTGTTGCCTTGTCCAGTCTTAATACAAGGGGAGGTGCCTGGTCTTATTGCAACCTGATACGCCATGTTTGGTTGATATCCCTGGGAGACCTGCCCTTTTCTGAAACAGAGGATGAAGTGAATCTGGGGGAGAGGGGAATTGGGAGGGAGGGACTGGGAGGAGAGGAGGAAAGGAAAAATGGTCAGGATGTAATGTGAGACAAGAATTAAAAGTATATATTTATCTGCTTGACAATGGATTACTCACTGGCCTTTTTACAGCTACTTCTCAGGCTCTCCCAGACAGACAATGGGCAGGAGATGCCCTGTAAATGTACAAAGGACTAACCAGATAATCATGTATAACTTGAACTCAAAAAGAGGTAAAGGGCTGGGCTGATAGTTCAGTGGATAAAAGTCCTTAGTATGCAAATATGGATACCTGGGTTCCAGTACCCAGGGACCATATAAAAAGTCAGGCATGGTCTCCTGTATCTAATCCCAACATGGTGGGAGGCGGACACAGGAGGATCACCTGGGCGTGCTAGCTGCCAGCCTAGCTCTAGACTGTGGAGAGCCCCTGCTGCAAGGGAATACAGCAGAGAGTGATAACAGAGCAAGACACTCAACATCTGCCCTGCATGGGTGCATGCCCATGCGTACCTCCACACTCAGGTGCACACGGACCACACACATACACTACACTCTTCCAGCAAAAACAGTGAGGTAGAGGGCACCTGGGGTGATTGCTGGGGGGTGCTTACTGACTCCTCAGTACCCTTCCAGGCCTCTGGCTATTTTCGTGTGCTCTGCAGGCTAGCCGGGAATATCTGTCCTGGGCAACCTAGTCCTGGAAAGGCCACCCACCCATAAGCTCATCTCAGGGAGATATGTGAGTCACAGACAGAGAACAGCAGCTCGGAGCAGTAGAGGGCAAGAACAGTTGGTGTCTGTTAATTCAGTTTACCTCTGGTTGGAGACAGAGGTGGGGGCCAGGCCAAAATGGACTGCTGTTTACATAGCCCTCTACTTGCCACCACCCCAACTCAGCAGAGGTGACGAGGCCCCTAGAACCACGAGGACGGGCAGCTACTGTGTAAACGGTCCACTCCAGAGCCCTCGTGCCCCCAGATGCCAGGACTGGTTCTAGGGAGCACAGGTTCTCTCTGAGGCTTTATACATCACTGGGAGAAACAGCCAGGATGGGTGCTCCCCAGTCTTCCCACACTTGGTTAGACAGGGACCCTGGAGATCAGCTCAGGGCCAGGGCAGTGTGGAGGGGAGGTCCTCTACTGCCCACTTAGGATTGAAGGAACCAGTAAAGACTTAAAAGGAACCAGACAAGGAGAAACCACACATGGAGCTGGGCACACACGGTGGAAAATCTAGAAGGAAATCCACCCAAATAGCTCTAGGTAAGAGGGTACAGAAGTGCTTTTTCCTCATACTTTACACGGTTTTCTACAAGAAACATCTTACTTGAAAGTCCATAAACTCAGAAAAATACTTAAAATTTTAAGGTCGTTCACAACATGGTGACATGAGCTAACTCTTGCAGGGGCATGAGGTCAGGCAGCTCCCTGGACATCCCGTAAGAGGTGACCTATCTATTCTTATTTTGATAGGGAGGAGCACAGCAGTGTGCCCCAACCCTGAGTGCTCACATCTGCCTAGAGTGTGTGGCTGCAGAGAGCCCCAAGTTTTCCTTCCAGCTCCTCTCTCATCTTGGAGACTACAGATGTACTAGGCTGACGGCAGGGGCGCCCTCTGACTCCGAGGAGAAGATGAGAAAAGAGGTGGGAAGGCATGGCCAGGACAGTGCTCCATGGCGGGCAGCCCTGGGCTTCGGTAGGGCAGGGCAGCGGGGGGGGGGGGGGGGGGGGGGGGGGGGGCCAGGTGGGTGCAGAGGCTGGAGGACAGGTGGTCGGCTCCGGTGGAGAGACAGCAACCTGGCACAAATCTCCACCAAGCATATCAACAAACAGCTGGCCGCCCTGATCACATCTCCCCAGCCCCAGCCCCCAACCCCAGACAAAAACCCTATCCTTCTAGAAAGAGATGAGGGTGTTTTGAAATGACAAAAGGTTAGGGAAGGGGAGGGAAGCAGGCAGATTTTATGCTCTGGTGACAAATGAGATTGCTATTTGTTGAAACCTTTTCCCAAAGCGGCTGGAGGAGAGTACACTCTTGTTATCAAATGGAAAAATTATCAAAAGGAAAGTGAAGGTCCAGGTTAAGACAATGAACACATAGTAATAGGGAACAGCCTTCCCAGGCAGGGGCTGGAAATGAGGTAGCCGATGGGGACAGAGATGCGAAAATACTTCCAAAAAAAATACACGTCTCTGTGCAAACACAGGTGGACTGGTGTTTCGTCTCCCGGGCCCCTGGGAGTTCGGGGAGACGGGGCTTCAGCATTCAGAAATCCGTCAGCGTGTTCCTTAGAGTTTTGGTTTTTTAATACAAAATCCATTCTTATCACAATTTCTGAAAAACCGATTCTCGAACCTCTGTATCTTTAACCCTGGGGTCTGCGCTCGGGGTCCCTAAAGTAAAGATGCCAATATATATTAATGAGCTGGCGACTGGGGACGGGGAAGGCTGAGGGCCTATGCTGAACTCTGAGTGGGATTCCAGGGGGTCTCCTGGGGTGCAAGGCCAGCGGTCTAGCTACCTATCATCAGTCCTGTAGACTTGGGCAAGTTGCTCTGAATCTCTGCCTACGTTAACTCGACCATGAAACAAGGATAAAAAAAACCTTCTGGCTGGTGCTACTGTGAACACGAGACAAGAAACTCTATCAGGTGCTCACGGTGGTGCCAGCCACAAAGCAGAATCCCCTAAATAGTAGCTGCTATTTCTACATGTATGCACAAAGGACCACACCATGGGAGAGCAGGGTGGGCACTGGGGAAGGGGTGGCCCGAGGGCTCCAGGAGGGCACTGAGCTCCGTGAGGGCTCTGGCGAGGTTAGGCTAAGCTTAGGAGGAGTGGAATGTTCAGTGGGATGATGACAAGACACAGCAGCTGGCCTGGCTCATGGTGGCTAAGAGGAGGGGCTGGGCCGGCAGAACTGTGCGATTGATGTCTAGAGATCTAATCATATTATAAAGCGGGGATTGAAGGTTGCCATGAAGCAGGGGTGCTGTGGGATGGTCTGTATGTCAAATAAAATACTGATTGGCCAGTGGCCAGGCAGGAAGTAGGTGGGACAAGGAGAGAGGAGAATTCTGGGAAGCAGAAGGCTGAGGCAGGGAGACACTGCCAGCCGCTGCCGCCATGACCAGCAGCATGTGAAGACGCCGGTAAGCCACCAGCCACGTGGCAAGGTATAGATTTATGGAAATGGATTAATTTAAGCTATAAGAACAGTTAGCAAGAAGCCTGCCACGGCCATACAGTTTGTAAGCAATATAAGTCTCTGTGTTTACATGGTTGGGTCTGAGCGGCTGTGGGACTGGCGGGTGACAAAGATTTGTCCTGGCTGTGGGCAAGGCAGGAAAACTCTAGCTACACAGGGGTGTGTGTGTGTGTGTGTGTGTGTGTGTGTGTGTGTCAGAGTCCAAGGCATTAGAATGTTCCAGAATAGCTTCACAGCATCTAATAGAGTGTTGTTTTTTTAAATAAGCACTCAAGTGACAGTCCTATTTTCAGAGAGAGACCTCCGTGGAACTGTCTCAAACATGACATCCTAGGTGAGAAGTACTTCTATCCATCACAGTCTGGTGCGGGGGGGGGGGGGGGGGGGGAGAAGGGGGGCTTAAATTTGAATGAGAAGATTCCAGAAAACCCTTGACTACGCCAAGAGAGTCGACAGGTTACATAGCCCCTCCCCAGCTCCACGCCATGAAGAAAGAGAGGGAAGAGCGGATTCTAGACAGGTCCCGTCACCACAGCCCAGCAAACCCTCATAGCTCCTGCACCCCCTCTCACAGATCCGCATGGGGGAACCAGCCACAAAGGCAGTGCGACAGTCTTTTCCTTTCCTTGACCTCTTCTCCAGCACAGCCCTGTGAGCCAGGGGCTGCCCTCAGCACAGCAGATGCCCCCAACCCCTGATGACCCAAAACACAATTGCAGGACCTACTTCTTCAGCCACTCCACGATGTCCTCGGCCGTGGACCCATAGTTCTCATACTGGAACAGAAACCTCCCTTTCCTGTGAAACGGAGAGACAGAGTGGCTGGCTCAGCCAGGGACACCAGTACCACCAGGGGGCAGCACACCCCAGAAGGGAATCGGGAGACTTACTCGAAATAGCAGATGGTAGGGTAGCCGCGCACATTGTACTCTTCCTTGATGTTTTCAAACTCCGAGGGGTAGACATTCATCCCAGCCAGCACCTGAAAGAACGGAGAAGAGACTGGTCTACTACCTGCACCCACCCATGCATGGCCTGGCCAGGGGTCTCACTGGAAGAAGATACTTGGGACAAAGCCCTGCAAAATGGTGTGCAACCAGGGTAACAGGGTTGTCTGAATGAGCTCCCCTCACCCCGCCCCCCAAATGGAAAGCTTTGGAAAAGCCAGGCATCTGAGCTCCAGGGCTGCCCTCCAGATAACTGCTCCACAAGAAGGTCCATTTGGAACAAAAATAGTTCTGAGGGCCAAGTTCAAGAGGGCCTGGATCAAGGCCACAGCCACCTAAGCACACAAGGTGCCTTTTTCTCTGTTCACGTTCAAGAAGGGCCAGTCTTTCTAAGTTGTGGAAACAGAAGCTTTTCGACACACTGAGCCTCTGTGTAAGGGCCTTGGACATCATCTCATGTCCTGTCCTCAGGCTGCTCATCTAGGTTTGATATGGTAGCCTCACACTCCATTTCTCGTATGTGGCTAAGGAGACTATGATTCTCACAGTACTTGAGAGATGAGGTGTGCTGTAAAATATTGTAAGATGTGTTACTTTTGTTTATATTGCATTTGTTTAACTCTGTGAAGCTGTGTTACTGTGCCTGTCTAAAACACCTGATGGTCTAATAAGAACTGAATGGCCAATAGTGAGGCAGGAGAAAGGATGGGCGGGGCTGGCAGGCAGAGAGAATAAATAGAAGGAGAAACCTGGGAGAGGAGAGAAGTAGCCAGAGGAGGACAAGCAGGGTGCCAGACACCCAGCTACACAGCCAGCCACAGAGTAAGAGTGAAAGTAAGATATACAGCAGTAAGAAAAGGAGAAAGCCCAGAGGCAAAAAGTAGACAGGATAATACAAGTTAAGGAAAACTGGCAAGCAACAAGCCAAGCTAAGGCCGGATGTTTATAATTAAGAATAAGCCTCCACGTGTGATTTATTTGGGAGCTGGGTGGCAGGCCCCCAAAAGAGCAAAAACCAACAAGAACAGAGGTGTCCACAGGTTTGCTTAACCCCCCCTCCACTCCTGACCATGGCATGTGACCCACGTCTTTCTTCCTGCTGGTACCCCTCACACTCAGCCTGGCTTGACTATAAAAGTCTGACAGTGTTCTGGTTCTAGGCTCTCCTTGGTCCACGCCCATGAATTGGAAAAGTGAGTAGCTGTGTCTCTGCTATGTGGCTTAACTACTAAGAACCACCCAGAAGGCGGTGTCTCCTGACATGGACCCTTCCTAGGGCGGGACCTTCTCCCACGGGGCTGAAGTAGGTGCTACAACTTCGAGTCTGTTTCTCATGAGAGAATGTTGTTGAATGGCCAGCACAGGAAGGCTGCTCTCGGAGCAGAGAAACACAGAAGTGAAGGGGAGAACATGGACGGCAACACAGGAAACACTACGGATTCTAACGGAGATGGACACAGAGAAAGAGAATTAAGGAACACTGTGAACATAGCGGGCAATGAACTTGACCTATGAGCGGTGTGGCATTTGGAAAGCCACCCTCCCCGAGGCTCCTTGTTTGGAAGGTGTAGGTGATGTGACTATTGCAGGCCTCTTAAGAGAACAGAATGGGACAACCTAGGTCAAAGATTTTAAGTCCCGAACTGGTGCTCTGTGACCTCAAGGTCCTTCTTTCCTACCGGCCTTGACGTGCTGCCCGAACCTGCAGCCCCTGGCAGCCCAGAAACGTCTTTCAAATTGTTTTAAACACCTAGCAGAGTGCCTGGCATACAACCGACACATAACACGTGCTTGCTAAATCAACAGGGTTCCCCTGTCCCATTTGGGGGTGTTGTGAAGAGTACAGGAGAATAAGCCTGAAATAGAACCGACTGGAAGCCCTGGAGCCTTCTGAAAGCCGCTCTGCTCATTCCCCAGAGTGGTTCAGTCTGTTCCAGTAATGTTTGTCGACGTTAAGGTTCTCTTTTCCTGTCTAATTGATCTCCCTCACGTCAGTGCACACTTGCCACAAGATTAATCACACACATCCCTTCTATTTTCCATCACAGCGCTTCTCCACACCAACTTCACAATCCTACTGAACACAGGCGGAAATCCAACTCCGTACACAGCCCATATGGTCCCTGTCTCAGCTTTGAATCCTTCCTTCTTACAAATCTCTTAATTGTACACCTGCTAGGGTCTAGATTTTTTTTTCTTTCTTTTCTTTCTTTCTTCTTTTTTAAGGAGACAGTCTAGGATTTCTGCACAGGAAGGAAATTGGCCTGTCTGCTTCTCAGACACCTTGCAAAGTGTGTATCGTCTCTTCTGTCTCTCCTTCTCCCCCCTCCTCTCCATCACCACCAGCAGCATATGCACTGTTAGCCATCCAAACTCCCCACCTAGCAGATTCATTACCGTTGACAAGGCTCAACTCCCTCTCTTGTAGTTCAGTTTCCTCATCAGCAACAACTCATGTGCTTTGATGATTAAGGGATAAGACACTAAAATCTGTTTTAACTCAAGATGAATCAGGTATTTTTGTTAATACTACAAAGTCTATAATCTGCTCACATTTCCAGAGCACATGTTGTCTTTGCTTCTGGTCCCTCACTTTGGACATTCTGGTCCCTCTTCTGAAGATACCTACTCCCTACCATGTGGCAACCACTAAAGACTCATTCATCCACTTAGGCAAAAAAACCAATCTCATCTCCAGAGTAGCCTTTTCAAAACACCTATACTTGGGTGTCTTATCTAAAGATTCTGTAGCACTTCTGGGCCATTTAGGAGACAATGCCTAGGTTTTTTTTTTTTTTTTTTTAGACACAGGGTTTCTCTGTGTAGCTTTGTGCCTTTCCTGGAACTCACAGAGATCCACTTGGCTCTGCCTCCCGAGTGTTGGGATTAAAGGCATGCGCCACCACTGCCCGGCGAGACAATGCCTAGTTAAGGAGAAGTATGGGATGTGTGTGTGTGTAGTTGGGGGGGGGGGTATTTTTTTGTTTGTTTGTTTTGGTTTGGTTTTTTTGAGACAGGGTTTCACAGTGTAGCTCTGGCTGTCCTGGAACTATTCTCCTGCCTCTGCCCCCCCCCCCCCCCCCCCCCCCCCCCCCGGCCTGGGATTAAAGGTGTGTCCCCCTACACCCAGTGAGATGTGTATTTTTTTGAGCAACTTGTAGAAACATGCCCAACAAGCACTTCTTCACACTAACCCTTGGCAGGAACAATCATGGATGTTGCACAGCGGGAGAGTTCATAAGCTACTGCTCTTAGTAGGGTCAGATTGCCAAGCCATTTCAGGAAGGGAAATGAAGCAAGGTTTATAGCAGGATGAGTGCCCCCCCAAAAAAATGGAGAGTGTGTCTACCTAGCTGGACTGTGGAACACGTACACTTGGAAGAGAGAAGGCTATAAGCAAGTTAGCCAAAGTCACTTTGGAAAAGAGTTTAGTTGTCGATGCATTTGGGACCCCATTCAGGTGTGGTGAGATCAAAGAAAACTCAGTAACTCAGCTGCATTTCTTTGAAATAGAGTCATTCCCCAGTATCCACTGGAGTTGGGAAAAATACCAGGATATAGAAATCCTGAGATTCTCATCTCCTCTATGAAATTGAGCGGCATTTGCATATACCCTACAGAGACTCTCTCATATGCTCCAAATTATCCCACATTTTCCCCAAACAGAAGACAATGTAGATGCTAAATAGTTATGATGGTTATGACTTAAGGGATAAACTCAGTCTGTATGTGCTCACTATAGAAGCAGTTCCCTTAAATATCTTATACCCACTGTTGGCTGAATTCAAAGATGCAGAGCTCTAGGATATACAGGGTGAATGCACAGGACAGGGCAGGTTGTCAAGGAAGAGCTGTAGATCAGGGGGCCAGTGAGTAGACTCCAACAAACACCTATGTGGCCAAGCAGAGCCTGGTCCACGATGGTGGATGCAGACAAGATGGCGGACGTAGACAAGATGGCGGATGTGAGAAGAGGTGTTTGCCAAAGTGCAGGACACATCACTGAGGACCCAGGCAGCTCAGTTAGGGGCCTAAAGGAAGGCTACCGGTGGAGGGAACGGTCCATCAGGTGGAGGGAAGCTGTTTTATTTTAAACACTGCATTTAATAGGAGGAGGAAATCTAGACTGTAATGTCTAAGCTATCAGATATGTGGTATTGGAGCTCAGGAAATGAGCTTGGGCAGAATCAAGGGCACAGAGAAGATCATGAGGGGACCGACTACGGCAAGACAAAGAAAGCACCTTCTCTTCTGCACTACAGAGAGAAGGCAGCCTTCGGAGGCACCTTCTCCTAGTGAACCTGACGAATGGACTCAGGGCAGTTAGGAGGAGGTGGAGGTCGCTCGCACCTACGAAGTGGGCCGTAGCTTACACATTTGCTCCTCGCAACCCAGTGGGCCAGCATCATCATCCCCACTTCAGAGCTAGATGATCCGAGGCTCAGCACCTAGCTCAAGAACTCCCACCTCGCTGGCAGTGAGTGAGCGCCAGCACCAAGCCTGGCCTTTACAAGTCTGTTACCAGGACGGAAGCACTTCAGTTTTGCGTCCTCTCCAGCCAATCGTGGTCGAGGCTAATAAGAGACTGGCGATGCACAAAGGCCCAGTGTGGATAAGGGCAAGGCTGGGAAGGATGCACTTGGAGGCGTAGCTCTTTCTAATGCTGCTGACCCAGGGAACAGCTTGGCTGATGATGAGGATGCCAATTAGCTGGCAGCAGCGAGGACAGATGCCCCTGACTCACCACTGGTCAAGGTCAGTGCCAAAGGGAGCAGATTTGAGTTGGGAAAATGGCAAAGGCCACATATCCCTGATCTGGCCTGACTTCCTGTATGACATCATCAGGTTGGACACCCCCCAAGCTCTGGAGCAGAAGACAACGTCTGACCCAGACAAAAAAGGCTCAAAGATGGCAGCAATGAAGAGGAGGCTGGATGCTCTAGGCCAGTTGGATTTTAGCAGCGGGGAGGGCAAGCTTCTGATGATTCCTGGGGAAAAGAGTTGATATCAGCCCTGCTGTGCTCTGTGTGCAATAGCAGAAAGCAATCAACACCTCTGGGTTGCCCAGTCCTCCTGTCCTGTCCCTGGTTTCTGGGAAGGCACCACTATACACTGAGTCCGAGCCCAAAAACCAGCCCTCCCCCCCCCAACCCCTTTAAGAAGCTAGGGAAAGGACAGAACATTACAAAAGCCGCTTTTCTAAGAAACTAAAGTAGAAATAGAAGAAAACAAACCTCAAGCAAGGAAATGGGAGTTTAGACAACACAGATGCCCTGGGCAGAGTTTACTCACACTTGGCCTTCACTGTGCTGTTTAATTCAAGGGCAATTCCTGGTTTTTCTATACTGTCACTGGTGGAACGAGAATGGGCAGCTCTAGATCTCTAGATTGGGCCTAGATGGGAAGAGCAGGTCCCCTGAACACAAGTAAGCTTCAGGGCCAACTTCATGAAAGATCCCAGTATAAGCCCTTGGCCATGGGCAGAATCTCTTTCCTACAAGCCTCCTTTCCACTACATATCTGACCTTGACAACTAATACTCTGGATTCCTTTAGGAGGAGGGGACATCATTCTAGATAAACACAGCCTAAAATAAAACAGACCCAGGAGCGATACGCTCCAAGCTCCTCATTTGTCACTACGGACCGGGTACCTTCTACGTCCAGGCTGAAGAAACACCCTGGACTTGAATGCAGCACCTGCTCCCAGGAAGGGCACCGAGCGTAAGTGTATCCAAGAGTAAAGTGAGTGGCACAGAAGCTAAGGTGGGTGGGTCTGTGTGCAGGGCACAGAGAAGTCCTCTGGAAGTGTGGCAAGACCAGTGGGGTGGGGGGGAGACCGAGTGGACAGTGTGGCAATGGCTGAGAATGATCCAGAAAGTGCACGTGGCTGGGGCTGGCAGGGGGAGTTCCTATTCTGATTGGAGGTTGGAGCTCTTCGAGATGCTTCCACCGAGTTTGGAAGTCGAGATGAGCAGTTCGAAATGTACACAGGCACAGGTGAGGAGAACACGGTGGGTAATTAAGTCTTTTCTCCGGGCTAAATAATCTTAAAATATGGTATCTTTTGAGGCCCCCAAAATGAGCAGTGAAATTTCCCCAGAGTGATGTATATGTACCTCAAGGCCAAACGTCTTCAGGCAAACTACTAAAAATTCACCAGTGAGCAGCAAGCAGGACCCTGGTGCTGCCCCAGAATGAGGTCAGCAGAGAACACACTGGTTCCTGTAAGCCAGCCTTGCAGCTGCATGGCGGGCGATCCCCAGTCTACATGATGCCGCTTCTGTTGACTTTGAACTAATCCCCACTTAATTTGATCCATAAAGATTGTGATGCTGTTTCAAGACTTCAGTTCTCCCACAGTGGGACGTGGGCCAGACTCAGAGATGGCTCCTCTGATAGCCTTCTGTGAGTGGTGTATGGATTTTTCCACACTCCTAAAAGCAGCAGATGCTTTTCTGTTGCCACCAAAAAATGCTTCTGCTACTTATGGGCAAGTGCAGAAATGGACAAACACACTAGAAAGCAGTCAAAGCAGGAACTCCAGGAGACATCTGCTCACCCACGTGTTCACGGCCTCTTTCGTAACAGCCAAGAGCTAGAAGCAACTCAGATGTCCAGGGAGATAAATAGATAAATGATAGGTGTGTGTGTGTGCATATTATACAGCTTTAAAAGGAAATTGTGTCACACGCTACAACATGGGTGGACATACAGGACAACATGCTAAGCAAAATAAGCCAGTTACAAATGACAAATACTGTATGAGTCCACTTTAATGAGGGATCTAACCTCAAAATCATTGGAACAGGAAACAGGAAGGTATATATCAAGGCTAGGGGTAGGTAGCAAAGGGGAAATTCATGCTGAGCGAGCACCAAGTTTCAGTTTCCTAAGATGAAACCAAGCTGAAGATCTATTTCACAACAACATAAGCATACTGACATCTGTACATTGATATGTAGCTGAGGTGGTCAGCATAACAAGTGTGCCCCGAACTCAGTCTAGGGAAGGGAGAGATCCACGGCAAAGAAGACAACTCTTGACAGGGCAGAGGGCAGGCGGGCAGCAGGCGGCCCTCCAAGGTGGACCTCAGGTCAGCAGATGGCAGGTGGACAGGAGGCAGTCCTCTGCGGTGGCCCTCAGCCCAGCTCCTCCTCCCTGAATGTCCACCTCTGTTCCGTGCTATACCATGCTGCTTGTTGTGGCTTCTCTAAATGGCTGCTCCCTGCCGGTTTCTCTTCCTTGTGTCTCCTAAAAGCAGGCTTCCCTGGGACCCACTGGCCTCCTCTCTACCTCCCTATATGTTTCTCCGTCCTTCTTGTGGGGATTGTCCACAGTCTTGGTTCTGCAGCTCTCCTGTCAGGGCGTGGTTGCCTCTTTCTGCTCTGCTCCCCACCTCCTAACACAGAGCCCCAAAACCTGGGGTAGGTATGGTTTCGGTGAGCCTGCTCTGAATTTCCGGTGTACCCCCAGTACCACCAACCTCCTTCCTTGCCACTGGACCTCCTTCCCTCCCAGCAACTGCTACATCCACTTTGGACCCTGTGACTGTCTGAAGAGTAATGGCCCCCATGGACTCATGTTTGAATGCTTGGCTCCAGAGGGAGTAGCACAATTAGGAGGTGTGGCCTTGTTGGATTGGGTGTGGCCTTGTTGGAGTGGGTGTGGCCTTGGAGTAGGTGTGGCCTTGTTGGAGTAGGTGTGGCCTTGTTGGAGTGGGTGTGGCCTTGTTGGAGTAGGTGTGGTCTTGTTGGAGTGGGTGTGGCCTTGTTGGAGGAAGTGTGTCACTGTGGGGTGGGCTTTGAGGTCTCATATATGCTCAAGCACATATGTGACACACAGTCTTCTTCTACCTGCAGGTCAAGATGTACAACTCTCAGCTCCTTCTCCAGCACCATGTCTACCTGCGCGCCGCCATGCTTCTCGCTATGATGATAGCGGACTAAACCTCTGAAACTGTAACCCAGCACTAATTAAATGTTTTCCTTTATAAGAGTTGCCATGGGAGTGGTGTCTCCTCATAACAATAAAAATCCTAACTAAGACAGACCCCAATACCCAAAGCACTAGCCTTCAGACGTTCTGCCTCAGCTCCCTGGCCCTGGTTTGCTGTCTCCTCAACCATGCCATCACTGACTGGCCTTTGACAGGTACCAACCTGCCCTGCAAACACTGCAGTTAGTTCTCCACCTTCAGGGGACAGGTCTCGGAAGCAACCTGGGCAGCGGGGACCGGGAGCCTCACAGTTCAGAACCTGCCCTCTCCACCCAATCCTAGCCCCCAGTCAGAACCACCAGCTCTGCTGGCCCCAAGGGCCTTACTTACAACGTGGCCTCGCACTTGGGTGGCAGCCTTCTGGAAATGTGGCATGATCCGCTTGCACATGCTGCACCCTGTTAAGAAAAAACCAAACCCAGTTATAGTGATGATAGACCCTGAGGTCCCTTCCGAGCCCCTACACCAGGCCAGCAGCCACCCACAAACATCCCTACATACTTTGGGAAGCTCAGGGCTGACTTGGGCCCTGTGGTACCCAAAAGGGATAGGCCACCAAAGAATTTACAGGCACAAAACAAGATGGAGCCCCCAGTTCCTCCGTGGATCTCAGACGGGATAAGCAAAGGTACCAAAGAGAAAGCAAAGCCCACAATGTTCCAGCATGGCTGGCCTGCTCCACAGCAACGTGGGGAGCCAGGACAGATGTCGCGAGCAGCCTCCTACACGCACAGCTAAAAGCTGCCCTCCTTACCCAGTCAGGGATGGCAAATGAACCAGAGTCAAATGCCACTAGAAGGGAGAATTTGTGACTTTTGAGTACAATGACCTGGGGGATTTCCGTGCCTCTTTTCTCTTCCATTTACAAGCATAATTAAGCAATAAACTGGAGGCCGCCCCAGCAGGAAAGGTGCTGGCACTTGCAGGTAGGAGAGCACCAGGCCAGGACTGAGGAGAACTTGCTGGGCCATCTCTCCTGCTGGCAAATGAGGAAGGAGGAAAACAGACCCCCAGCCTTCCCGGCTCTGCACAGGAGCCCGTGGCTCTGCCCTCTCAGGTTTCTGTGGTCTGAATGGTCATGGTCCTCTCCTGGGGTGGCAATGCCCCCACACCAGCACTGGTCTATTTGTGGCAAACGTCCATTACTACTTCAGAGCAAGCTTGTTGCAAACCCGCCCCTTCATCTAAACCTAATCAGAACAGGCCGTATTTCTGCCCTGACCTCACTGGGCTCGCTCCGTCACCGGGAACGGTAACATGCCAAGCTGTTACCGATTCTGACAGTTACTCTGCAGCACAGAAAGCTTTGAGAGGTGTACCTGAGGGCCAGAGGACCCAGGGCTGCCTGGAACTGTGTGTCAGGTGGGTTCTCATCTCAAAGAGCGAGGCCATGCCCCATTCGATGGCAGGCTGACACATGCACACCCTGGAAGGCTGTGAACGAAGAATCCAGGTGGGAGGGACTTCTCACCTTCCAAGGGCAGACAGAGGCATGGAGAATGTGTGTGCGTGTATGTGTGTGTGTGCCTGTCTGTCTGTCTGTCTGTCCCCTTCCTGGGACTATTCAACCCTTCCTGCTAACAAGTTTACTAGGAGAGACACGGATGTAGGAAATTGTGACCCAGACCACCACCAATGCCATACAGCCTTCTCCCGAACATTCCTGCCTGACAGATGGGTACCCAGACACACACCGCACCACTGGCTACCAATGCTGAGCTTGTGAAATGGTGCAGCAACCGTCCTGGGAAGTTAAGTGGCTCTCTTTGGCTGGCTGGTCACCCTGGCCTGGGCACTAATAGTGGGAAGACGACACCGCCCTCACCGTGGAGACTCCCAGAGGAAAATGGAAACAGGGTCGTGCTCTAGTGGAAACATACAGGCCAAAGCCATGGCAGGGAAAGCAGTAGACCGCAGAGCAGAGACACTATGCTCCAGGGGAGAAGACCCCCATCTGCATCTGTCTGCCCTTGACACTTGAGGAGTCTCAGTGTCCCTTGAGGGTTATGGGACTCTGGCTATGTGAATCACAGTCTCCCCGTCTGTGAAGACAGTGCCTGGCCCATGAGTTCTGCGCAGAGCTGCCAAGAGAGTGGGCAGGGCCTAAGCCAGCAGAGTCACTCAATGCCCAGGATGCATCTCTGTTCAACACAGGCTGTGAGTCAGCTCCTCATCCACAGTGGGAGAAGCACCTTCCAGAAGAGGAAGGGGAGGCCACCCCGTTCCAGGGGGAAAGCAAGGAGTACACACACCGTTTCCCTTCCCCTTCCCCAACTTTCTCAACCATAAGTGTGCTTGCCCACCCCATCCCCCACCCCCGCCCAGTCCAGTCACCCATCAGGAGCAACTGACCACCTGGCCCCGCACGTGTGGCCTCTGTAGCCCGCAGCAAATGTACTCCCTAGTTGTCCCAGGGGCAGAGACAAGGTATAGACAAGGTCCTGGGGGAATGAGGATGAACAGGAAACCCCAGGCTAACCCCATTTCCAATCTAACCACAAAAAAATAATAGAGCTGGTCCACTCTTCCCATCTAAGCTCCTCTTTCGGGGATTTAACTGCAAGGTAGGGAAGAGGTAAGACTAATTATCACTCTTGCAGCCCCAAACTCCGAGCAGACAGTCTTTTTATTTTCTCATTAATTCAGCGGACAAACATTTACTGAGAAAGCAGCAGGGCCTGGGGACCCAGATGCCTCGTCACACCTAAAGGCTCCCACTGTCTCTGGGTTGATTCATCCACAAGTCATCAGAAGATCAGAGCCTGACAGATTGCTGGGTCAGGGGATGGCTGTGAATCCCAGGAGCGGAGCCACAGCAGCTGGGTTGGTCTAGGCGATAATAAAAGCCCGAGTTTGTTTCGCTAAGCACACACATAACAAAAAGACCCGGGGTCTCTGGGACCTTGGAGGCTGTCCAATCTGAGCCTCCGTGGGAAGTTTAACTTAGCGAGTTGGTTTGCGTCTTCCCTTCCCACCACTAATATGCTCTGTGACACCCTTGAGGCTCCCGGCTCCTCCAGCCTGAGCTTTCTATTATTAAAGACGCTCTCGGGCTGCAGTGAGCGGCACAGGCCCACTGCCAGGAAGCCCGGGAGAGTGGGCGGGGCCGATGGCACAAACACCGGGCTGCAAGGGCTTGGGGTGGCGCTTTTAAAATGACTGATGTAGTCACAGGGGGAACCTCAGAGTGGCTCAGACCCTGGCCCTGCCTCCTGACATGCACTGCCTACTGCCTACTGCCTACCACACACACATACACACACACACACCCAGCTCTACAGTTCCATTGCATCAGTGTGCTGAGTCCTGGAGGCTGAGACAAAGCAAAGGAGACCCACTCCTCCAGGTACCAAAGAGGAAGGGCGATTGCTGGAGCGATCTGCAGCTGAATGATTAATGAGGTTCTCAGCAAAGAGAGAAAAAAAAAAAAAAAAAAAACTGCTGAGACCAGCTAGTGACATTAACAGAGAGTGAGTGTGGTGAAACTTCAGACACGGGGTAACCAGGCTCCTCCCGGAGTCACGAACACCTTTGAGGCCGAGAGCATTTTCGGAGGAGGCTGGCGCTGGGCAGGAGCTGTTCTCATGGTGAATGAACTGCAGGCGCCATCAGGCAGCGCCACCAGAACCCCAAAGGGGCATGTGGCCAGAGGTGTACACCAACAGCCCCGAGAACGGGGAAGGGCCTCTAGGCAAGGAGCTTCCGGAAAGGTGGAACTAAGGTAGGCGTTCAAGGGTCAACAGAAGCCTGATGCCACAGACTGGGCCAGCCACCCCCACCACGCATGCTCCTGGGCACAACTTCCTCTCACAGCTGACAAACCCCTCTGGTTTCTGGAAGGGCGTGTGCAGTCCCAAAGTCACAGTTCAGAGCCTTACCAGGTTCCAATCATGCTATGAGTTGGGACTGTAAGGCTGCAAGAATGGTTAGGCAGCACCTCCTTGAGATTTTTCTCTGTTACTAGTACTCAATTGGCTGTCCAGCAGCCATAGACAGTGTGCCAATGTGCATAGCGGAGTTCCAATAAAACTTTATTGCAAAAACAGTGAGCTACGCAGCCATAGTCTGCTGATCCATATCAGAGGCTTATGAAGCAGCAGGCACAGCAAACTGTTTCCCAATAAAACAGAACATAGTATTCATCTGGTACAGGACACAGCACGTGGTGAGTGTAAGTATGATTTTGTGACACAGAAACAGCTCATTTACATGTGATTTACATATACTTATAGTGCAGGGTGGTGATGTAAAATCTTTTCAAGTCTGTGAAATGCAGTTAAAAGGTTGCGAAAGCTTGTTCTCTGACAAGTGTGGAAACTGAGCCCAGAAAGGTGGAGTACTTGGCCAAGCTCATCTAGCTCACTGGGAGCCAGCTGGCATCAGATCTGGATCTTCCTGCTGCACCTCACTGTCCTTCTGCCATTTCCCACAGCCTCGGGCCTCACACAGCTATGGAGCCCAAATCCCCAGGTCCCACTTCCCCTCACCCTGGTCCCCTGGTCCTGCCAGGCGACACCAGCAGTGTTGAGGGAGCTGGTGTCCCGGAGGCAGACAGTCTTGGAGTGGTAAAACGGGGCAAGCCCAAGGGTTGGTGAACAGCGGTGTCACAGCATGCACTCAGAGGGAGGGCATGCTCTGCAGACTCCAGGGCCAGAGGCATGGGAGAGCACAGCTAACTAGACAAGACACCCTGTAGACTCCAGGGTGGAGAGGGCAGGAGGCTGTCAACTCGAGTGCAGAGAGAGAGAGGCAGAGGATGGCAGGAAGATGGAGCCAGTCAGAAAGGCCAAGAGGAAGGCCGAAAGGTGGCTGCCCATCACCGGCAAAATTCGAATGGACTGTGGCCCAAGGAGCATTCACTTACAGGGAGCATAGAACATCATGAGGAGTGGCTTCTCTTCTTTCTTCAGGAGGCGTCTGAAGTCCTGAGGCACAAAGAGAAAACGCCAGGAGGTCACACACAACCAGGCAGCCCGGGAGCTTCTGGCCACTTTGCCTCAGAACCCAGTGATAGGAGGCATGGGGGTGAACGCTTCAGAACTCACATGAGACTCAGTCATAGCCCGACAGGAGCCGGAAGAACCTTGGGCTGTCTTAGTCTAGACAACTCTGTCATCAGAGAGGAGGAGACTTGGGGTCTGAGGGGACAGATGGTTCTCCCAAGAAGAAGCCGGGAGCAGCTACTAACTTTCAGCTCTATCTATAAAATCCAAAGACATCAAGGAGCTGCTTTTCCGTGAGACGATTGAAAAGGCCAGCGCGCCACGTGACTTTGCGAGCATCTGTGTCTCAGTGAAGGTATCGGTTTTCATGACTACTCTGGATGGCCACGGGGATCTGTTGGCTGAAGTACTGGACGGTACAGCCCACACTGGCTGATCTCTTCCCTGGCTTCAGCTCTACCACCACCATGGGTCGACAGGTCTACAATGCCCTGAAGGACAACCCAGGGCATCATCAACACCAGATCATTTGTATCTGTGAAACCGATCAGCGCCTGGCACATTATGAAGTAACACAAACTGACCTGTTAAATAAACGTGGCAAATAGAAAAAGGAAAAGGGGGGTTGTCACAATGCTGTAACAACTGGTCAGAATGAGAGCCCGTGAAGGAGGAGAAAAGCGAGCCGCTGAGGGCTGCAGCAAAGCATTGCCACAGAGCAGATTTCGATGACAGTGAGTTCCTCTCACCGGCTCTCTCAGAAGAAAATCAGAGGCCTTTTCTTTTTGAATAATAAGGAAAATAAGAGGAAATTTCAGAATGCAGTTTTCTGACAGCAACGTGGCATTAAGTAAATAAACGATGGCAGGTCCCGCACGATGGAATACAACTGCAGCATTAAGACAGTGCAGAGGAATAGTTAATATCACAGTGAGATGCGCATGTTATACCGGGGTGTGGGTGTGGGGCAGGCAGTTACAGAATGGTATATAAATGCAATGACGTCCTTCTGAGTAAAAATATTTATATATGCATTACCTTAAAAGCCTCCAAAAATATCAGTAGTGGGCCATTTCTCAATGAAGAGACAGTGTGATATGTGGTTTTCTTTTATGCATAAGCTATTCTTTCTAAATATTCAACAGTGAATGTGTATTACTTAGACTTTTTTTCAGCTAGATAAAACAAGATTTTAATTTTTCGTGGGAATCTAAAACACTCTGTGAAAAACCCTGAGAAGCTAACCCTTATTTACATTCACAGAGGGGTTAGGTGCTTGTTTTAAAACAGAATTGTAATTGAATGTTAACCTAAATAACAACCAAAGAGGGAAGCTTTAAGAAACTGAGGTATTTAGGCAGTATAGATATAGCTCCAAGGTAGGAAGTCTGCTCAATACGCACAAAGCCCGGGCTTGATTCTTAACACCGGGAGTAAAAATCATGGCGTTTATTTGAGAGTGGACAGATGCTGAGTCTGCCAGGCAGGGAACCATGGGCGTAACGGAAGAGACGCTTTCAAAGGTAAATGAAGAGTACTCGTAAGTTAGGTATTCCAGCTTAGTAATGAGATGTGGTCAGTACCAGGTAACAGACATCTCTGCAGACACATCCCTGGGTAAGGCTGCTGTAGCCTTGTAAGGTGGCTCTGTTATCAGGCAAGTACATGAGAGCTCCCTCCTTCACAGCTTTATTTAATTTTTTAAAATTTTTCTAAGGAGGGGTGAAGGCTTAAAACATGACTACATTTTGATCCTAACAACCTTCACACAGATATTTGGCCCTAAGTGGAGATAAAAGATTCATTTTAAAAAATTATCTTCGGGGATCTCTGCAGATTAAAAATCCATTAAAAGATCTAAGAAGAAAGGATTTTATTATACCTAGTCTACAAAAATTTAGGTTCACAGCTGAGCGTAGTGGCACATGCCTTTAACCCCAGCACTTAGGAGGCAGATCTCTGTGAGTTCAAGGCCAGCCTAGTCTACTTAGTCAATTCCAGGAAAACCAAAGCTACATAGTGAGACCCTGTCTTAAAAACAACAAAAATCTGGACTCACATCATTAATAACAAGTTACAATGTAAAGGTACCAAAATGTATGGAATTCCAAGCTTAAAAATTAAAACTACTAGTTCAACGTGAATATAGAACAGTAGTTCTCAACTTGTGGGTACTGACCCCTTTGGAGGTCACCCATCAGATATCCTGCATATCAGATATTTACATTACAGTTCATAACAGTATCAAAATTAAAGCTTTGAAGTAGCAATAAAATAATTTTATGGTGTGGGGGGGTCACCACAACATGAGGAACTGTATTAAAGGGTCGCAGCGTTAGGAAGGTTGGGAACCACTGATATCCAACCTTTAGCTATTTGTGGGGATTCTACCTCCGGAAAAGAAATTCAGGAAAGAGAAACAGCACACAGAATATCAACGGGACTATGGACAGGGGTGAAAAGCCACTTCTTAATATTCTCACAGTTACAGAAGATGGTAAGAGGGCATTCGGGATGTGACATGGGGGTGGGGAGGTGCCAGGCAAAGGTCTACGAAGGTGGAGCACTTGGTTTGGGTCTTGTTCTTTCACAATACTCACCACCTCCTGACACCTGTGCCGCCCCGCCCCCCATGCCAGATGCTTTCCAAAACTCTTTACCTTCTGGGTGACAAACCCAGCACTTTCTGCCTTAGAATGTGGACACCCAATACTTTTTAAATTGATTCTTGGGGGCCTGGAGAGAGAGCTCAGTGGTTAAAAACATTGGATGCTCTTCCAGGGGAGGCAGGTTCAATTCCCAGCACCCACATGGTGGCTCACAACCATCTGTAGTTCCAGTTCCAAGGTATCTGACTCCATACATGCAGGTAAAACACACATATAAAATAAAAATAAATCTTAAAAAAAAATGATTCTTGGGTGGGCCACAATGATCATATATGATCCCAACCCTCCAGAAAGTTTAAAAAAAAAAAAAAGCCATCATTTCCTTTTGGGTTAATAAGCATTAAGAGTAGTCAATAATTTTAGACATGCCTTTAAACCCAGCACTTAGAGGAAGGGGCAGATGGATCTCTGAGTTCAAGGCCAACCTGATCTATATCTACATAGTGAGTTCCAGGATAGCAAGGGATAGAGAGATCCTGTCTCCAAAACAAAAAAAAAAAAAATAGTAGCTAATACTTTTAAATGAAAGGAGAGGCAGAGGAAGTTAAAAGTTATGTTTCATTTTATTGAGACAACAAGTTTTCTGTGTGTGTGTGTGTACACATGTGTGTGTACTGCCTCCCTCAGACCATGTGACATCTAAGAGACAGCACCTGTCATCATCTCCATGTGAAGACACAGCTACATAAACAGGGCGCCATACCAATGCGGTCTGAGGCTACACAGAATCCGGTCGGGAAGGCTGAGGGTCAGGCTGACCACAGCTTTGTTTAAGTCATCAAGAACTAATGAACAAGACTCACCTTTCCACCCCTCAAGCCTGGCCAACTCTGAAAATGCAGCTCAAGAGGGTAAAGAATTTGTTCAAAGTTATACATGACTCAAAAAAGAAAAGAAAAAGAAAAAACCGCCCCCAGCAACATCTGCCTTACGCAGTAGCCGAAGGGATTAAATCTACTTGGCCAAGGAACTGCTAAACATGTTAAAATATATTAAATACAGCAGTGGAGAATGGAGACTTCTCAGGCGGTCACCTAGGAGGCTCCTGTTGGCGATGGTATGGAGCCAGAGCTGGCCTCGTTCGCCTGGAGGAAAGCGCACATGAGATAGCGCCTGGGCTCCTCTCTGGAGAGACCCAGGTACAGAAGGCGCTAGTATCCATCAGAAGCGACGAGGAATAGATTACCTTTTCACTGTCAATGTGGACAACATCTTTGGCTCCAGGGTCTTCTTCCCACAGTGGGGGACCTTTAGGGTCCTTCAGAAAAGCCACTATGGACTAAGGGGGGAAAAAACAAGGACTTTAGTCAGGAAATGGGAGAGGTGGCAGACCCAGAAACTTACTCTGCTATGTCTGGATATCCAGGCACACCAAGTGCCAGGCATGGGACCGCAGCTGGCACTTGCTTGAGGAGGAGATATTTCTTGTCCATGGACATCATCACTAAGTGGCCAGAATTTATTCCCAGCACTTCCCTGGGGCCTTTTCAATCACATGACACCACTGGTCAGCTGACATGGCCATGTATCTCTACCGTGGGACAACAACCAGGCTTCTTCGTCCAGAGACACTCCAGGGCTTCAACTACGATCTTCCCCCAGGAAGTCTTTCTGCTCAACTGAACTAAGGCCCCCAGGCCTCGGTGAAACATGTCCTTCCACATCCCTAAGCCCCCTCTACAGGCAAGGAATCACAGCACTTCTCACTTGCTGGGGAGTCCGTGTTCTGCACTGCTAACAATGAGCCTCAAAGCCTGTTAGACTTGGTATGTGGGTCAGTGGGGCCCAGGCTGGGAAGCACCAAGCCAGACTGTACCAATGGCCTGGTGCAAGCCACGCCACTTCTTTCCCTGGACCCTCTGGATCAGGACAAGGAAGCTAAAAAGCCTGCTGGCTTCATTAGGTGAACCACGGGCTCCCATCGGAGGAAAATGTCCCGCTGCTCTCCCTCCTACGCCACCCATAGCACTTCACTGGGGTAGGCAGAAATGACATCCTCTTTCCTCTCAGTCTGGGAAGATGTTCAAGGTGGGTGAGAAGCAGGAAAGGTTGCCTACGGCCTACTCCCATCCCACTCACGGCTGAGGGGAACAGCCATGCTGGGTCAACACACAAGGATCTTCAGAGTCCCAATTTGATGACCCCTTATTTGGGGGAGCTGGAGAGACGGCTCATTAATTAACCGCACTGGCTGCTCGTCCAGAGGACCCAGGTTTGAGTTCCAGCAAACACATGATGACAACCATCTGTAATGCCAGCTCCAGGGGACCCAACACACCTCTCTCTGACCTCCATGGCCACTGCCTGCACATGGTAAACATTCAGGACATAACAAGCAAAATACTCATACACATTAAAAAAAAAAAAAAAGATTTCTTATTTCAGTCAACTTTATCAAGCGCCAGTGAGCAAATGCCAAGCTGGGAACTGGGGAGGAGGGTGAGAGGAAGGAAGGAAGGAAGGGAGGGAGGGAGGGAGGGAGGGAGGGAGGGAGGGAGGGAGGGAGGGAGGGAGGAAGGAAGGAAGGAAGGAAGGAAGGAAGGAAGGAAGGAAGGAAGGAAGGAAGGAAGGAAGTCTGAGGGAAGAAGAGGAAACACCCCTTAATGAGGCTAGGTACTTAGCAGAGGACCCTAATGGGGTTTACTATTCTGGAAGGGGCTAGCTACTGTGGGAAAATGGGAGACGCTTTAAGAAGGTCTCCATCCCACAGCACTTCCTGTCTGTCCAAATGGAACTGTGAAGTCCCTCCTAGCAAGGAAAAGGACAGCTATTTTGCCACTACAAAAGTCAGATCTACCCTTCCTTGATCCCTTGCCAATACTCCATCAGGACAATGTAAGCCAAATGGAATGGATAATGCCTCTCCAAAGCCTATGCTTACCACACCTACAGAGGCATCGGCCCATCGGACACGAGAAACAGATGCTAGTGGGTGTCCACCTGCCTGCTAGTCCAGAAATACCCAGTATGGTTGTTCTCAATCTAGAGTACACAAAATTAGATGACTCCAGTTTGGAAAGTCCGGACCACCTTGCTATGTGCACACACACTATTTGGTCCCTAATTCAGTAGTGCTTCAGGGGGATCAGGGACCCATGACTGGTCAGGAACTGCTGCTTCAGAGGGTGTGGTCCTGTCTCCAGACTCAGCATGAGCTGAGCTTCAGAGCTCCTACAACCTCCTCACCCTTGACCTCTACTCAGCATCAAGGGGGGAAAAAAAAGATGATATGGATGCAAAAAGGAGAGAATTAAAACAGTCATGTTAGAATCCTGCTGTTTGTGTGGGTATCATTTTTTCATTTAACTGATGCTCACCACCACCTACGGGTTCTTTCCACATTTTAATGAGACATCATGGGAATCGGCACCTGGGAGCCCACCCTCAGTTACCGGAGCATCATTAGCTGGATGCTCAAAATCCAGATAATCAGGATAAATGTTACGCCTTCCTCTGCCCTAGTCTTTCTTGACCCTATGGGTTTGGAGATCCTACGACTGTGGCTGCCCATTCTGAAACCAAAGCCTCTGACCCTGCCCAATGCTCAGCCTACTTCTCTAGCCCACTGCTGGATGCAGAAAGAGATACCCGCTACACACAAGAGTGCAACAGAGGCCACTCCGCTCCCGTCACCAGATACTCTGTGGCGAGCCTGTCCCTGGGCTTCTGGCCACTTCCCTGACAGAGTTCTGGGCAGCACCATTCAGGCTCCATGACTCCAGGGCAGCCTTTCCAGAGGTCCAATCACAAACCAGTCTGTCTTTTATCAATGTGTGAGCAATTCACCCAACCTGCTTCCCAATCACATTTTGCTCCTGGGGAACAAGTGTACTCTCGCCAAGGACATTAGTCGATGTCACAGCACAGAATACAGAGGGCCAAGCAACTCTAGCTGGAAATAAATCTCCAAGTGTCTACATGGGTGTTAAGAGTACAGAATCAGGCAGAGAGCCATAAAGCGGAACCCGTGGGTCAAAATCCCTTTGGGGGTCACATATCAGATATCCTGCATATCAGGTATTTACATCACATACACATAACAGTAGCAAAATTACAGTTACAAAGGAGCAACAACAATAGCTTTATGGTTGGGGGTCACCACAACATGAGGAACTGTATTAAGGGTTGTAACATTAGGAAGGCCGAGAATCACTGCCACAGCGGGTACAGCTGTCGCAACTTAAACACATTTGGATAACTAAGAAATGACCTGGGAGAAGGGCAGAAGGAGCTGAGCACTGACGGCTATACAGACAGGTGAATAGCTCGGAACAACTGGAAAGAGATGACATGGAGAAAGACAGACCGGGCACAGTGGTAAAGCACCTGCCTAGCAGGCAGGAGGCCCTAGGTTCGATCCCCTGTGTGGTAAAAGCCAGTGAATGGGGCTGGGGGAGATACAGGGGCTCAGAGGAGAACCGTGCCCGGGTTCAGCTCAGGTTAGGACCGAATGAAATACACGGCCCCAGCCAAGTCAGCTGATGACCTTGGACCAGAAGTAGCGTGATGGTCCGAGGCAGAAGATGCTGAAGTCGAAGGAGAGCTGAGGGCAGCGGAAAGGAGGCTCCTCCGTGAAAGCCAGGTGGCCCCTGCAGGCTCGGGACCACACTTGTCTTTATGTAGGCTTCCCACCTACTTACAGATGGGACTGTAGCAGGGACACGTGGTGACATCCATATCCCACCTGGAACAAGCCACATCCGCTTGAAGCTGCCAATCTGCCCCCACGTTTACCATGCCTACCCAAACACCAGGCAGCCCATGCCCTTCAGTCTATGGACAGCCACTGTGGGCACCCTCACAGATGAGGGGCCGGTTCTGAAGCCAGAGCAAAAGGAGACCCTGGTCTCTGGAGAGGAGGGTCACGACATTAGCTGCCCCGCTGGATGACTCCTAGGCATACACTGACAAGGCCCGGGTCCCTTGTGTCAACAGTTATAAACTTGGCCAGAACCTCTGCTGACATCAACATTAATGATAAGAACCCTCAGGTGGTCAGGAAGACCTTGCGCAACCTGCCCTTTCTCCCTTCAGGGAGACCTGCCAAGCTTCTGGTGTCCATTCAGACCCCACTCTGCTGAGAGGGAGGGAGGGAGGGAGGGAGGGAGGGAGGGAGGGAGGGAGGGAGGGAGGGAGGGAGGAAAATTCACCTTCAGGGTCACAGCTCGGTCATATTCCATGTGAAATGCACCATCCCTGTCAAATAAGAAAAAGGTATTAACTTTAATATGTTTCAGCTACCAGACACTGTTCAGAACTCTGTGTGTGTGTGTGTGTGTGTGTGTGTGTGTGTGTGTGTGTGTGTCTGTCTGTCTGTTTCTCTCTCTCCTCCCGTCTTTCTTTCTAATAAATAATGGTAAATACAGGGGGGAAAAATCATTCTGAAATAAGCCAAATCTAACTAAAATCTGGTGTTTATTGAGACTACCAAGAAAAGCTCTCAGCACTTATTCTGAAATTGGAAATGCCCAGGGTTGCTTACTGGTAATGGAATAATTCAATCTTCTTGTCCTTTGGGCTGAGGTCAACTTTCATCTTCTTGCACAATTTTCTACTCTCCGCGTCACTGAAAGACAGAAATGTCGGGAACCATTTGTTACCTGGAGTCGCCGCATGGGTGTTGACAGCAGAATCTGCTGGAGGCCTGGGAAACAAGGCAGGTGACCTGGAATTCTCAGGGGCAGATGAAGACGACAGTGGTTCTGGGGACCTGGAGAGTAACAGGCAGGGTGTGTAGTCTGTGGGGGGAGGGGGGGAGGACACACACGACAATGACCAGCAGATAGGAGAAGATGTGCGGCCTGAAGAGACCTCGGGGATGAGTCCAGTCAGGGGAAGCACTGGGAGATCGAGACAGGGAGTTCATTAGAGTAATAAATATAAACCTGAAGCCAGGCACCATAGTTCCAGGTGCTCGGGAAGCTGAAGCAGGAGAATTGCTTGAGCCCAGGAGTTCAAGACTACAGGGGTGGGGAGGAGGAGGGGGGAGGGAACACCCTGCAACATGGTCTGTCACCTGGGGAAGTTTAAAGCAGTCTGGCCCTCTGCTTCGGGATCTGTGGAAGTGGCGCCAGAGCAAGATTTTGGTTCTGAGGCTCTGAACATGTGCCACCTGCTACAGGCCATCTGTCTGCGAAAAGAAAATGTCCTGCCATGCTGGAGCAGCGCTGGAATCTGTTAACAGCCAGGAAGAAGAGCAGCGCTTTGGTTAGAGGAACCTCTCCCTCGTCTGAGAATATACTAGGAATCCTCTTGGCACAGGCTGCCTGCCGGGTACCCCATCGCTGTCCAGGAAGCACCCATGCAGGATCTGATCTAACCGTGATGTCCTTCCAGAGGAGCCAATAAAATCTCCAAGTGTGCTGCTTAGACCAGCATCACCCAGGAACTCGTGAGAAGTGCAAAAGCCCCAGCCCAGACCCAATACAACAACAACTCTGGGGTATTTGAGCAAATGTGTCCTACTTGTGGGCACCTGCTATGTGCTGGGACAGTGGTTCTCAACCTTCCTAATGCTAGGAAGGTCCCTTTGATACACTTCACGTTGTGGTGAACCCCCAACCATAAGATTATTTCCATTGCTACTTCATAACTGTAATTGTACTACTGTTTTGAAGCATAATGTAAATATTGGACATGCAGGATAGCTGATATGCAACCCCTGTGAAAGGGTCATTCACCAGCAAATGGGTCACGACCCACAGGTTGAGAACCACTGTACCGGAGCATGGGAACTACCAAGTGAGAGCCCTGGCCTGCACAGGTCCTTCTCCCTCTTGTCTCTCTGTCTCAGTCCCTTAGAGACACCTGCTCTCACTCTCCTCTGCACTCTCAAAATCCCCCAGGAACTAGCCAAAGGCAGCCTGCTGTCCCATCAACCCAGCACCCTGGTGTGTTTAACGGGCTCATCTCCAGGTCTGAATGGGATCAATGAGAACATTCTCGCCATCAGACAGCCACTGGATACCTGGCCACACAGCAGCAGTCTCCAGGGAAACTGTTCTGCCAGGCATGGTAGGCACCTGTGGGAAGTCACTTCCTCTCCCAGCTGTCTGCACACCTCACTTCCACGTAGAAGCTCCAGCTTCACACAGCTGGGCAGGAGCCCCAGAACAGATGGGCTCATCCAGCCACCCAGCTCAATTCTCCAAACAACACCATCAGCAGACAAACAAAATTGCAGGCACCGATGTAAGAGAGAGATTTTCAGGTTAAGAAAACATGTCTGGCTGGTGGTTGGGTGGTGGTGGCATATGCCTTTAATCCCAGCACTCAGGAGGCAGAGGCAGAATCTCTGAGTTTGGGGCCAGCCTGGTCTAAAGAGTTAGCTGCAAGACAGCCAGGGCTATACAGAAGAACCATCTTGAAATCCCACCCCCCACCCCTGCAAAAAAAAAAAAGAAAGAAAGAAAGAAAGAAAGAAAGAAAGAAAGAAAGAAAGAAAGAAAGAAAGAAAGAAAGAAAGAAAGAAAGAAAGAAAGAAAGAAAACTTATGTGGATGAAGAGGGGTGCAGGTGGATGGAGATAGCACCATGCCCCTCCTTACCCAGGCCTCCAGCTTCCCTCTCTTTTTAGTCCCAGATGTTCAGCCACCTTTGTGGCCATTACCTCTTCCAGTCACTGGACTGGGAATATTAATTGAAGATGTGTTACATTTGTTTATGCTGTGGAACACTTGTTCAACGATGCAAAGGTGTGTTGCATTCTTTTATGTTACATTTGTTTAACTCTGTGAAGCTGCATTACTGTGCCTGTCTAAAACACCTGATGGTCTAATAAAGAGCTAAATGGCTAATATCAAGGCAGGAGAAAAGATAGGTGGGGTTGGCAGGCAGAGAGGAGAAATAGGAGGAGAAATCTGGGAGGGGAGATCAAAGAAGAAAGAGCAAGATTACAAGGAGAGGAGGATGCTAGGGGCCAGCCACCCAGCCACACAGCCACCCAGCCACCCAGCCACACAGCCACACAGCCACCCAGCCACACAGCCACCCAGCCACACAGCCAGCCACGGAGTAAGAGTGAAAGTAAGATAACAGAAGTAAGAAAAGGAAAAAGCCCAGAGGCAAAAGGTAGATGGGATAATTTAAGAAACACTGCCTAGAAACAAGCCAAGCTAAGGCCAGGCATTTATAAGTAATAATAAGCCTCTATGTGTGATTTATTCGGGTGGTGGGCCCCCAAAAGAATAAGAGCCAAAGAGTAAAAACAACCGACTACAGTGAAGAGTGGGGAGTCAAGAACCACATGAGGAATACACATGGAAGGGGTGAAGAGTGGGGAGTCAAGAACCACATGAGGAATGCACATGGAAGGGGTGAAGAGTGGGGAGTCAAGAACCACATGAGGAATGCACATGGAAGGGGGTGAAGAGTGGGGAGTCAAGAACCACATGAGGAATGCACAAGGAAGGGGTAAAGAGTGAGGAGTCAAGAACCACATGAGGAATGCACATGGAAGGGGTGAAGAGTGGGGAGTCAAGAACCACATGAGGAATGCACATGGAAGGGGGTGAAGAGTGGGGAGTCAAGAACCACATGAGGAATGCACATGGAAGGGGTAAAGAGTGAGGAGTCAAGAACCACATGAGGAATGCACATGGAAGGGGGTGAAGAGTGGGGAGTCAAGAACCACATGAGGAATGCACATGGAAGGGGTAAAGAGTGAGGAGTCAAGAACCACATGAGGAATGCACATGGAAGGGGTGAAGAGTGGGGAGTCAAGAACCACATGAGGAATGCACATGGAAGGGGGTGAAGAGTGGGGAGTCAAGAACCACATGAGTCTATTGTGAACCTGAACCGACCAGGCCTGTGTGCCAAACAGCAGCCAACGAGGCACCCTTCCCTGTCCTGAGCTAAGTCCCCGGGAGCAAGGGCCGGGCTCAGGCCACCCCCGGCACTTCCTTCATCCACCCAGCTGTGCTCTGCTCTGTTCAAGCATTTCTTTGATGGCCTTCCCGTGGCCAAGTGCAACAACAAACAGAGCAGGAACTTAGCTGGGGCTGTCATGTGACCTCCCCAGCCCCCACCCAGTCCCAGCCTGGCAATCAAAACCTAGGCCATGGGAGAGTCCCAGAGATGAAGCCTCAGATCCCACTCAGCAGCAAAACGTCACACCAAGCAACGTGGGTGATGGAACCGGAAACGTACGAGCACCCAGTCTCCTCCTTGGGGTGGTCCTGAGGCCTAGCTCAGTGTGCAGGGAAGTAGTTTGCCCATCTCTATCCCAGGATTCCTTGCTGCAGACTATATAACCCTCTTCCTCAGGCCATATGACTATATGCCCAAAGGTTCTCTCCTCTCCCCTGCCTGCCACGTACTCTGTCAGAGATTCGGAACAAGAGGGGGCGCCCTTCCTGGCAAAGCACTCCCAGCCTCCCACCGTCTCCCCCCACTTGTCTCTGCCTGCTCCCCATCAGAAAGCCCCGTCCCCTGAAGACAAAGCCTTGCCTCCTGTCACAGCTGCTCCTTGGGGTCACCAGAGCAGCTGGCACACAGTGGCATTCAAACAATAACTTGACTGGACAGGTGACTTCACGGAATGAGAGATGGATGTGAGATGCTGCCTTGGAACTGCTAGGACAAGGCAGGCCCTGAACTTCCGGCTTCCTGGGCACCAGGAATCCTGCCAAGTGACAAATCTCGAGGGGGGGGCTCCCTCAGCTCTCTGCCCTCTCCCCAGGGAGCCCCGTCTCTTAAGAGTGTCTAAACATGCACGTGAGCGGGTACTAATTGTGCAGCTCAGACAGTGAAAGTCTTAAGAGTTCAGGAAGGGAAGAAAATTACCCATGCTCGGGACTTAAAAGGATCTGAGTTGAGAGATTAAGAACAATTAATTGATCCGCTGCCTCCCTCCCTCCCTCCCTCCCTCCCTCCCTCCCTCCCTCCCTCCCTCCCTCCCTCCCTCCCTCCCACAATCATGACTGAGGCTCTAGGGGAAAAAGGAGACAAAGGCAGAGAAATGAGCTTTGCCACAAGTCCCAGAGAGCCAGGCTCTCCTCCGCTGGCAGGCACCAGACACCAGTCTGCAGGGAGGTGTCAAGGCCACACACCATCCCCTCTCTATTTTATTTGGCTCTCCACCTTCACTACAAAGAATAAGAAGGGAAAGATCACGGAGGCCTCTGCACATCCCCTCCCTCATCCCATACCCCACACCCCAAGAGACATGTACAAGTGGGGAGGGGTTTCTAGTCCAGGATGGCTGCTTCGGGTACGGGGTGCTGTGTTGCTTAGATAGCTCAAACTCTGATGAGTCGGACCCAGGAGGGGCAGGTGGGATGAGAGGAAGACAAAAGAGAGAAGGTGCTGGAGGCTCACTGGTCCTGAGCCTGTCGCCTAGGAGACGGCTTATCCGTCATCTGGAACGCTGGTTCTAGATCTGCTCCACCACCAGCAGGAAGGACCTCCAATGAAGCCTGAACTGCCAAAGGCAGAATAAGATGAGAGGGACTGCTAGGTGCCAATCAAGGACAAGCTGTGGCTGGAGGGTACCATGAGGGGACAGCTGGAGAGCAGTCCTGGAGCAACTGGACCTTAAACCCCTGAAAGGAGGCTACAAGAACAATCCCTGGTTGGCTAGTCTCCTTGGTGCCTCCCTCCAGAAGTAGGCAATGAGTATCTATGAGTTAGACACTGCAGTAAGAACCTGGACTGAGGAGTGTGGCTTCTCCTCTCAGGTGGTACAGGCCCCTTCTCCACCTACCTGTCCAGACCAGTGTCCATCTAAGGCACCAGTTCTCAACCTGGGGTCACGACCTCGTTGAAGGTCGAATGACCCTTTCAGAGGGGTCACATATCAGATATTCACATTACAATTCTTAACAGTAGCCAAATTACAGTAATGAAGTAGCAGTGAGAATAATTTTATGGTGTGGGGGGGGTCACCACAACATGAGGAATTGTACTAAAGGGTCACAGCCTTAGGAAGGTTGAGAACCACTGGTCTACGGCTCTGCTCCTCAGTTGGAACTTATTCCTCAATGCATGCCATATGCCAAAAGATATCTAAAGCCACACAGAACAGGCATGGCACTTCTTATGGGAGTCTATTTTCTCCTATGGGAAGTAACATTTGCCTTGCTTAGGCAAGAAGGAGGAAATGCAAAATTCAAATGAATTTTTAGAGGAAAACATATGACTTCAAAATACATTACACCTGCCCTGGCAGGGCCCTGATCTTGCATCTGGAGAGCCGATCCCGCTTCAGGGAAGGCAAGCAGATGGGAAGGGGGAAGAAAGGAAATGTGGTTGGGCAGTGGCCTTGCACTCCAGGGAAAGCAAGCAGCCAGCCGCCCAGGGGGAGGGTCTGCCCACAGAACTAGTGTACCAGGCCTAGTGTCTGCTGCGGGCTCCACTTCAACCTCCCAGATGGCAGCACCACACAAGACCCCATATCAGTGCCACACCAGGGAGCTACCAATGCCCTCACCTGTGACCCAGTGCACAGCCCCTCCCAGCCCACCAAGCCACTGTGGAGGGCAGAGCTGGGAGGGAGTGGGTGAGAGGTGAGCCGCACATCCACAGACAGAATCCATGGGCTCAAGTGATAGGCAGGGACCAGGGAAAAAGTCAACAGATAGACATGAGTATCAGCCGGGGTGCAGGTGGAAAAGACAGGGAAAGAGCCAGAAAGCCAAGCTGCTGCGGGCCGCAGGAATGTATCATAAGAACTCAGCTGGTTATGGCAAAGTCACTACCTGGAGGGATCATGGAATTCCTTCAGAGGAAGCCAAATTCCAGGGAGCTTTTGGTGTTACTTGGCTTGTTATATATCAGCTGTCTTCTGTTATGAAAATCATGTGTGCCTTCATAGTTTTCCCAATTGATTTTTCCCTAAGAAGGGCTAACAGTGTGGACTGATCACTCTCTGGACATACACATTCCAGGTATTTGGAGAACAGCCTCAGGAAAGGCTTTCTCTGGAATCAGATATCTCCCTTAGCCACTTTCAAGGACTAGCAGTAATAACAGTCCACATGCAAGTTTCCTGATTTAAGATAAATTCCACAAGGAGACACCACCTAGGTCAGGTGGACATGAAGTAATAGCTTTACAAAATTCAGCTCGGACCCTCCTTTCTTACAGCCTTACTAACTTTATAGACCGCTAACTCCTTACCTAACCACTTCTAGGAATATTTAGATAACTTTCTGTGCTGACAGCTATGCTCTGCCAGAATCCCAGTTCAAGCCTCCCTGTAATTATCATCATTGGCAGCATCCGGCCGGGTCCATCCCCAGATGGAGGAGAGTACCTTATCAGAGATACCTCTGTACTCTCTAAGAACAGACCTAAGCGTCCAGACTACCTGTGGGAAGGCCTGGCAGATATGCCAATTAAGCTTAACTTCCTCCTTTCCCAAATCTTACCTCTAGTTCCAGATCTCCCTTTAACTATCACCAGAGGCATCTAGCAGTACACAGGTTGCCTAGCAACTGAGCACACTTTCCCCCACCCTGCAGAAAAATGGCAGATAGGAGCCACAGGAAAAAAGAAGGCAGTTTTATAATCTCCCATTGACCTAGCAACTTATAGATTCTTAACATTTTTCTACCAATCATGTTTAAGACTATAGTTGAGCACATAAAGATCCCTCTTCTTAGATATTACCCGAATTTAGCCTTTAGTCAATTCATTTCCCCATTAGTCACTTCCCTTTTGGATTGCAAATGATAATTAACAATTACTGCCCCTCTATGTGATTCTTATCACCCCTCCATTTGGCCCTGGAAGCCTGGCTTTGTACTGCCAAGGGAATACTGCTTCTAAGTGTATATATACCGGGACTTCCAGGGCACGAGGGAATGGAGAAGAGAAAAGAGAATGGAAGAACTAGATGGGTAAGAACTTGAGAGGAACAAACTGAGATGGGGAAGAACTAGATTGAAGGACTAGAAGAGAGGACTAGAGGAACGAGATGGAAGATGAGGAAGAGCCAGATGGGGAAGAACAAGATGAAAGAGAAGGAGATGGGAGAGGAGCTGATATGGGAAAGAACTAGACGATTGAGAACCTAGAAGGGGCAGAGCTAGATGAAGGAATTAAGATAGAACCTAGAGGGGATAGCAGATAAATGTAAAGAGATATTGGGCAAGAAAGAAGCTAAAAATGAGAGTAGAGTATAAGCTTGTAGAGAGAGAACCGACACAGAATAATCAAGTGTATGGACTAAGGAGTTTTGTGTACATAGATTTATTTCTTTTCATCAAAGATTAATTATCAGCTGGTTGTAGATTCTTCCCAGACCCTGGGAGGGGACTATCGAGGGGCTGGAACCCCAAAGTCCCCGATACCAAGTAAAACTTAGAGACATCTTTGGAAGAAGAAAGGAGAAAAGAGGCCCAATGAACGGGAAGAGCAAGGACGCGGTTCCTCTCTGGGGGTAAACAGCAAAGGAAGAGAAAGTGGAGTGGGGGAGACAGAGGACAGCACCTCAGCATGTCAGGGAGGAGAAGGGATGCCAGATGGGAGGAGGCCCCACAAACAGGACTCTAGCTCTGGAGGGCACATGCCTAGCAGACAGTTAAGCACACCAAGCTGGCAGCTTTGGAAATGTTCTGGACCAGATCATTTCGGGACGAGAGCAATGTGGAAGGTCCTGCTGCGCATTGCACACGTTTCACACCGTGGTCCAGAAAGATCAGCCAAAGGTTCCACAGTACGAACGCAAAGCCGGGTCCCCGGCCCCTGGAGCTGTACAAAACCCACTGCACGCCGTGGCTGGCCTCCAGTTCACACTCCTCCTCTCTCAGCCTCCCGAGTACTGGGATTCCAGGTGTGTGCCTCCCGGTTGAGCTCACTTCACACTTCTGAAGAGCGAGCAAACCATGCTATTGGACTGAGGCTGACCCCCCAGGCCCAGTACACTCTACAGGGGCTCCTTCCCCAGAGCCAAGGGACTGCCACCTCTACGTCCAGCTAGGTGAAAAATGATGGTAACAGAATAGCACCTCACATTTAAACTGTGGTTTCAATTCTAGAACTTTCATTTATCTCTTCTTCACCACAGAAACTGGACAAAAGCAGAATATGTAGCTTTTTCACATTTTGCAGATGAGGAAACAGACTTAGGTTAAATGGCTCCCTTCAAGTCACAGGGCTAGGAAATGGAGTGCCTGATCCTCCAGCCAGGACTCCTCCTAAGTCCTAGACTACGTCTATCACTCCACACACCTACACGTCCTGATACTACAAGCAGCGCCTTTTCTTGTCCTGAGGTTCCCTGTTCCCTTCACTTTCCCTTTAAAGAGGAAAAGCTCAGTGGCCTGGTCATTGCTGAGCCTCCTGGTTACCCCAACAAAGCCACAGCATCTCCACTGTGTCCGCTCCATTGACGGCAAGGCAGGAAGTCCAGCTGGAGAGACTGAGATGGGAGCCTCAGCAGAACTTACTGTGTGGTGGCAGCTGACCATCTGTTGCTTCCTAACAGCAGGTGAAAAGGGCAGCCCTGACTCCAGGCCACTCCTCCCTCCTCGGCAGACAGTACCAGCTAGCCATCCCCAAACACTAGGCCAACAACGTGGGGGTCTTATCCCCAAACTCATGGACACACACACAGGTTGCATGTTGGACAAAGCTGTCTTCTGGAATCCATGAGGTTCACATGGTGAGCGCCTTTAGGATTCACAGGATACGTTCCGAAGACTAGGAAGAGGAATGAGTAGGCAGAAGAGCGGAAGCCAGCTCCTCTCTTGGGATCTCCTTGTCTAACAATAGTCCCTGAGACCCACCACTCAGGGTGGCTTACTAAAGGGATCAGAAGCCAAGTGCTATCCCTTGGGCCGCTTTGGGAAAAGTCAGTCAGCAGTATTTTGCCTCTAATCCTAAACCCAAACCCAAATATCCGGGCTTTGCCATAATCCCCCTACTTGGCTAAAGCACTTTAAGCTCTTTCACGTTTGAGATTGTACTTCCTCTTACAAGGATAAATCTGATAAACCGAGAGGTGCTGTTGGAGCAGTCCTGCCTCTCGAACAAGGCGCCTCTTCAGAGTTCTGACCCACCTCCACCTAGAGTTTAATTCTAGCATATTAAATTCGCAAGGTTCTCCCACTGGCGCTAACCCCAGACACTAAGACTGCAATTTAGTCCTAACCTCTCATCTAATCTCCCTTTACCCACTGACCCCTGGCCCCACTAGCTCGGGTATCTTGCTCTGGAGGTTCCATAGCCTCTCTGAAAGCAGGATGGATGCTCTTCCATATGGGCAGCGCTTGGGGGCCACGCTGCAGGGAGCTCAGGCAGGAAAGCCAGGGCACTAGGAGCGCACGGTCATCTCAGGTCTTCGCCCCCCACCTCCACCCCCCGGACTTCACTGCCTCTGCACAGGTTTTCTTGGCCTTTCCAGGCCGTGTACACCGACCGACTGCCTCTTGGACATGGAGCCTGTTTAGAGGTCTCCTCACTGGGCAGCATCCACCCTGGCACGTGGGTCTGCTTCTTCCTCACACACTGAGCTCCTGGAAGGCACCATCACTCATCTTCGAACCCTCAAAGCACACCTCGAGTGCTTGGTACTAGCGGATGGATAAACCTGGAGGGAAGAGCCAGCCACTCGGGCGAAGCTCTTCTGCTCACCCCCGGCACCCGTGATCCTCTTGAGGATGCCCTACAATAAGGCTCCATCAGCTTGGCACAACCGCTGTCATCTTCAGATACGGAAATTCCAAAGGGTCCCGTCTCCTCAAATAGGTTTTGTCAGTTGCCCAGTTACACAGAGCGTGACTGGTAAAATGGAGGTGACAGAAACACCCAAAAGATAGGAATGTGTCAACCCAACTATAAACCACAGTTAACCCATGGCTAAGATCTCAGGAGCCACCCAGGGAACAGTCTTTTCTGCTCAGCCAGTGTTGGCATGAATCTAGAGAGACATGAGACTAGACACATGCATCCATGCACACACCTCAATACATGACTCTCCCATGCTATTATTCTTCTCTCTCCCCTCTGCAGCTTACAAATCAGCGTGTACCAACACTCCCCTCCACTTCCATCTGTCATTTTGGACTCAGATAGAACAGGAAGAGGGTTACTCAGACGTAGGGCCCAAAACTCACTTAACCCGCACAGCCCTGAGCCAGCCTCAGGCCCAGGCGGTCCAGTCCGGTGGCCAGCGGACTACCCTGTGCTGTAGGAGTGAGAAGGGCCTGGGTTGGAGGTAAAGCTCATGGCTCACGTCTGTTGCTGCAGACCCATCGCAAGCCAAATGGGTGGCCCTGAAAAATCACCTGTGCCTGGAATCAAGGCTCCCCTCTTCCAATAGGGAAGACTCCCTCTGCCCTATCATCCTCTGAGAAGATAAATAAAGTAATATACAAGGACATAAGAAGAAGCTCCAGGAAAATGAGAAGAAAAAAAAAAAAAAAAAAAGAAAGCCAGGGGATGGGAAGACAGGGGCAGGGAGCCAAACTTCCCTCTGTAAGGCAGAAGTGACTCCATGTCACCTCAAGGATCTCTCCGTCATACTCTCTCTTCTGCCCCAGCCCCCAGAGCCCCCAGCCAGTGTGCCCTGGGTCCCCAGTACCTACCCACAGTCCACCCAGCAGATGGTGCCTTGTCCTTTCACTGCCTGGGCCACAGTGGACAGTAGCTTGAGATAACTTTCGGCTGCCACCTCTGTAAAAGAATGAAAGATTGAATTATGTCCAAGGGCTCCGGACCATGGGCAGGGTGGGTCTGGGTGTCAATTCCCGGGTATCTGGACAGAACTTCTGGGTAACTACTGTTGGGCAGCACAGTCCTGTGGACGAACCTCTGGATCAGGATTTCAACTCCGCCAGTCTCTAACGGTCTACTGCAGGTGTTTACTGCTGGTGTTGGATAGCTACACCTGGCAGACTCTTAGTTACCACCTTATGATCCAATGAAACGTGAGTTCCTCCAAGGGCCCATTGGGCAGATCCTAGTGAGGAGCAATCTGCTGCCTTCTCCTGCCCTAAATGTCATAATAAACCCAAAGCCAAGCAGAAATGATATCTGAATTATGTGCCTCTGAGGAGCTCCTCTTCCAGGGTAGAAACGGGAGCTGTTTGTGAACACAAAGCGCGCTGAAGCCTTTCACAGATGCGAACAATAAGCATCACTTAAGAAACATGCTCCGAGTCGTTCAGAGGAGGCATTCCCAGGAAACCCTGCCAGGACAGCAGGAGGCAGCAAACCTCTGAAGCAGGGAAGCCATTGTTCCACTGAGCACACCACTGGGGCTGGGAGAGGGTATAGATAGAGGGGAACAACATACAGTACCCCACATGAGAGGAAAGCTGCTTGGAAGGATGGGAGGAGGGAAAGAAATCCAGTTTCTAAGCGCTCAGGAAAGCCCCTGGAGGCCAGAGTCTGGAGCAGTAAGCATCAGCAAGATGCAGGAGGTGAAGTCATTGCCCAGACCCTGCCCCCAGCATGCGGAGGAGACAGCACAGGGGCTGTACTTCCGATGAACTGAACAAAGGTAGAGCCAGGTAAGGGGCAAAGCAATGGTTAAGTCCTGCCTCCATGGCAGATCTCATTGACCCCAACTTTCCACTCTCCAACTCCGTAAGACTTTGTCTCAGACCCGTGCTGGCTCTGAAGCCCCAACATGGCAGAATTAACCCACTTTGTCCCATCCTCCCATCTGAAGAGGTGAGATGCAGAGATGACAGATGGGACCAGCTCTGCCACCAGGAGTGGCTGGCCTCAATGGTCATGTCCTCTTATCTCTGAGGACCTCATTTATAAATGGGTGGTAGTGGCGCACGTCTTTAATCAATTAACCAGCACTCGGGAGGCAGACACAGGTGGATCTGTGTGAGTTGGAGGCCAGCCTGGTGTAACAGCCAGAGCTGCTACACAGAAAACCGCGCCTTGGAAAAATCAAAAATAAAAATAAAAATAAATGGGATACCATCTGACAGTCTGCACTGCCGCCTTTGGGGCAAAGGAGCAAATGAGACAGCCTCGTAAACTGTCCCAGTTACAAGACCTGTCCCAGAGAAGAACCAGCCTGGACCCAGGGGTTTACAAGGGGGTTACCCCTAAGCCAAACCTCAAGAGAAACAGTTTCCCTTGGCCTCAGGTTCGCTACTCACAGAAAAACAGACTCACACACTGGGCTCCCAACAGGAAACTTGGTGAAAGCGCATCCAGACCCTCAGAAGCAGCAAGCCGTGAGAGGACCCATATGTCGTGAGTGCTCAGAGGGCACAGCCTTCAAGAGGGACACCCGGCCAAATCATCCATCAGCCGGGAGTGCCAATGAGTGGAGAGGATGAGCTGCCAAGGGGATCCATGCCCAGAACTGTCCCGGCCACTAGCTGCTGCTTCTCCAGGACACAGAAAACTTGGCATCCTCAGGAGCAGCAAAACCACTTAACGCTGCTGGAACCACACTGACAGCCAGCCGCTTGCCCTTCCCCAAAGTCACTGCCAAGAGCCAAGCAAACTGTCCATTGTACCCTTACCAGCCCAAGGTCAGAGGAGAGGCGGGTGGCTACTCCCGTCCACAGAGGTTTCTGGGCCTGAACTTAGGCATCCGCTCCAAACTCAGTCTCCAATCTCACCAGGACGCCAGGGGTCAGACAAGGCTCAGGACTACCTGCTCAGGTAGAAGTCCACAGGCCTGGGACCAGTTCAGCTGGCAACAGGCCAGCCTGGGAGTTAATCTGTAGCTCCCACGAAGGAGCTGGCAGGGCTGGGACTGGGACTGGCGGGGAGCCAGGGTGTCCATCCAGGACTCACATGTTCTTCTCTGTTGGCCTAGGTAGGGGTTCCAGAGCCTTTTGCTCACAGGATGCTCATAAGAAGGAACTGGAATGGCCCCCAGGCTGCAACAGTAGCCCAGTACCCTATGTAGCCTCCAAAGAAAGCTAAGAATACTAATGGCCCTCTGGTCCTCTCCCTCCCCATCCCACCTCACCCTGATAGATGACCCCAAGGTCTGGAGGGGCCACTCACCAGACTTTGAGTAAAGCACCAGCACATTATTGCGAGTCCTGAGAAGTTTCTTCAAGTCCTTAGGGTCGGAGACTCTCTCAATGAGTGAAGAGACCTTTGTGGAGGACAGCCAAGCCGGCAGGGCCACCTAGAGACCAAACAGCCAAGACCCATGAGTCCAGCTTCTGGCCTGCTCATGGTACCCATAGATGATCCACCCCAAACACATGTTCTTGCTGGAGGATGAAGCCAAGCAACCCCTCCCAGAGCATCACACCTACCACTTTACCTCCAGAGATCCCTCTCGGCCCTCCATAGCCCCCTCCTCCCCTGTGCCCTCCATGTACCCTGGTGAGACTGGAACATATACATACACAATACACCGTCACCCGTCAACAAGAACTCTCTGAGAGACTGATGCTTGCATGCAAGGGTGCACGTGACAGTCTGAAAACTCCATCCCACCTAGAAGCACTGATACTCAGAGCTCCAGGGAAGCATCCTCTCTCACATCCAGGATGGAATGGACGGGTGCGAGGCAAAGCTTTTCTCACTCAGCCAAACAATCTCAGAGACCTGGCCAATAGAAACAAGCCAAGTATCCCTAAGCTCCTGGGAACCTGAGGAGCCAGATGCCTCTGCGGCATGATGAAGAGTGTGGGGGGAGGAACAGGAGAAAGGAGGAATCGCAAAACAGATCCCCCAGGCCAGCAACTGATTACTTCCTGAATAATGCTGACAAAAGGAGAGCCCATGACCAGCAGTTCACCCAGGACAGACCAGAGGCAGAAGGCTGCTCAATGCACTGACAGGAGAGCACTGCCTTCAGAGGTCTCAGAAGCGCGTCACTGTACACCCAGCCACACTACCTGTCAATCAGGGAAGAGTTATTCACACCAGCTGAAGATATCTCAGATGTGCGAAGCGTACCACCAACACACTCTTTCTCAGAAAGTCATGGGAACCCATGACTCTTCCAAGTCAAAAAAAAAAAAAAAATGAAGAATGAACGTCACAGAACCAAGGAAACAAAAGACCCAGCACCCGAGAGGCAAGAGGCGTTTCCATGTGGATGGTGAGGAGTGGGCCCAGGACCCTGTCAGCAGGTGTGGTGGTTTGAACAGGAATGGCCCCCAGAGGCTTATACGTTTAAATGCTTGGTCATTAGGGAATGACACTACTTGACCAGGAATAGGAGCTGTGGTCTTGTTGGAGTGGGTGTGGCCTTGCTGGAGGAAGCTGTCACTGGGGGCGAGCTTTGAGGTGTCAGAAGCTCAAGCCAGACCCAGTGAATCACTCTCTTCCTGCTGCCTGCCTATCCGGATGTAGAACTCTCAGCTACCTCTCCAGCACCATGTCTGCCTGAGTGCTGCCATGCTTCCTGCCATGACGATAATGGACTAAACTTCTGAAACTGTAAGCCACCCCCAATTAAATGTGTTCCTTTATAAGAGTTGCCATGGCCATGGTGTCTCTTCACAGCAACCGAACACTAAGATAGCATGCTTCAAAGGACAGAGGTCATAGAGCAAAGCCATAGACACAGAGGCAACTGAAGACCGTGTGCTAGCCTCTTCCACACTGAGAGGAGTTTGAATATCTTTCAGAAACATGCAAACAAGTAATTTAAATTTCCGATGTGTCCCACACTAGTCATGCCAACTCCTCTTTGTAACCCAATGTCTTGAGCTGTGTCTATGCTTTGCCCCTTAAAAGCTAAGATGCCCAGCAACAGCATTCAACCTTTCAGAGGCTCAGCGATCACTTGTGCCATGGGGATGATAATGCCTCCCTGGGGGCACTGCTCTGACAGATGGGATAACTTCTTAGATATGCTTTACAAATCACAAAACACTCTTAAGAGCAGCCGTTAACGTAACATCTAACACCCACTGCCGGCTCAAGAGAGGGAAGACAGAAATGCACCCATACCTTAGTGATTTTCAATGGAATCTGCCACCAGAATCGGGGTTCCTTCTCCCCAGAGTAAAACCTCCCAGGAGCCAGGGATTTTTCTTTCCCTGCCAGAGCTGCTCACCACACCTGAGGACCCACTGCTTTGTGCAGATCATCTTCAAAGCTCAGGAGAACACTCCTTCAGGGTTGTGTCATCCCACGGCTCCAAGGGGGCTTGTGCACTGAACACTGCAAGTCCGTGGCTCAGTGCACACAGCAACAAGTGAGCCAACAACTTGACTGTGTGTTGGAGAAACATACCCTCAGAACAGCCAGGAAATAACTGCCCTGGACAGGGACCCTCACCCCCAGATCAACCACCCTGGGCTGGCAGCATCTGCCAGGCAGCGCAAGTGCTACGGGGCCCCAGTGGCACAGCATCCATTGCTGATACCATAGGAATCTGAACCTCCCACAAACCCTGGCTTCCTTTATATTAATCCAGACAGTCCCTGAGGTCATCCAAACAAGGGCCACCTGATACTAAACATGCCACCTTCCAGCTACCCATTAAAGCCTCTGGCCCAAAGTTTACTGACACAGTAGAGTTGAGCTTCTCTGGAAATACCCTGAACAAAATGACTTTGCCCAAAATCCATTATACAAGGAGAAGCTAGGGCTGGCACTGGGCCTCCCTTACAGGAGACTACATAGAAGTCTCTGTGAAGGGCCTGTCTTTCCCAGTCTCACTGAGCCCTCACCCCTACCTAAGATTAAGAGCTTTAGAGGGCAGGATGCCCTAACTGCCCTCGGGAGTGCTTAATAAAACAGGACAAATCACAGGTAGGCTATAGACACCACCCCTTAGAAAGCATGTCACAAAGTAAGTCCTTGGTGGCTTTAAGAGGTCCAGAAAGGGCCATGAAATCCAGGGAGACGCCAGCACAATGAGTATCCATAATGGGGCTGATAAGGATGGCAGTCGGTTCCCTGCAGGCCTAGAACTTGACAGTGGTCACCGGGGAGTGTCAGGATGGACAATAGACTCATCTTCCCAGAACCTCAGGATTGGCAGCAGGAGTATCGGGCCCAGCTGGGTGACCGACCAGGTAAGGGAAAAGGGTCCATACAGCTACTTCCAATGGCCATTTAGGAAGTGAGGACGGAAGAAAAGAAAAGTCTAAACTGAATGTTCCAAGGATGGAAATGCAGCCAAACACCAGAAATGGAGAGGCAGCTTTTTTCTTGGACCACAGAAGATGGCAGTGGCTAGGATTTCCGGGACTACGGCCAACAGACATGTGAAAAAGCATCCATGAACAACACACGTCCTCCGAGAGGCTGGGCTGTGAGGCAACTGAAGTCTCCATGATCTGGAGCCAGAGAAGGGACAAGGAAGAGCCCGGCCCAGGAAGAAGGGGAGAGTTATAAGAGCAGCCCTGGGGTGAGATTGACAAGCAGGCCAGGCTGTGTGGGCAAAGGCTGGGAAAGGCCAAAGGCTGCTGGGGCCACGTGCCAGCCTCGTGGCAGGGGAGGCTGCAAACCAGGGGGCCGAGCAACTATACCCCACGCGGGAGCTGGGTAACAAATGATTCAGCAAACAGGTAGGGTGGGTCAGAGGGTCTCCACAGAAGACGGGAACCTTCGGGTGTCTGCGAGCACAGAAGACCTGAGCTTTGCCAAGAGGCAGGATTTGAAGGGCTGGCAGAGAGAGGAAAACAATCAGAATGGCCAGAGAGTGTGGCCATAGCTAAGACTGATAAGGAGAAAGGGATGAAAGGCCTGTGTGAGCCCCAAGACCTCACCCTCATAGGCACCCACAGAGGCAGCCAGGAGGAAAGCCCTCTCACTACCCCGTAAAGCCCCCCCCCCCATTTCATCCAGCCACTGAACATTCCATTTTCTCCTCTGCTCCCTCCGTTAACATTTCCAGCAGGCTCCTTCCTTTCCTTGACAGGAAGCTACAGAGAGCCTGGATCGCCTTGCCGAGCCACCAGCTGACTAGTCACAACCCACAAACCTGCCCAACAGCAGTAACGACAGCCACAATAGCCGTATTAATGGTCCGCAGGTTATCTGCTCCTCTGCTGTGCCCCAGGGAGAAAAGGGCGGCATTGGAGTGCTCCCAAGGCCAGCTGCTTCCCAGCCAGCCCTGATACATACAGTTCCTGTGCTTGGCAGGCCTTCACACACTGGCAGTCAAGCATTCTCGAATAAGAGGGGAGAAAAGGTGCCCTTTGATCACAACTCACTCTGACCAGCTCCATGGACTGTGACTGCCCTACTCCTACTGGGCTGAGACCCCATAAGTACTTCCCTGGTGCAACCTGGAAGGATCAGTGTTTCCCTTTTCTACTACAGAGGAACCCCCCCTCACCTCGCCACCTCAAAGCCAGATTCCGCTTGTACCAGAAAAGTATGACCCCATCCCACGGGAGAATCACCCTGCCCCAATCATCATTCCCCTCCCACCACCCTATCCCCTTCACCAGAATGCAAGGCTTTCTTCAGGGTCCTGTGAAACCTCATCCCAGCGTAGCTGGGGGACGTGCAGGAGACCAAATCCCTTCCTCATCTGCTGTGTCTCTGAGCGGCTCTCTCCCATCTACATTGGCTGCTTATTGCCCACCCCACAGTTCATTTGTTCCTGGGCTTTGCCCTTCATCTCCCTCCCTTGGCAACCTTTAGACACCCTAGAGAGAGCAGTGACTCTGGGGTCAGACAGACATGGCATGAATCCAGCTGCCACCACTTACAAGCCCCCGGGCTTGTTCCTAGACCGCCGAGTGTCATCTCTCGACCCAGGAGGAGAGAGGATAATACCCATGCTCACCTGGTGCCTTGGCTCATGATTAAATGAGGGAGGAGGAGGACATGAACCTAATGCAATACTTGGCAGACAGAAGCACATAACAACTGCTAATTGCCTCTGAGTACTATTAGTGAGCAAGGACAACAGCAACCGGGGACCACCTCTTCCTCCGGAGGCCTCGCCTGCAATCAGCCAGAGCCACAGGTCCAGGCAGGAAAGCATGCACACGTACGCACGTTCAGCCCCAGAAAACCTGGTGTCTTTGGCCATCTGCACAGTGACCTGCTGTAGGGGTCACACAGCACATTTAGAGCCCTGCCAGGTTGGTGTGCGTGGTGACTAGTTTTCCGCCAGGGTAAACCCAGCAGGTGGGTACTTGTGTCCTTCTACCGATGAGGACAGAGGACCAGCAGTTAGGTGACCAAGGGCCAGGGCTTCTTCAACTTGTTCATGACACCTGCCCAGAGCGGGTCTACGGGATCCTTTCACCCCCCTGGGGATCCTGGCCTAACCAGCCACAGAGAAAAGGAGCCACTTCCTAGCAAGAGAACTAATAACTCTGCTTTCTTCAAGTCTGGGGGAATCACGGGACTGACCAGGGCTCCTGGGACCAAGGGTACAGACAGACCTTTTATATGAGGCGGTAACCCTTGATTTGTTCCCAGCAGGGCCTGTGTGCTAGGTGCCAGAGCTCCCTGCCCACTTCACCCTGCCTGGTGCCACAGCACACCAAAAACCCCTTTCTCTCCACTGAGTCATCCATTCTACACACCTAGAAAATAACCAGGGACAATGGTCCTTGTCACATTATACCCTCCACCTAAAAAAAATAAAAGAAAAAGAAAGAAAAGAAAAGAAGAAATGCTGTCTCCAGGGCATGTGCCCACACCCTCCCCATTCCCTGTAACTGGCAGCTGCTGTCATTACAGATGCACAATCCTCTGCAAGTCCCAGAGCCAGGGACAGTCAATTATGTAAAAGCAGCTTGCAGAAGGAGGAAGACTTGGGGACCCAAGTTTAACATTTAGGAGGAGGGGTGGAGGTGGGGCACAAGCCTTTTTCCTCTGTCACCTGAGTAAAGATTCCCTTCTTGTGTTGGGAGCCGCGAAGAAACCAGCTTAATTTAGTTTAACCCTCATTTTGCTCAAAATAGCTTTGAAATGTCAGAATCTGGATGTCTAGACACTGAAGAAACGTGTGGTAAAGGGACTGAAGGGTAGAAACACACAGGGTCTCAACCGGATGTCGGAGGAACAGGCTGGTCTTGAACTCAGAGCCCAGATCTGGGAGCGGCAGTGGAGTCACAGAGTTGGTACTGACCTCGTCAGCTACCGGCTGAGTGACCATGAGTAAGTAGGTCACCTCTCCTCGAAGTCTGCTTCCCTCTCTGCAAACGGAAGGGCTAAAGCTCTTTCTGAAATTCTTCCCAATGGTAGCATTAGATACGCCTAATCTTGCGACTACCCAGGAGACAAGATTGCCTTCTCAAGAGGCAGCTGGTTTCCTTGTGCTGTGGCCACCGCAATGAAAGCCTTGCCTCGAAGACTTCCCTGCACCAAATGACCATTTGGCTAAATCCCAGACCATGGGATGTAAGTGTACGTATTATGTGGTAACGATTAAGGACAGTCCTCAGCAGATATCTAACAAGGAGTTGTTTGTTTGTTTTAAGACAGTGTCTCCCTACATAGGCCAGGCTCAGGTCAGCTTCGAACTCATGCACCATTATGCCCGGCTCAAAATGAGTCTTCTTAAACCCCCTCTTCCTCCTTGCCAGCTGCAGTTACCGAAGATGGCTGGAACTCAGGCAGCCTGCTGAAATGAGAAGGTTCCCTCACACAACCGGGGGCTTCCCTCTCCAGCCTTGAACACGAGTGGAGTAAATGGTCTTCCTGGAGCACTATCCATCTAGACCTTCTAGAACACACACAAATAGGTCTGAGCACCCTATCAAACAGCAGCCTCAACAAGAAAATACTAACATTTGCTCTCGGAAGCACCTGAAATACCAAACCTTGCGCCCCACTTCAGATGGAGAGGGACTGTGGAGGCCTCTGCATGCCTGTGCCTTTCCTGACCATCGGCACTTTGGCTGGGCATTTCTGATCAGGTCAGCTCCCTACACATATAACCACCAGCTGGGACCTCTCCAGTTCCCCTCTCTGGCCCTTTCCTCTTAAGGGGGCCAGCTCATCTCTTAGAAGCGTCCGGAACAAGATGGATGAGACAGAAGACGACTGTGGGACCTCACCACATGAACACCCTCTGGCCTGCCTGGGTCTCCCTGAACAATGCTAATCAAGGGAAGTTTAAGCTCCTCCCTCCCCAGGCCAGCTACAGCCATGACATGCTGAAGACTACCATCTTCTCTAGAGACCCTAGTTAAATACCCTAAGTCCTCACCTGAGATCTCAAGTCACACCGCATTCTGAAGGGTCTTCCTGAGCCATGTGACGTCAGAGCTCAGCCTGCTGCTGAACACTGTGCCGCCTGAGAAAATTAATGCACTCCCTGGCACTGTGATTTATTTTGGGAAATAAGTACCCTTGCTTTCATAATTCAGAATACGGGATATTAATCACACAACTCTTTGCTGGTGGGCCACAGTTGAAAAAAGAGAGAAGGCGGCCGGGGCACCATTAGCCCAGCCTTAAAATATGGATCCCAACTGTCAGAGTGCTGGCAGGAACCTAACACATCCAATTTTTCTGGCAAGCCGCTTGGCGTGAGGTAGCGGGTCTCTTGAAAGTGCGTGTGCCCTTTGACTCGGTGGATCCACTTCTGAGGAGCTGTCCTGAGGGGATGAGCGAGCTTTCTGGCACGGATATGACTCACACAACCCCAACATGGACGAGAGTCAAATCTGTGCAAACAACACAAACGCCCCACCGCAGGGGAGTGGCGGCACACAGTGGCACAGAGGGATGGTGGGACCACTCGAAAACATTTGCCTAGAGGTTAAGTTAAAACAGGAAAAGAAATAAAAGAAACCCTCACGGCATGGCCACAGCTCTAAGCAAACAAAGTGACATTCAGAAAAGACTGGCAGAGAATGAAATGCACCCAAGGCTGCCCTTGGAGAGCTGCATGCTTCTTTCTCTATTTTATAACTCTATTTTATAATAAGAACGTTTGACGTCTGTTTTTTTTTTTTTATTTTATTTATTTTATGTGTATGAGTGCTCTGTCTGTCTGTATGCCTGCATGCCAGAAGAGAGCATCAGATCCCATTACAGATGGTTGTGAGCCGCCATGTGGATGCTGGGAATTGAACTCAGGACCTCTGGAAGAGCAGCCAGTGCTCTGAACCACTGAGCCATCTCTCCAGCCCTGATTTCAATTTTTAAAGAAAAAAAAAAAAATTACCACCATTTGGCTACATTATAAAAAGATCTCTCAAAGAGTCTCCCAGTGAAGAAATTCAACTGTATTGTGGCAAAACATGAAAGTTCCTAAGTAAGGGGCTGTTAACATCACCAGCAATGGTGCAAAGTAAGACAATGGCCTCCTGCTGTGATACACTGAATGGAAACATCAAGACTCAAACTGTAGCTTGAGTATGCTGGCTCACATCTGTAATCCCACCAAGTGGGAGACTGAGGCAGGAGGATTGAGAGTTAGAAGCCAGCCTGGACAACATAGCAGGATCCTGTCAAAACAAAAATAAACAAACAGGATCAGCGAGATACCTCAGTGGGTAAAGGAGCTTGCTGCCACGCCTGATGATCTAAGTTCAATATTCAGTATCCACACAGTAGAAGAAGAATATGGGACCTGGATGGTAGCACATGCCTTTAACCCCAGCACTCGGGAGGCAGAGACAGGAGGATCTATGTGAGTTCGAGGCCAGCCTGGGCTAGAGCGCAAGATCCAGGACAGGCACCAAAACTACACAAAGAAACCCTGTCTCAAAAAAAAAAAAAAAAAAAAAGGAAGAAGAGAATGGACTCCCATGAGTTATCCTCTAACCCCAATATGCATGCACAACCCCCCAATAATTAAATGTAATTTTAAAAGTTACTTTAAAACTTAAAAACAAATGAACAAACAAAAAAAAATCTCAAGCTGTACAAAAACGCTTCCAAAAAAAGTCAAGGTCACAAGAGACAAGTGAGGAGTCACCCCAGGGCAAAGAGAGCCAAAGGACATTGGGCACACTGGTTTGAGCCTGGGCCCCAATGCAGAGTTGGCCCTATGAATCTGTGGCTGACACACCTGCAGATTCCATCAACTTCAGATCGAAAGCACTCCTAAGAATTAGCCTGGACTGACTCATAGAACGATTGTTCTCGTCACAGCCCCAACAACACGCTGATGTTCACACAGCATTTACCCTGTACAGGCATCACAAGCAAGCCAGAGATGACTCGGAGTGCACAGAAAAAAATTACATATGTATAAAACACTGTACTAGTCTTAGGGATCTTGGCACTCGTGGATTTTCATATCGGCAGGGTTCCTGGACTCATTCCCCAGGGGCCACTAAAGGCCATCCGTTCTCCTTTCCTGATTTTGATCATTGCATTGTGTTAGGTACGATAATATTCCCACATTTTAGGAAACACAGTCATGCATTGCTTAATGACAGGAATTAGTTAATTCTGGGAAATGCAGCTCAATAGGACTGAAACACTGCTGTGCCATGTGACTGCTCTGAAGCATTTAAGGAGCAAAGAACATCATACGTGCTCATTATACATGCAGAGGAAGAGTCTAACTAAATGTGATCAAATGTATTCATGGCTCCTGAATAAAAGGTGTATGAGAACCTTTTATATTCGTTTTTCATGAACCTCTTCTGTAAGGCTGGCACTATTTCCACTTGAGAAACAGAAAAACAAAAAAATACTTGCTGGGAGTTGGGGGACAGCACTAGAGAGATCACTCAGTGGTAAAACACTTGTGGCAAGTGTGAAGACAGGAGTTCAGATCCCCAGCTCCCCTGTAATCAGATGTGGGGCTGGCTGGCTGGAACCCCAGCACTCCGGAGGAGAGGTTTGATCCCAGGAGTAAGATGGCTAGACAGATGAGCCAAACCAGTGAGCTCTGGGTTCAGGTGGGAGACCCTGCCTCAATATACAAGATTGACTGAGAAAGACACTCAACACACACCAACCTCTGGCCGCCACGCACATGCATTCACACCCACATCCACATGTGAGTGTACACATTCTAACACACACACACACACACACACACACACACACACACACACACACACACACAAACCTGCCCAGTAAAAGAAAGAAAAAATAGAAATGGCTATAAGAGAGGCTCAGATGCCACCATCACTTCCCACAGGCCTTGACCCCGCCCGCTCTGCTCTGGCACACCAGCACCTTTCCATGTACACACAGTGCCCACCTGTCCTTCCTGCCCTTGCCCTAATGGCTGCTCCTCGACTTCAGAGGCCACGAGTTTTCTGTTTTGTTTCGTTTGTGGGGAAGCTGATTGGTTTTGTTTTTAGTTTGGGGGAGTTTGGGTTTTGTTTTGTTTTTTTTGCTTTGTTTTTTTTTTTTTTTTTCCTTTACAGGAACTGGTATATAGAATTTGAAGAAAAACAGGACTGGGGCTGTGACTCTGTAGAGCACTTGTCTAGCATGCACAAGGTCCTGGGTTCATCCATAGACACCATGAAAAGAAAAACCGAAAAATATCCTGCTTACATGCCTAGCGAATTAACACGCGCCTAGTGAATTCTTATAACATGGATGAGGGGCTAGACAAAATAAGCCTAATTTTTAAATATAAGTAACGTATGCTCTTTCAAAGGATGCATCCTAAGCATCTGCCACCAACCACATGGCAGAGCACTGCTCTCAAACCAGCAAGGAAGGCTGAACCACAGAGTAAGTTTGGGAGTCACATCACCAGTTTCTGATGTCATTGTTTACCCAGTAGGCTTTGAATAACAATTAAAGCGTCCTGAGTCCCTGAATTGGGGGGAGGGGGACGACAAGCACATGCCTCTAGCTGCAGGGGGTTGGGGAGCTAGGTGTGTATATTAAGAAGCAGACTGCAGTGGGAGAAGGCCTGGAGAGATGGCTTAGTGGTTAAGAACCCTTGCTGCTCATTCTAGCAGAGAACCAAGGTTCGATGCTCAGCATTCACGGCGTGGCCCAGAACCATCTTCAGCTCCAGTTCCAGGGAGTCCAATGTGTCTCCTGACCTCCACGTGGCCTTTAGGAGGTACTCAGCACTAAAGCTGCAACACTTGCTCAGGGTTACAGAGCAAGTAAGTGACCTCTGATTCAGACCCAAGTCTGGAGGACCCTCGCACCCAGAGTGGAACAAAGGCTGCCACAGGCTGTCCTTGTCCTGTAAACACAAAGCTAGCTACATTCTTAGACAGGCTGAACATCTGGAATGGGAAAATTGAAAACGAGGTCTATGTAGCACAGGCTGGCAGTGACCCTCTTTGGTCAGTCTCCCAAGTGCTGGGATTACAGATTTGTGCTGCCATGCTTAGGTCCAAACACAAGACTTCCAGAGTATCAACATGATAAGTGGACAATCGCACATCCAACTACACCAATGTGTCCCAGTGCAAATGCAGGTACGCTAAAAGAATATTCCATAAAATTACCTTCAGGCTACGCATACAAGATGCATTTGAAAGGGAAATGATCTTCAGACATGGAACTCATCACCAAGATCTCATTATGTATACAAAAAGATTTAAAAAAAAAAACAACAACAACAACCTTGAAATCCAAAATACTTCTGACCCCATCATTTCGGCTAAGAATCCTCAGTGTGTGCTTTGTTTCCTTGGAGAAATACTAAAGACTGCACAAGCCAGCTTCTCCCTGTATTCTGCACAGCACAAATGTGGCTGTCAACCAGGGACAAGTCAGGGGCAGGACAATTGATCCAGGAGCCTATAAAAACAGGTTTGCTTATCCTGAAATTGCAACTGCGGTGCATTTAACCAAGACGTAAGTCCCCGAGGCTTTTAATGTTTTGGAAAACCTCTTCTAGGGCCAAGAGGGCTTTGGGTGACTGCCAGCCCGGTGTGCCAGGCCTGCTAACGAGGATGAACTGGTAGGAACACTGAACTAGAGAGGTGGGGAGGGCAGGGAGAGGAGGAACAGGGGAGGAAGAGGTGAATTCCCACTCTGGAAACCCAATCAAGCCTCAAAGCTTCCCTAATTGATAAGAAAAAAAAAGCAACTCAAGAGCTCCTGACCTGCAGTACACAGGCATGCTTTCATACGCACGACCACATTCTGTTCCCCAACCCACGTTTCCAGCCTTCCGGTCTCCACTCAGAAGCAGTCATAAAATCAATCTAGCGGGTGACACCTGCATCTTTTTCAAATGACATGAAACAGAAACATCAGGACGCCTGATAGGTGGCGAGACTAAGCGTTCAGAGAAACAGTTACATCTGCCACTTGTATAGAACACAGGGTGGGAGACTGACGGAGCACTCTACGTCTAGCATGTGTGAGGCCCTGGGTTCAATCCCCAGTACCTCCACCAGCACCCCAAAAAGATGTGTACATGTTCTGGCTATAAACCATTGCTGTGGGGAGCGGAACCACCACCACCACCACCACACACACACACACACACACACACACACACACACACACACACACACACACACTTTAGGGGCATGAAAACTGAGGTTCAAAGCAATTAAAAGACTCGCCTCAGGCCAAGCCTAAGAGGGCACACGCAGAGCCTGCCCAGTGTGTGAACAAAGATCCTGTATTCTTCTCTACACCTGGCCGTGGGAACACTGCCACAGACATCTCTGGCGCTCTCCCCCATTCCCTAAGAAAAAGAGCCAGGGGGCCAGGCAAGTTCTCTTTCCCGTCTATAGCCACTGAGGGTGACGAACTGAAAAGAGCCGTGACAGCCTGATCCATCTTCCTCCGGGAACCTGCATGCCTGCAGTTCGCTGGGAGCCCTTCACAGAATACCGAAAACTTCATGGGCTCAGGCCAAGTGACCCGGCAGGACACTGGCGATACAGTGGCAGCATGGCATGCCGCCCCAGTCAGTGGAGAGCAGTAACCCTGCCTGCCAAACGACTGTCTGCCACACAAATTAACGCTCCCTGCTATAGTTTGGGTTTGGAATGTTCCCCAAAGGCCCAAGAGTACAAAGCTTAGCTCCCAACTGCAGTATATTATTGCAAAGCCAAGGAATCCTAGGGCTCGGATTCCTTCCTGCTCTGCTTCACGCTCACCGTAAGGTATACAGGCTTTTTCCACAGGCTGTTGCTGTAACAGATGGTACCGCCACAAACCCAAGCCACGGGGCCCAGAGATCACGGACTCAAACCTAGGAAACCCGGAGCCAAAATAAGCCTTTCCTCCTCCTAAGTGAATTATCTTGGACATTTTGTCACAGCCACAAGAAACTGACTAGAACACCACAAATTTTCGGAGCTGTATCCTACTCCTTCCCCTTTTTTGAGATGTCTCACTGTACCACCCTGGCTATCCTGGAACTCCCTATGTAGACCAGGCTGACCTCATACACACAGAGAGATCTTCCCAGGGCCTCCTGAGAGCTAGGGTTAAAGGTATGTATCAGAACTGTTAAGTACATGCTTCCTGTAAATACAGATTTCTGGGCCTTACTCTACAGGTCTGAACGGCCCTGAAATAGGTTTTTATGCACATATTCTTTCTATGTATATAAGCTAGTTCAGGTTTATTGACCAAACCTTTGCTGGGGAAATCAGCACACTCTCTTAAAGTGGATTTTAGCTACAGCCTGACTGGAGAGGCTGCCACTGATGCATCTTTTAAAACCACTCTCTCAGGTCCCCCATGTCACTCCCATCCCCATTCATGGTCAGAACTTCCTATCACTTCCCTGTCCAGTCCTCATCCCTCTGAAATCTGGCCCCTGCCACTGAGATGTCCTTACCCCACGAACCCTGTGGCTGTCAGGTTCTCGCAGCCTCTGAGGCCTCTGTGACCCTCCGGTCCCCCCTCTAAATCTCCCATCCTCTCCCTCTATATATACACACTGAGGCTTCTCTGGGCTCACTCAGTCCTCTCCTTTGTCCACCCCACACTTTCCACAGGAGATCTCTCTGTAGAAGAGCACTCCGAAACTAATGTCTCCAGCCTAGGCCTCCGTTCTGGGCAACACACTCACTTCCTGCTGTCCTGGTTTGCCTTCTGTTCCTGTGATAAAAACACTCTGACCAAACACATCTTGGGGAAGAAAGGGTTTATACTTCATCTTACACTTTCAGTTCACAGTTCCTCACTGAGAGAAGGCTGGGCAGGAACTCAAGCAGGGCAGGAGCTTGAAAGCAGAAACCAGGAGAATACTGCTTACTGGCTAGCACCCAGACTCACATTCGGTTACCTTTCTTATACAGTCCAGACCCATCTGCCTAGGGGTGGTAGTGCCCACAAGGGGCTGGGCCCTCCTCAATCAATCAGCAACCAAGAAGATGCCCCTCTCCCGCCACATGCCCACAGGCCAGTCTGATGAAGGCAATTCTTCGATCAAGGTTCCCTCTTCCCAGATGTGTCAAGTTGACAGCTGAGATTAGTCATCACATCTGCTCACTCAGCAGTTCTTACTGTGGGTTCAAGGATCAGTTAATTGTTAAAAAGACCTAATTCCCATACAAACCAACACTGAGCATATTTCAAAGTTTTACAATAAATATGCATTAAAATAACAAAGCTAGGTCAAAAGAGGATATAAGGAGGTAAGCACAAAAACACTTTTTTGAAAGAGGTTGTTAGAAAGTAACATACTTAGGACCAAATTAGACACCAGGAACAATTGGGTTTCTTTTCCGGTTCACACAGATCATTTGTAGCCTCCCCCAGTCCTGATTGTGGGCCCTGAAGACTAAGCCGAGCTCTCTTCCCAGGGCAGCAGAGAGGCTTCAGACGGACTTCTTACACTGCACTATGCTATGACATCAAAAGTTCACAGACTGAGGGCTGGAGAGACGGCTCAGTGGTGAAGAGCACTGGCTGTTCTTCTAGAGGACCCAGGTTCAATTCCCAGCACCCACACGGCAGCTCACACCTGTCTGCAACTCCAGTTCCAGGGGATCCAATGCCTCTTCTGGCTTTGCACATGGTGCTCAGATATATGCAGGCAAAACACCCACACTTAATACAATGAAAATAAGTAAGTCTAAAAAAGAAAAAAAATAAAGTTTACAAATTCTCTTTTACTTCCAAATCTTGGCTAATTTTTCTATGCATCTGTACCTATGAACTTGACCTTGTTTGGTGCAGAGGATCGAACCCAGGGCTTTGTTTATGCATTCCACCTCTGTGTAAGCCCTCTACCACTGAGCTACATTACATCTCTAGTATTTTGGAGCAGTGTTTCACTATGTGGCACAGGCTGGCATGCAATTCATGAACCCCCTGCCTCTACCTCCCACATGTTATTATATACAGTGTGCACCACACCAGGCAGGAGAGTCTGTGACCTTGGGTGGAGAAAAGGTCTATCCTTATTCCGCCAACATCAGCAAACTTGTAAATGCACTAATGCTCTCTGCAGCTTAGGAATGGACGTGGCACATGCCAGTAGTGACTACAGTCACTGACTCCACCAAGTCACCTTTTCTTTCTTGGAGCAGAGAGCCTCCTGTGCTGTTTATGATAGGACCACCGCTCTAAATAACAGAAATTCTCAAACCTGCCATCCAGATCTTACGTGACTCACCAACCCAGCAAATCTATTACCAACAAGTTACGGCCATCTTACTCAACATGTGTTGTATTTCTAACTGCTTTCCTTTATAAATCCACGCATTCTGAGACCTTTACAAACACTATTTTGAGACGGGGCCCTTGGCCCCAGGGGAAGCCTTTCCTCAACTCTCTGCATCAGGTGGGGGACGGTAAGGCATCCTCTTGTCACTGTGCTTTCTCTCCCAACAGCTCATCTCTGAATGACGTCACCGACATTTGACTTGGCCACTGAAGGAAGGGTGGCACTGGTCTGATTTATCAGTACAGCCCAAATGTCTCAGCACAGGACTCGGCTCATAAAAGTTTTCAAGGAAATAGCCATTCTAGGAAGGAGGAGGAGGAGGAGGAGAAGCATCGACTGTCAAATGGCCAAACTCCTGTCACACCCTTAGGATGCTGGCGCTGGTCCAGTTCCTCAATGGGCACCTAGAATATTCTGCCCAGGATGCAGCAAGGTGAGGCCCTTTGATGAAAGGAAAGAAAACCCCTGGGGACCCTTGCCTACCTGACCTAACAATGGAGGTTACCTCTGGGCTAGGGTTCTTATGGCTCTCCACCTGGACCCTATGAGCAAGCACTGCCAACCAGGACTGAAGGACCCTCTGACAAACGGGGCGCCGAAGGGCTAGCGGAATGGTGGCACTCTCTGGAGGAGAGGGAACTCCACCCCTGCTCCAGAAAGCTGTAATGAGCTGAAAACTGCACATACAGCCGGGGCCTCAGTGTGACTCCGGGGAATAAAGAAGATGTAAAAAGGCTATTCTAACCTCATGCCATCTGAGTGTCATTAGCCCCCCAGTGCACGATCGCAAAGCTAACAGCGAGCAAGAAGTGCTGGAAGGCAGGCATGCAGCGGAGGGTGGCCAAAGGGGACGCAAACCGGAGCTACTTGGAGAGGAGGAAGCCAGCTGGTACCTAGCCAATGGCTCCTCCCATGCTATGGCCATCAGGAAGCTACGGGGCAAGTGATACCGCCACTCCAGAAAAAACAAGGCCAGCTCGGCTGCTTAAACGCTCGGGGCAGCTAATGCGCCTTCACCTTCGGAGCCACATACCCTCCGTTCTTTTTGGTTTGCTTGCTTTTTCGAGACAGGGTTTCTCTGCACCGTTTTGGTGTCTGTCCTGGATGTCGCTCTGTAGACCAGGCTGGCCTCGAACTCACAGGGATATCTGCCTGGCTCTGCCTCCTGAGTGCTGGGATTAAAGATGCGCACCCTGCTCGGCTCCATACCCTCCATTCTTATGAAAGGGCACTGCTCCCCACCTCATCTATAGACTAATCCCTCTCTGGGGTCACAGTATTTAACCAGCTAAACTCACCATTATTAGCATAGGTAACACCACACTGAAGAGGGTCACATGGATCAGCCCGGTCAACCCTGAGTCCCTCTACAAACATAAGATTTGTCACAACTCCAGTCACTATAACAAACAGCCAGAGACTTAGAAGCATGCTGCAAGACAGGACCAGCAGCAGAAGGGACAGAGCAGCCCACCACAGGGGAGCAACAACAACCAACGGGGTGGGGTGGGGGGGTAAAACGTTAGGACTCCTTCTGTCCCCAACTGGGTCCAAAATATAGCAGCGAGAGGTTAGGTCAATACACAGCGTAAAAGAACTTACGTTCTTCTTCCAGCTGTTTCTAACCTGGCCACCTGGTTTCAAAACCAAGCACACAGAACAGCCCCACAGAACAAAACCACAAAGCTGGGGTGAAACCCTCTAGGGATTAATGTGGTCTGCTCGGTGTGTCTCTGCCCCAAGAGAGGATCGACTTTCAGAAGGAAGGAGGAGAAACAGAGACTTAACCCCCTCAGCCTCTTGGTAGGCACCAACCAATCCCCAGGTGTCTCCACATAAAGAGGGGGAGGTCAAGGTCGGCAGCAAGAGGCCCCCCCAAGGAGAACCCCAGCAGCAGCACAGGCCCCACCACGTGGCACCTGTATCACGTGGTCTCTGGCTCACACCGGCTAGGCTGGCCCACCAATGCATATGACCTACTACCCTCTACCAATGTCCTATGCCTCCTTTTCAACAGCTCGCTGTGAGGCTAAGGCTCCTGGGCTGCCAAGGCCGGTGCTGCCCGCTTCTTGCCCACCATTTACAAACAAGTGAAGCAGGGCCCAAGGCCGGGCAGCTACGGAGTATCAGCTGCCTGAAAGCCGGCTTGCTTTCCAACACATCACACTTGACTCTAACACATAACAAGGAGGGAAGAAGCAAGAAGAAAGTGTTCTGGGCAAAGCACCTCAGCCTTTCCCCTCAATGCACTGTCCCACGGTGTTATTAAAAGGACCGCCTTCATCTCTCTCTGCCCTACAGAATCCAGTCTCAGGGCTCGGCAGACATTTCCACTTTGCCCTTCTTATTCCCCACCACCAGACTCTGGGCTCCGCTTCCCACCAGCTGGACCTCTCTCCTCTCTTGCTCACATCTCAGTCTTGGAGGCTTCCTTCCCTATGGGCAGCATTCACTCTTTCCACCAAATGTTCCTCCATCACCCACATGCCCGGCGCCTGGGCTAAGTGCCTACCACACAACAGCCAGGCAAGGATCGCAACAGTCACAGGGTCTGAGCTCCACCCTCCCTGTGAGACCAACTCTTTCCCGGGGCCATCTCTGGCCACTCAGCACCCACCACCTGCCCTTGGCCTAAATCCCCAGCTGTCAGCACCTGGCATCCACGTCGATATAGCTCCACCTATGTACCCCCACACATCTGTTTGAAGACTTCGTTGGTAATGTGTTTATTTCTGTGGGAAAAGTGCACTCTAAGCTCCAAGCAGCATTATCAATGGCAATTAGGTCCCCAGGCCAGCCCACAAAGGCCTATTAAATATATAATGGTGCCAGAGGAAAAAAGAGAACCTGCCTGACTGTATCCTAAGAGCTCTGCAGGCGAGGCCACGGGGCGAACATGCCTTCCGAGCCTGCACCCACCGTCCCCTGGGCTCTGAGCTTTCCAGCCGCCACAGGGACCAATACACCGGAAGCAAGCTGGAGAAGGGGAAGGGGAGGAACACAATTCATAATTCAGCAGGCCTGGCTCTCCTCTCGGCTCCGCTGAAGGCTAAGTGGGGGTGAGGTGTAGTTCATGGGTAGAGTGCTTGTCTAGCGTGCGTGGGGCTTGGGGTTCAATTCCCAGCACCGCAAAGTCAAAGACCACTTCTCAGATATCACCAGCTCATGGACTGTTTTGTAAATGTGTTTGTAAATATAACATGTATTGTCCATTTTTATATAAATGTTATCAAGAATGGGCTCTTTTGATATGAAATCTCAATATACTACCATTAGGTTCGGTTTCCAAAGACACTAAACATCCTATCCAAAATACAGACATGGAAAACTACATGTGTGTGTGTGTGTGTGTTGCTGGGGAGTGAACCCAGAGCCTCCCACATTCTAAGCAAGTTCTCTGCCACTGAGCCACAGCCAAAGCCCGAGGCAAGTTTTATTTATTTATTTAAGTATTTTAGTTCTTCGAGACAGGGTTTCTCTGTGCAGCCTTGGCTATCCTGGAACTGACTGTGTAGACCAGGATGGTCTCAAACTTAGAGATCTACCTGCCTCTGCCTCAGGAGCACTCGGATCAAAGGTGTGTACCACCACTGCCCAGATCCTAGGCTAGTTTTTAACTGAAAATATTGGGATTCATTAAAAAATAATCCATCCACTGTTATTATTTTTGCAGTCTGTTTGCACACTACTGAAAACTCTGCCACAGCCAAGCAGAGTCCTTGGCCTGACATTTGAGAGCCATTGAACTTGGAGACAGCCACTGAGCCCTGACAGGACAGTTCTCTAGCCTGGGATTGCCCACTATACAATAAAGCATGTGTGTGTGGCCCTAGGGGAAGGTTGGGCTGGGCAGGAAGCTCCAGCTGTACAGGAGGAAAGTGGGCTCTTCCGTCAAGTGGTCCTGGCCTCTCTAGTCTGGGAGCTTCTGTGGCTAACTTGTCCCAGGTACCACCGGGGACTTTTCTAGAAGACTAAAAAAGGCTGCCAAGAAAGCCTTTAAATTTTTTTAAACTTTTCTGATAATAAACATATATACATATATATCTCACTTAAAAATATAATAAATAATAATCAAAGAAGCAAACAAAAGTCACCCACCATGTCACCTTCTAGAACAATCAGTATTTCAACGTTCTAGTAGTTCTTTGTACACAACTTCATCCTCTCTGAAGTCTAATTCTGTATCTTGGCTTTTATAACTGAGCATTTTTCCTCTTTAGATGGTCTTCATCCACAACTTAGTATATCTGAACAAGAAGCATTAATTGTATTAAGCGTATTTCTTACAACCACGGCAACGGACCGAATGTTTGGTGTACCCTAAAATTCATTATGTTGAAATCCTAACACCGTCCACACTGTGATGGGAATGAAGAGTTGGGGCCTTAGGAAGGAATCTGCATGAATAGGACCCATGCAAGGCGGTGGTGGCGCACACCTTTAATCCCAGCACTCACTCGGGAGGCAGAGGCAGGCGGATCTCTGTGAGTTCAAGGCCAGCCTGGGCTACAGAGTGAGTTCCAGGAAAGGCACCAAAGCTACACAGAGAAACCCTGTCTCAAAAAAACAAAAACAAAAACAAAAACAAAAAATGGGGGTGGGGGTTGCCAGAAAGCTCTCAGGTCCTCTCTGTTACACAGGATGCAAGAAACCGGCAGTCAGCAGCCTGGAAGAGAATCTGCCTTAGGACCTGACTGAGCTAGGGCCCTGACATCAGTCATCCAGCATCTGAAACAGTGATAAACAAATCTGTCATTATAAGGACCCAGTCTACTGTGTATTTATTATAGATGCCCAAACTAACAAAGAAACATTACTTTCCAAAGTCTGAAAGAGGCCAGAAGGTATTACACCACACCACTACTATTGAGGAATTCAATTACTTCCATATTTTGTTTTTATAAAAGATGTAGTACATGTACAGCCCTGAACACAAATCTCTGTAAACCCCTTCCCATCATAATAGTTTCCTTCATTTGAGAGGGGTGGCTCCCAAAGCTCCAGTGGATGCCCGAAACTGCAGATTGTACAGAACACATAGACCTTTTCTCTCACACACCCATATCTGTGATCAAGTTTAATTTATAAATTAGGCCAGGATTTAAAATAACTAATAACAATGAAACACATTAGTTATTACTATACTGTCATAAAAAGTGAATGTGGTCTCTCAAAGTATCATTTTGTACAATGCTCACTTTTTTTCTAAGACATGGTGCCTGGCCTGAAATTCTGAGGATGACCTTGACTTCCGGATCCAACTGCCTGGCTTTGCACCACACCCAGTTTATGTGAGGCTGGGATCAAACCCAGGGCTTCGAGTTTACAAAGCAAGTGCTCTGCCCTCTGGGCTGTGTCTTCAGACCCCACCTTCTTCTTACTGACCACAGATAACTTAAAACTGGACAGTGAGACCATAGATATGGGGGATACTGAATTTTTTTTCTTTTTTCTTTTTCTTTCTTTCTTTCTTTTTTTTTTTTTTACAGTATTAAGAATTGAGTCTAGCACATGCTAGGCAAGCACTCTGTCATTAAGCTATAGCCCTCACCCTATTTTCCCATTTGAGACAAGGTCTGCCCAGGCTGCCCTTAAACTTACTCTGTAGCCCAAACAGAACTTTCGATCCTCCTGCCTCAAACCTCCTGGATTCCAAGCCTGTGCCATCAGACCCAGTAAATACTTTTTCATATCCCTTGAGCCACACCCAGTGGCCTTCAGTCAATCCAGAGTGAACAAAGAACCCAAAGTGCTCCCCAGGGCCTTTATCAGATCCACATGGCCCGACCAGCAGTCACTTATCACCGCTGGATTCCAGGCTCACATCCCTCTACCTCACACCTGCCAAGCCAACTCTAGGCTTAGGGGAAAGAGACATAAAATGCCTGTTTAGGACTCCCAGTTGCCAGTGCTTTGGGCAAACCTCAATGTTCTTTCATATTGCCCGTGGGGTACCTGCAGACCTCCGCCTCGAAGTATACTACACATTATTCCTGGACTCTGCTCCGCCCACTTCAGGAATGCCACAGGGGCTCTTCCTCAAAGATAACGTATGGCTCTCCCGAGGCAGGCTACCAGCAGTAAGGGCATGAGCTCTTCCTGCTCTTGCCCTTCTCTCATTATTTGCTCACAGGATTGACTGCTGCTCAGCCGAAGGCGACACCTGACAGCAGGCACAAAGTGGAGTTTGTTCCCCACCCCAAAATTCAACCCGGTGGCAAACAATGTGGTTGATAAATGTTTACAGAGTAAAAGTTCAGACTCCCGAGCCCTTGTTTTTACTGGAGGGAGGGAAAAGGGAAGAAAGTAGAACCCTCCTCCCTCAGAGTTCAAGGACTGACATCCTGGTGGGAGTCAGACCTGCTGGCTCCAGGAAACTGATGGCAAACATCAAGGCCACCACCACCACCACCCTTACAGGGTCTCTCCTAGAGGGAGGACACAGAGCAGGGAACAGGGAGTTTCCTCGAGGCTACTCCTTACTGGTGACCCCCAAAGGACAGGGCACTGGGAAATAAAAGTGTTTAAAGCCACTCACCCCTCCTCCCCCCCAACCTGCCCAGCATCCTTGCCACACCCAAAGGGAAAACAGTAGAGTGGCGGGGCAGGAAGTCTTCCGGACTGATGGTAGTGGTAGAGGGAGTAACGAGGATGGACCCAACACGAGGAAGACAAGAAGTTACGAGAGAGATGTGGAAGAAGGCAACAACATCCCGTCACACATCCACAGCCACACCTCGGCCCCGGGGGCACACCCATCCCCACTTCTCCGGGGGATGCCCCGGAAAGTCTCCCATCCCCACACGGTATGCACCCCGGTCCACCCCTCCTCCACTCCTGTGTCCCTCCAGTATCATTTTGCAGTCCGCGGAGCTTGTCCCTCCGACTCCTCCGCGGACCCATCTGACAACCTCGTTAGCGGGTATCTTGACTGTCCCCATCTCGTGGAAGAAACGCAGACCCGTTTAAAGATCCGCGGCGCCACACTGCTCGAAAGTGGCCCGGGCTGGAGCCGGCGTCACATGGGTGTGGGAGCAGAACTCCTGGAGGTGGCGACCCCACCCAGCCCGCCACTCGCCCTTGCTCCCGGGGTCCAACCCACGAGCAAGGTCTCCTGCTGCGCAGGTGGAAGGCAGCTTCCACCCCGCACTCACACAGGTGCAGGCGCCGCCCGGGAGGGTCCTGCCTTGGCTGAGGGCGTCCCAGACCTGTGCCCCCGCAAAGTTGTGCTGGACCGCGAACCCTGAGCAAGGGCTCACCCGGCCCGGCCCGGGCGGGACGCAGAGGACCAGGACCCCGCTGCCACCCGGCGCGCACGCCCCCAGCCACCCCGGACCGCGCGCGCCCACGGCCACGCGGAGCGCACGTGTCGCCGGCCCGGTGCCTCACCCCGATCGCCAGTAGCAGCCCCCACGCCCGCGCCATCCCCGCCGCCTCCTGCCGTCTGCGCCCGGCTCCCGCGCACGCCCGCCAGCTCCACCGCGGCCAACAGCAACCGCCACTTCGCAGCCGCTCCCCGCCTCCGAGTTCCCGGTGCCACGTCTGCCAAAGCATGCGCACCAGGCTAGGAGAGGCGGCCCGGAGAGGTGCCTGCCGGGAGTCGTAGTTCACGAGCCGCTGAGGGGGGACGCCTCTGCATTGGACTTTGCTCTGGGGACACAGAGCAGCAGCTGCGGGGAAGTGGGGCGGGGAAGCCGGGGAGTAGGGCCAGTGGTTCACTTGGAGACCTTGCTCTGTGCGCGGAGCTTCGGAACCAACAACTCACTCTGCCCCCAAAGTTAATTTACCCACTCTGAGGACTAGGAGGCAATCCGGAGAATTCCAGTCATTTGACTGTAGATCCTAATTGTAAAGTCTAGTGTGGCCTCTGGAGAAGAGGAAAAGCCCTCTGCTTCCCAGGCTCCGACCTTCCTCTTTTTTTCCTTGGCAAAATTTTATTGAGAGGTCTGGAAACAATTTAGAGATCCCTAAAAAGTTAAGCATAGACTACCATATGATTCACTTATTATTCCTTAGGCATAAGCTCATTTCATAAGACTTGAAAAGGGTACTCAAACAGTACTTGCACACACCAATGTTCCTAACAGCGCTGCTTACATTAGCCAAAAGGTAGAAACAAGCCAAATAACCTCAATGGACAAATGGAGAAAATGTGATATACGCCCACACAAAGGAATACTATTCAGCCAATAAAAAGAAGGAAGTGCCACCATGTGAACAAATACCAAAATACGATGCTGATTTTTAAAAAGACAGATACAAAAGGTCTCACACTGTATGGTTACATTCATATAAAATATCCAAAGTTTGTAAAAGATATGGCAAGTGAGCAGATTGTTGGTTGACCTGGGAAAAGAGAGGAATGGAGAGTGACTAATGGATTCAGGGAATATGGGGGCGGGGGGGCTGTTCAACATTGTGAGTGCATTAAATGTCACCAAACTGTGCACTTTAAAATGGCAAATGAATGTCAGCTACCTGAGTACAAATTGTAAAATGGGGGCTGGAGAGACCGCTCTGTGGTTAAGAGCCCTTGTTCCTCTTACAGTCCACAGTATGGTTCCCAGCATTCATGAGGCAACACACAACCATCTGTATCCCCAGATCCAGAGGCTCTGATGCCCTCTTCTGACCTCCAAGGGCACTGGGCATGCATGTGGTACCCATAGATACATGTAGGCGAAACACCCATACACATAAAACATTTTTTAATGTTAAAAAAAAAGTCCTCTTTTGGATCCACTTTGCCATGCCTGCCTTCAGCTAGTTATTCATTTAGGAATGTTTGTGGGACACCTACTCTGTCCTGAGGAGGCAGATGGACAGAAGTAAGATGGACAGTGGAAGTTACAGTCAGGAGTTTGGAGATGATCTCTGAACAAACCTTGCCCGCTGTCTACAGGTTCGAGGCCACATCTAGAAGTCACCCTTGCCTCACCCCTTCTCAAGAGACCCACCTAATTCCAAAATACAGGTATTCTGCCACCCCCTGCTGTCACTGGTGTGTCCCGCCTACGCAGGGGTGGCAGCAGTCTCTAGTGGGTGCCTGCTATTCCTAATAATCCATGTGGTAATGGCACTTGAGTCTTGCTAGTCACTTCCAAAAACCTATTCAATGGTCTTCTGTTACCCTTCAAACAGTGGCTCTCAACCTTCCTAATGCTGTGACCCTTTAATACAGTCTCTCATGTTGTGGTGACCCCCAACCATAAAATTACTTTCGCTGCTACTTCATAACTGTAGTTTTGCTAGTGTTATGAATCATAATATAAATATCTGAAATGCAGGATACCTAATATGCCATCCCTGTGTTATTTGACCGCCTGCTGGGGGTCTCGACCCACAGGTTGAGAACCACTGCCTCAGACTAACAAACCCCTCCAGGACCTGCAGCCCTGTGTCTGCCCTCTGGACCGCATCCAGGTCCTCATCCCTCTCCGGCCAGCTCAGCTTCTGTCACTCATACCTTTACTTCCTGGGACCCACCCCCAGAGCAGCTCCTACTTCCTGTTCTTTCCAGGCCTCTGTTTGACTGGCACATTCTAATCCTCCTGGAGCTCTCCTGTGTCCCCATCCACAGCGAACCATAAAACAATTTCACCCTCCCCTCCCTGAGGCCCCCTAATTCCCTAGCTCTCTATCCCTGCTTTGCTTGCACTGACCACAGTCTGCACTTTTCATTCTGTCTCTCTTCATGGGTTGGTTCTACATTCATAAGTTCAACCAACTGTGAATTTAGAACATGCTGTAAAAAGATCTCCAACTGTACTGACCCGGCATAGATCAATTATTCCTTGTTATTGTTCCCTAAAGATTACAGTGTAGCAAAGCATTTGCATTGCATTAGGTATCGTAAGTAACATAGCGCTGATGTGAAGTGGACAAGAGGTATACACAGGTTCTGTGCAAACGGGAGGCTGTTTTACTTGAACAACCCTGGAGTTCGTTGTTTGTGAGGACCGTGGGGGTGTTGTAGGAGCTATCCCCAAGGATACTGAAGGACAACTGTGTTTTGTTGTATTTGTTATCTGTGGCTCCACCAGGAATGTGTTTCCCTTCCTGCTTACCATCCCACTTCCAGAGCCTGAGGCAGGACCTGAGCCACGGGTGTCTCCAGTGCTGCGTGGGTGGACAGCCCTACAAAGTCCTGTTGGGGCACTTTGGAAATTTCTAAAGCAGGTGGGGAACATGGCTTCCTCGATGCACTCGGCAACTTCAAGCTCACAACCCACATATGGGAAGGTGAGCCATGTACCTCTTCTCTGTGAGTCTATTTCCTATCTGCACAACGAAGTTTGTGAGAAAAACCAAATCTCTCTCTGTTGTAAGCATTGCAATCCTTGGGATCCTGAAGTCTGGAGCCAAGAAATAAATACCACAAGTCACTGTAAGTGTAGCAGCTTAGAACCCTGCTCCAGGGAAAGGGTTCCCCAATGTAACAACTCTGCTGAGGCAGGGGAGGGTTTCCCCAACCGAGATTGCTACAGTTCTGTTCAGGTCCCCGGGAATACAAAAACTCAGCTAAACTGTTACAACCTTGCTCGGCTCCACCCAGACTCCATCTCTACTCTGGCGGTCACCCAAACCTCATTCAAGAGATGTATTGAAAGGGAAGAACCCACCAAGATAGCTGCCTCTGTCAGGGTAGAAAAAGGCAGAAGCAAATTGAACAAGCTCGGGCTTATATGGGGCTTCTTAGGGGTGGAGTTTTTCTAGGGAGAAGATTTTTCAGGGTGGCAATTGGTCAGATTTCAGTCGCTTAAGCTTGGACAAGCTCAGATTGGCTACAGTTCGCGATCAGGGAATTGGCTGGTTTTCTGCTCAGTTGGTCAGGGGCATATTTGGTTCTGGTTTCAGGGTCAAACTGTTTCTTTCACTGGCCCTTTTTTAACCTTTTGGCTCTGATTTCAGGGCCAGGGCATATTTCTTTCACTGGCTTTGATTTTAGGGCCAAAGTTTGTTTTTCTGGCACTGGTTTCAGGGTCAGGGTGTTTCTTTGGCTCTGGGTTCAGGGCTAAAGTGTTTCTTTCACTGGTTCGGGTCTCAGGGCCAGGGTGGATTTCTTTCACTAGCTCTGGTTTCAGGGCCAGGGTGGGTTTCTTTGGCTGGCCATTTTACCATACACCTGTGTTAGTGTTGTGTCCTTGTGACAAAATGCCCGCAGAATAGTCTTAAGGAAGGGATTGTTTGTGTCGGCTGGGTGTTTCTGGTGGGGAGGGCACGGAGAAGCACAACAATTCTCACCACATTGACCAGGATGCAGATCCAGAGATGCCCGAGCTAGTCCATGCTAGCTGACTTGCTTCCTTTCTTTCCTTATTCATCTGGATCCTCCGTCTTTGGGAAGCCTATATTCAAGGTGGGTCTCTCCCAGACCCCCTTACTTAACCATCTCTGGAAACATCTTCACAGATGTGCCTACAAGGATGCTTTCCTAATTACCCGGTTAGCTTTAACTATCAGCTTGTCACAACCTACAATTATCTAGGAAGAGACTCTTTACTGAGTTATCTATGTGATATTGGCAGATGGACGTGTCTGTGGGAGATTGTCTTCATTGTTAATTGCCATAGGAGGGCCCAGCTCACCACGGAAGACACCATTCCTTAGGCAGATGGTCCTTGTCTTAGTTAGGGTTCCTAGTCCTGTGGTAAAACACATGATCAAAGCAACTTGGAGAAGAAAGACTTTATTTCCTTTGTCAGAAGCAATGCTATGTGGAATAGCAACCAGGATTACCTTCGGGTTTTCTACCTTGACTGCCCTCCATGATGGACTGTAACCTGGAACTGTAAGCTGTCTTAGTTAGGGTTTCTATCGCTATGAAGAGACACCATGACCACAGCAACTCTTATAAGGAAAGCATTTCATTGACGTGGCTCCATTACAGTTTCAGAGGTCCAGTCCATTATCATCATGCCTGGGAGCATGGTGGCATGCAGGCAGACGTGATGCTGGAGCAGTAACTGAGAGTCCTACATCCTGCAGGCAGCCAGCACTCGACTGAGAAACTGGGTGGTATCCTGAGCATAGGAAACCTCGAAGCTCACCCCCACAGTGACACACTTCCTCCAACAAGGCCATGTCCACTCCACCAAAGCCTCACCTCCTAACAGTGCCACTCCCCATGAGCTTATGGGGGCCGGTTACATTCCAACTACCATAAGCCAAATAACCCCCTGGGAATTTATCACAGTAACAGAAATGAAACTAGAACGCTAAACTTCTAGGTACTTCTCAAGTCAATCAAGTTGGCATTCACGGTTGACCATCAGGTCTGGGAATATGGCTCAGTATTACAACAAGCTTTGGGTTTTGATCCCCAGCACCGCAGGAAACTGACTGTGGCAGCATACAGCTATAATTCCAGCCCTCAGGTGGGGGAAGGAGGATCAGAAGTTCAATGTCATCCACAGCTATGGATGAGTTTATGAATGAGACTGTCCTGTCAGAAAAAAAAATGAATCATCCATCTCACATTGGTGGTGGGAATGTAGGGTGGTCCCCCTGCTTTGGACAACTGTGTATATCAACTATGCTTTAAAGTGTTTGCTGCAGATTTTTTTTTCTTAGTAGCTATTATGGGCTGAAATATGTCCCCTCTCCAATTCATATGTGGAATTCCTATCTCAGTGCCTCAAAATGCGACTGCCTTTGAAGAAATAATTTATAAAGGTTAAATGAGGTTATTGGGGTAGGCCCTGCCTATATAAATGGGGTCCTTATAAAAAAAGATGAAGTTAGGACACAAATACACACAGAGGAAAGGCCATGTGGAGACAATGAGAGAAGATAGTATCGATAAGGGGGAAGAGAGAGAGAGAGAGAGAGAGAGAGAGAGAGAGACCCTCAGAAGAGCCCAACCCTGTCAGCACCTTGATTTTGAACTTGTAGACTTGTAAGCCATCTAGTTCCACGTGCTCTGTTATGGGAGTTCTGGTGAACTAAGAATATCCTAACTGTCCTTGAACAGAGGATGGATAAATAAATGGTAGCATAGTCTGAAATCAAAACAAACAAACAAACAAAAAACTAATCCCCCCCCCAAAAAAAACCAAAAAAACAAACTACTGTTCCATGCCAGAACGTGGGTGAATCTCAGAACTCTGATGCTGAGGGGAAGCAGACAGACCCAAAGGAAATTCTCACTGTTAACCTGAAGTTCAAGAGGCAAGGGGGGTTCGTAAATAAAAGCAAGTGGGATGGAGCAGAGAGGGAGGCATTGTGGGAGAGATCGTGATTAAATGATGGTTGCCTGCTGACTTATTGCATAGAAAGTCATTTATTAATTGAGCTGAATTAATTGCCTGGGCTGTTATAGTAGTATTTGTACAGTGACATTTTTAAAAGTCTAAGCAAGGAAAGGCTTGGTGGATCTTCTAATCATTAGGACTCCTTGTAACTGAAGTGTCTTCTAAGACTGGATCAAGTTCCTGGTCTGTGAAGCCTTGAAATTCAATCGTCAGAAATGAGAAAGAGAAAGGGGGAGGGAGGGAGTGTTATATTGCATTTTCCTCTAAACTGAAGCATATCACTCTGGGGGCCGGGGAGCTCACCAAGACTCACAAAGTTCTAAAGGGAGGCCCTTTAAGACTCAGGAAGTAAACTCGGAAGTATCAGTGAGTCCCTAAAACTTAGCAGTTTCACAAGGTCCCTCTTTTGCCAAAGTTACATAAGCCATAAAGACAGCTGAGGAGAGGAGAGTCCAGCCTGTGGAGTTGCCTGCAAGTTGTACAGAAAGCTCCAGGCTTCCAGGAATCATCACCCACACTGGGGTGGGCTTTCAGTGAGACGCAGCTGTCTGTAAGTGACCCCACATTCTAAACTCATTGGCTCACCAAGTTAAACTCTGGCAGTATCGTTGCTTTGGTGTATTGTCAATTACCTATCTAGATTGAGTACACATTAATACATGTCTCCCCGGGAATAATGTCACACAGCGGGGAGGGAGGGTAAGAGGGAGGGAGGGAGGGAGGGGAGGAAGGAGGGAAAAAGGAAAGGAGGGAGGAAGGATGGGAGGAGAGGGGAGGGAGGAAGGAAGGGAGGGAGGGAGGGAGGGAGGGAGGGAGGGAGGGAGGGAGGGAGGGAGGGAGGGAGGAAGACAACCACCCAGCCCTATGACTGAGAGCTGAGAGCCAGGTAACCAGAGGGCAAGGGACTGAGAAGAAAGAATAAAAATCTCCAAGAAAACAGACCATTTCATTCTGCAATTGAAACAAGCTAAAATGCAATTTATGGCTCTTCCGGGAATGGTTAGCAATTCTAAGCTTCATTCTCCTTGAAATATTAGGAGGCGAGCACAGGGCAAGTGCACCCCTCCTCCATTAGGGCCTGCAATGGGAACCATCCATTTTTCAGCACCAGCCCCTTCGGGCCCAGTTAGAGAAACTCCTATCTTGTGCTGGATTATGAATTTGACCTCACCTTACATTCATGTAGATAACCCCCTCCATCATGTCGGCTGGCATGAGGACCAACACAGTGACCATTTTGTGACAATCAGCATGATGGGAATTGGCTCAGATAAAAAGAAGGGGGTGGGGAGTCCGGGAGAAATACTAACGAGATACAAAGGAATGTGTTCTGCCTGCTTCCGTGTATAGAAGGCCCATGAGCCAAAAGGAACGGACTTTTAGTGGAAGAGCATGAGGTGTCACTGAAAGGGGTCCCTTGGGATGCTGGCAAAGTTCTCTTCTGCTGTCTGAATTTAGATGCATGGGTGTGCTCATACTGTGAAAATGTATCATACACATCCACAGACTACACTGAACAAATACTCGCTTCCAATAAAGTTCACAATTTGAAAGAAAAAAGAAATAAGATGGAGGTAAGAAAAAATCAGCTCTGAATAGAGAAATGTAAAAAGGCACCAGGTCTCAAAAGAGAAACAGCTAAGACATCTTTTTGGTAACATGTAGGCCTGGGTGAGAGAGCCATCAAAAAGGAATTGGGCCATCTGACATTGCATAGTACCCATAGTTTCAGGGGCTGCCTTATAAGGCTTTGACGCCACCCATCAAATCTACCTTGACTGGCTGATAGCAGACCCTCACTCGCCATCGTCTTATATCCCACCAGCCCAGGACTCAGTTTCCCTTCTCTATAATCCCACAACTTTCTGTGTAGACCGTGGTCCTTAAGAACAAGGACAGTGATAAAGTCACAGAGACAGAAAGGATAACAGTGTATTCCAGGGGCTGGAGGGACAGACCAACAGGGATTTGTTTAATCCATAGTTTCCAAACGAGCATTGTGTTACTATACCCGGGACAATAATCACTTATTCACTCCAGATATGGCACCAAGGACAGACCAGAGTAACAATCTTAGCCACAGATTAAACGTTTGGGGATTTAGTTTTTCTGGGGAGGGGTTACTCAGCTGCATCACCAAAAGCCTTATTCAACAGGTGTAATGACTCAAAAAAGCCACATCACGGAGGGCCTCATGCCCAGTCAACCCTCCACCTTCTATATAGTGCAGTGCTTCCCAAGATCAGGTACAGCTGGAACAGAATTGCATGCAGCCACGGCTCAGGTGTGAGGCTGGAATCTGAGGTGTGGATCTGCTGACCAGTCCCCCCACATACACCACACACACACACACACACACACACACACACACACACACACACTTCTACCATGGAATGTTTGTAGGGCCCATATCATGAAGGTCTCCCGCTGGGAACCATAGAAGCCGCGATTTCAAGACACAAAGGCTGTGTCATATACCTCTAAACGACACAATTCCACAACAAGGGTGTCTCCGTTTCTTTCCTGAATGCTGCAATGAAATATTCCTAATGAAAGAAATTCAAGACAGAACTGGGCTTACAGTTCCAGGTTACAATTCGGAGCTGGAAAGAACCAGGCATATGACATCCACAGTCAAGAGCAGAGGAGGAAGGATCAGAGTGTGTCTGCTAGTGCTCCTTCTCTCTTTTCCATCCAGTTCCAGAAATGGCGCCACCTACATTCTGGGTGGGGCTTCCCATCTCAATTAACTCAATTAAGAAAAACCTTCAGAGGCACGCCCTCAGGCCAACCTAAGCTTGACAACTCCTCACTGAAACTCCCTTCCCAGGTGATTTTACATTGTGTCAACAAGGAAACTAATCACCACGACTGGATGATGAGCCCCTCTGGAGATGACTAGCGGTGATGATTGCCCAACCACATGGGTATTCCTGATGCCGCTGAATTGTGTGCTTAGAAATGGCTGCTGAAAACGGAGAGGGACCTTTTCAACAGAACCAGGAAAACTGAGTATCTGCGCAAACGCATGTGATTGGACACCAGTTTTATAGCATTGATGAAGACGAACTCACAATGGATCAAAGCCTAAATAAAGGCCAGCAAGATGGCTGGGCAAGTAAAGGAGACCAAGCCAGACAACCTGTGTTCAGTTCCTAAGACCTACATAGTTGAAGGAGAGAACTGACCTCCCACATCACTGTGGTACATGTGCATGTCCATGTACCTAAGAAAGTATACACACACACACACACACACACACACTAAATGTAATTTTAAAAAACTTCAGGGAAAGCTTCATAACATTAAATTGAGCAATGATTTCTTAGATATGAAGTAAAAAGTTCAGGCAATAAAAGAAACATTAGACTATGTCAGAATTTGAAACTTATGTGCATTAAAGGACTCAGTCAACAAAGTGATAAACTTCAGAATATGAGAAAATGCTTTTAAATCGTGTTTAATAATGGAGTATTATCTGGGACATAAAAATAACCCAACCACAAATAAATAAATAACTAAATAATAAAAATAAACACTCTGGGGGTCAGCAAGTTGGCTCGGTGAGCAAGGGCACTTTCCTCACAGCCTCATGACCTGAGTTCGCTCACGTAGTGGAGAGACCAGACTCCTGCAAGTTGTCAACTCTGACCTTTACACAGACTGTGGAACGCTCTAAAAACGAATGGAAACAGTTGCATAGATTGATCTGAGTGTATTGAGATCTCTCCAGGCAGTTTCTTCCTCCCCCATCAGAACCCCACCCTAAAACAGCCAATGAAATGATCCGTTACTATGGATGGGTTCAAAGAAACAGTTCACGTAAACGGCTCTGTCTCCCTGTAGTCAGCGCTCAGTTTTGTTGTTGTTTTTCTAAAAAGAAGTGTGGCCAAAATTGCCAACACTGTCACAAAGCTGTTTTCCTGAAGCAGTTTCTGTGTTCTGTCTTTGTTCAGAATTCTATACCACAAATAAATAAAAAATTAAATAGATAAAATCAAAGCTGGCTTTTAAATGAATTAAAAATCTGAGATACACATTATAAAACGCACACCAATTTTCTCACTGCTATTAATCATGAGGAAAACACAAACCAAATCACAATGAGATATACCACCTCACATCTAAGGTGGCTGCTGAGAGAGAGAGAGAGAGAGAGAGAGAGAGAGAGAGAGAGAGAGAGAGAGAGAGAGGAGGAGGAGGAGGGAGGGAGGGAGGGAGGGAGGGAGGGAGGGAGGGAAAATTACTGGCAAAAATGTGAAGAAACTGGAATCCATATACATGGCTGTGGTGTGGTCAAATGGTACAGTTTTATACACTGCTGTAATGTAAAATGGCAGAACCCTTTTGGAAACTAGTCCTCAAACTTTTAATTACCAAGGGCTGGGGGACAATTCAGTGGTGAAACATAAACCAAAAACTGAGTCTAAGACCCAACACTGCCCCCAAAATGTAATTATCATGTGACCCAGCAAGGTTCTTGAAAAGGCCTGTGTAGCCCATGTCCACAGCAGCATTATGCCCAATATCGGAGAGGAAGAAGTAGCCCATGATTCCACCAACATGTGAATGGACAAAAAGTGTGCTCTCGTGGGGAATAGTAGCCAACTGTAAGCAGGGAGGGGGTTCTGACATGCTCTCAACATAATGAAACCTGAAAACAGTAATGATTAAAACAAGCCAGTCTTGGGCTAGAGAGATGGCTTAGCAGTTAAGAGTATATATACTCCTCTTGCAGAAAACTAGGGTTCCATTCCCAGCACCCAGGTCAAGCAGTTCATAACCACTTAAACTATGGTTCTAGAGGATCAGACTCCATCTTCTGGCTTCCACAGGCCCCTTTACTCATGAGCATGAGCACACACACACACACACAATAAATGAATGAATTAATTAAAATGAAGCAAGCTAGTCTCGAAAAGACAAACACCGTGATTCATTCTCCCTACGTGAAGAACCTGGAAGAGTCGTCTTCCGAAGCAGAAAGTAGAAGGGTCCATATCAATGGGGGAAGGAGAACTGCCTTTTGTTCAGTCAAATGTTTCAGATGTGCAAGATGGGTCTGGAGATGGGTTGCACAGCAATGCGAATGTACTCAACACTACTGGGTGTACACCCCAAAGTGATGAAGACGAAAAATCTGATGTTTTGTACACAGTACTGAAGCTTTTCAATTTAAGCTAAGGAAAAGAAAAAAAAAAGTGAGAATTCAGGAGCCTTGAGTCACTGTCTGGTCTAGGATTCTGAGAGTAATGTCATCAGTAGCCATTTCTTACTCATTAGGGTGTTTCCAGACCCTGCCCACACTCTTTGAGGGGGCAACGGAGGAGGGAAGGGGTCGGGGAACTCCTGAGAAACAAGGCCTTGGCCATTTCCGAGCTAAGAGATCTGCATGGAGCTCCTTCCTGCACTGTGAATGAGGCCTGAGGGTGAAGGTGACCCACACCTCCCTTTCTCTCTCTGGGGGCCTGGGGGGAGGGCACTGATCTGACCTGGACACCTGACAGGCCGTGCTGGATGGATTTCTGAAGCTGCCGGCCCCAAAAGTTCAACCCAGGAGGTAGAACCTGCCGAGGCTGGATTTTTAGGCTGTGCATCACAAACTTCTGGCCTGGAACTGTGGATGGTAGCTTCTCACCATAGGTCCCCAGTAACCCTGACAGGAAGAAACAAAAGAGAAAGAACTAACTAACTAACTAACTAACTAACTAACTAACTAACAAGAACCCAATGGTGGAGGAGCACCCAGGATAGGGGTGACGCATTGTTGCAGGTGTCAGCAGACCTTTGCCTCAAGCTCCATGATGTTAACAAACAACCAATTCCACAAACAAACAAACAAACATACTTCTTCCCGTTGGCCCGGCAGAGGAGAAGGTTGCTATGGCTGCGCAGTAAGAAGGTACAGGCTTGAGCATTGCTCATCTGCAGTATCAAGGAAGGCCTGGAAGATTTCGAGCCAGTCTCTATCCAGCAGTAAAGCTGAGCAGGGAACCCTGGCATGTTTGGTGCCTGGACTGAGCCAGATGGGAAGTCTTTGCAAACTTCTCACTGGGGTCTACAGGAACACACTCCCCCAGAGGTGTAGGAGAGTGTGTTTGGTAATACATTCATTCTTCATTACTCAGTTTCCCAAACTTAACTCACTCCAGAAGCTCCAACTGCATGGTGTCTACTTTCTCGTCACCTGACCTAGCTGTCCAGGTACCCAGAGACTCCCTTTGGAGACCCTCTCACTCATTCTCAACAGCTTCTACAATTAGACTTGAATTATCTGTCCTGTGCCCAAGCATCCATCTGCCCAGATACCTGAACCTGAGTGCTATCGTTATCATTCATTCTATTTACATCCAAGTTCTGCTAGAGAGAGCTGAGGCCACTCTGCAGACCCTGGAATTGGAGGGCTACAGGACTGAGAACTTCAGCCCAGCACCATCCTGCTTCTCTTGAGCCGATGCTCCTAGCCCACCTCATTCATTTTAGCCCACCTCATTCATTTTCTATGAGAAACTATGTCTCTCCATCCATCCTGGGCCACCTGCTGTACCACACTGCTAGGATAAACCTGCTGACTCTGGAGCCGTATCCTGCCCTTCAAGAGAGCTGTGAGAAAATGAGCACCATCCTCCCGTGGAAATTTGCCCAGCGTTATCCTAAGATAGACTTCGTTTCAGATACAATGAGGGTTACGAGGCAGCTGGAGACTGTCTGCTTCTCCCCTGACCTTGGATGTTAAAAGCACTTTGTGACTGGAGACTGATTCGCATCACTGTTAGCAGTAAATATGAAAAGGTTGCTTCTGGGTACCGGAACGCTGAGACACAGGGCATGTGACGTCATTCATTGCTCAATGTTGGGGGAGGGTGACGCCAGAGGTTCAGATCAGAGAGCAGAAAGTAGACACAGGAGTCCGACCGCAGGAACAGGGATCTTGTGGAGTCAGAAGCACAATTCTGGGGGGCTAGAGAGATGGCTCAGTAGTTTAAGAGCACTTGCTGCTCTTGCAGAGGAGCCAAGTTTCCAGCAAGGTGGCTCACAACCATCTATAACTCCAGCTCTAGGGGTTCTGAATTTTTCTGAACTCTGGGGGCACACACGCATATGTTCATAAACAGAATCTGCATACCTTTAAAAATATATGTATATATTTATACATAATGTAGTTTTAAAAAAACAAATATGATTCTGGAGGGCTGAAGAGATGGCTCAGCAGTTAAAAACAAAGACTCCTCTTGTAGAAAACCAGGGTTTGGTTCCCAGCAACCATGTTGGGCAGCTCACAACCACCTGTAAGTTCAGCTTCAGGGGATCAGATGCCCTCTTCTGGCCTCCATGGGTACCTATGCTCATGTGCACATACCCCTACAAAGACATATGCACATATATGCATAATTAAAATATAAAAGTAAATCCTTTTTTTGTCTTTTTGAGACAGGGCCTCACTGTGTCGATTTTGTCAGCCTTGGACTCATAGAGATCCACCTGCTTCTGCCTCCCAAGTGCTGGGATTAAAGGGAGGTGCCACCACACCTGGCTAAAAATATAACTTTTTTAAAAAGAAAAAAAAATGCATTCTAAATGTCTAAAATTGGGTTCGGGCTGGACAGGAGCGTACGGGTTTTACCCTTCATTGTGGTTTGGATGTGAAATATCCCCCATGGTTCAGGTTTCTCAACACTTTGTCCCCAGCAGGTAGTACTATTTTAGAAGATTGTGGAACCTTTAGAAGGTGGAGCCTTCTTGGGGGAAGTGGGTTGCTGGGGATGGACCTTCAGGTTTTATGTCCAGCCCTCCTCTCATCCATGCTCTGGTTTCTGACCGCCTCAGTTAGGGTTTCTGTTGCTGTGAAGAAACACCACGAGCAAAGGCTACTCAAGGAGAAAAGGGTTTGTTTGACTTACATATCCCCAAGTCACAGTCCACTGAGAGAAGCCAAGACAGGAACCCAAACCAGGCAGGAACCTGGAGGCAGCAGCTGATGCACAGGCCAAGGAGGGGAGCTGCCTGCTGGCTTGCTCTGCCTGCTTTCTTGCAGCACCCGGGACCACCAGCCCAGAGAGGTACCATCCACAATGGGCTGAGCCCTCTGACATCAGTCACTAATTAAGAAAATGCCTATCTTATGCATTTATTTTCTCCATGGAGGCTCCCTCCTCTCAGATGACTCCGCCTTTTGTCAAGTGAACATAAAATTAGCCAGCACACGGACTGAAAGTGCCATGTGACAAGACCCCTGACACACCTGTCCCCACAGCTTTCCCTTCATGATGGATGGTATCCCTTTAGACTGGAAGCCAGTTCATCCCCCGAGTCATTTATTGGCAAGAATGCAATCACAGTAACAAGAAGAGCAGCTCATACTCCTTGCGTGGTTGTTGTGACCTAGTGGTGAGAACCTGGGAACCTCAATGCTAACTCTTTAGTGTCCTCTGTGAACCATTAAACTAGTTTCTGTTTAAAAGTCAGGGAAGATGGGCTGCAGAGATGGCGCAGAGGTTAAGAGCACTGACTGTCCTTCCAGGGGTCCTGAGTTCAATTCCCAGCACCCACATGGTGGCTCACAACCATCTGTAATGAGATCTGGCATCCTCTTCTGGCCTCCTGGCATACATGCAGACAGAACACTGTATACATAATAAATAAATGAATCTTAAAAAAAAAAAAAAGTCAGGAAAGTTCTGTGACTGTAGGAAGTCAAGGGTGCCAAGTGCTGCTCAATAAGTCTCTTGACGCCCAAGAACCCACGGCATCAAAATCAACTGCAGCCGTTTGAATCATCCCTTTCTGTTCTCTGCTGCTGTCAGGGTGTGTTACATCCTCAGTGTGTGACTGTTTAAGTGTGTTAATGAGCACAGAGTTGTCAACTGAAAGTGAGCAGTGCAGGCCTGCCGTCCAATAGGAAGAGCCCGCCGGAGACTAGCAGGAGGCTGCAATCCAGGAAAGCCAGGCAATGAGGGACCACGAGTATGCCATCAAAGTGGGCTGAGAGAAAGCAAAGATGAAACCATGAGACCGCAGAAATAAATAGGCTGCAAGCCACATTCCTGTGTAGCCCTGTGCTTGGGGGCTCCCAGTCTTTGGCCTGGCTTCCCATACACAAAGGCCTCTAACAGATGGACCAACACTCTCCCAGTCTAAATCAGGGGTTCTTAAACTTTATACACCTGTGACCCTATTTTCATCCAAGAAATTTTTACAAAGCCCAAGTATACAAATTTATAAAAACAGGTACACAAATCAAGCACCTCCCGATAATGAACCAGTAAAAAAAAAAAAAAGTTTATTTTTAAAAAGTTGTTTGTTATACGTATAATTTTGCCATTTCTTTTTTTTTTTTTTTTTTTTTTTTTTGGTTTTTCGAGACAGGGTTTCTCTGTGTAGCTTTGCGCCTTTCCTGGAGCTCACTTGGTAGCCCAGGCTGGCCTCGAACTCACAGAGATCCGCCTGCCTCTGCCTCCCGAGTGCTGGGATTAAAGGCGTGCGCCACCAACGCCCGGCTAATTTTGCCATTTCTTAAAGATTAGTGCAGCATTTCATACTAATGAGTTAGATCTGGTTATTTATTTTTGCATAAACAAATCTTAGCTGAAAATTTGTTACTGCAAGACATAAAGTCTTCAACATTTTTCAAGGTTGATCAATATTTTTATTTTAAGATCATCAATGCTGGGAAAGTTGCTTTGCATAAATACATAATATAAAATGGCAGAAATATCTTTGGGGCCATTTCAGAAATGGTTGGAAATTCTGTCCTAATCCCAAGTCAAATGCATTTAATGATTTTATGAAATGTAAGTCAATAATTCAAGCAGCAATTTTAAAACAACCATTTAACACAGTACAATTCGAAGAGATACCAACCTGCTACTTATATGCTGAGGAATGACAACAGGAAAATACTAGAAGTCTTGGCTTTCTGTAATTAAATCCCTGTTTCTATAAGAATAGAAAACTTTGAATGTAAAAACACTGCTTTTTGCCCAGCAGTGGTGGCACACACTTTTAATCCCAGCACTTGAGAAGCAGAGGAAGGTTGATCTCTGTGTTCAAGGCCAGCCTGGTCTACAGAGCAAGTTTCAGGACAGCCAGGGCTACATAGAGAAACCCTGTCTGGAAGAGAAAAAAACAAACAAACAAAAAACAGAGTAAACTGACCAAGTAATATTTCCACCAGAAGAGAATCCTGACAGATCCTTCCAGAAACCAGCGTGCACAAGGACATCTCAGGGCATCCCTGTCAGGCTCTTGTTACTATGGCAGGCCTGAGGACAGCATGGTTGGGCATTCAGTCATTAGTGATTCACTATCGGACATTGATTGGACATTCATCATAGACCATTTGCAAGGCATCCATCTGACACTCCATTAAGGAAACATCACGTTCCAGGGCCCAGGTCTCAGGTTGGCAAATGCAGTTGAGAACTGTCCTTGCTGTCCTTGACCTCCCGCTCTCCTGGCCTTGTCTTCCTCTCTACCCACTCATCTTGCCTCCTGCTGGGACAGTGTTCTCAACCTTCCTAAGGCTGTGACCCTTTAATACAGTTCTTCGTGTGGTGGTGACCCCAAACCATAAAATTATTTTCATTGCTGCTTCATAACTGAAATTTTGCTACTGTTATGAATCGTACTGTACATGTGTTTTCGAGTCGCCTTAGGGGTCAAGACCTACAGGTTGAGAACCACTATGCTAGGAGGCTGCGTAAGCTGGTGTTCCCTCCTGGACTCATTCTTTAGTTTAAGTTAGAAAATGGTCTTCCTATGTGGCTAGAGTCCCCCCAAACTCAGTCATCGCCCTTGAGCTGGGGCTGTGTGACTCTTAGAAATCTAGACCCCAGGTGACAATGAGCACCTGGGGAAGTTGTCTTCCTCCTGGTTACATCTGTCTTGAGAGCTATTTTCACAATGCGTCTGTATCCTTCCCTTTTTCTTTTCTCAAAATTTCCCTCTTGGATGGCTTTACCTACAAGCCCCCCCCACCTCCTTCTATCTAGCTCATAAAAAAAATCAGGGTCTTGATAAAACTAAATCCAGAATTGACCCGTTTTCCTCCTTAATAATAACATTCACATTACTAAAGACTTTAAGGTGTATATTTAAAGTCCTGTGTCAGAATCTAAGATATCTATATATCCTCCACCTGTGGGGTCGCTCTTCTGTTACAGTGACATTTAGTGACTCAAAATCTTTTCCTATCTATGATGCGAAAGCCAACACCTTGCCCCCACCAAATACCTCCGCAGAGTCTTGGTATTCTCAGAGGTGGGTTCCTGGGGCCTTTCAGGATGGGATACAGTGCCTTGGCCTCTGAATCGAAGCTGTCTTGTTTATAGAGATGTAAAAGCATCTCACTGGCACTTTGTGTTTCTCTCTAGCCGGTGCTGACACAAGCGTGATGCTACTCAACCCACAGGGTCCACACTAACTCCCAAAGTCAGTGGAACTGAACTGTTGTAGACACACAGTTGGGAACACAGGATAAGACACATGCTGCTCTGAGGTGGGGAATGAATGCCCTTGAAGTGTGTGTATGGGAGGATGTGTGTGTATGTGTGTTTGAGAGGTCAGCAGCTGTGTGTGTGTGTGTGTGTGTGTGTGTGTGTGTGTGTGCGCGCGCGCACATGTGTAGATCATGGTATAAATCAAAATCTTGCCTTTTATTTCGAGAAATCTCAAAGATCATGTCACTGAGGTGTAGACACAGTGACATAAATTCATCTAATCAGCCTCCGGGTTGGTGACTTTGTGCTTGGAATAAGTGTCACACCTGACAAGCAGGTTGCCATGTCTGGACAGCAGAGTTTCCAACATCCTGCCTAACCAGGTAGTTCTTCGGTATGACCCATGCAACTTCCTGCCCAATTTTTTTTTAAGACTAGTTCTCCAACTTTCCTGTGATGCCTTTCATTTCCAGAACATGCACACAAATATACATCATCACCAAGGGGTGAGACTTAACTCACCTTCCCCATCCAATGAGCTAGACTTAGTGACTCATTCTCATGCGTGGAATACGGTGACAGTGACGCATTGATGTGTGACTTGGGAGACCAGACGCTAGCAGGCATTGCCTTGTCTTCTCCATTCCTCCTCCCCCTTTGGGACTCTTCACTCTGGAGGAAACCAACTGCTGTCACAAGAATACTCCACAGGATTATAGAAAGACTCGTCTACAGGAGAATGAAGACCCTTGCCCACCGCCAAGGGAATAATGAGAAGTCTTGCTAACTATCATCCAAGTAACAGTGGAAATACACCTCCAGCCCCAAACTTCTGAAGGTCAAACCCACCCACCACCCCGAGAACAGTCTAATAAGAGCCCTCAAACCAGAACTACACAGCTAGCCTGCAGAAACTGGGGTTATAAATGTGTTAATTCACCCTCTAAATGTTGGGCTAATTTGTTGCTTGATTTTTTCACCTTGCCCACAGTCAGGACAAACCTCTGTCACCCGCCAGTCCCATAGCCGCTCAGACCCAACCAAGTAAACACAGACACTTATATTGCTTTCAAACCGTATGGCCGTGGTAGGCTTCTTGCTAACTGTTCCTTTATCTTAAATTGATCCATTTCCTTTTATCTTAAATTAACCATTTCCATAAATCTATTCCTTGCCATGTGGCTGGTGGCTTACTGGCGTCTTCACATGCTGCTGGTCATGGCAACGGCTGCAGCGTCTCTGGTCATGGCGGCGGCTGCAGCCTCTCTGGTCATGGCGGCGGCTGCAGCGTCTCCTTCTGCCTTTCTGTCCTTTTATCCTGCCTAGCCACAGCCGATCAGGTTTTATTTATTAACCAATCAGAGCAACTTGACATACAGACCATCCCCCAGCACAGCCAAGTGCAGACCATCTCAAACACCTGCACTCAGGCCCATGGTCCTAATCATCCTCTATACGGACCTGCTGGGTAACGCCACAAAGAACCCAAGAAGGGCTCCCACAGGACATACAGAACATCCCACAGCACTAATTCATTTGTTAAGAAGCATCAATAGTTAATAAACTTCTGGATTCTATGAGCCACTGAGAGCTTTCTAGTGAATTCCCTCTCTGTTGAAGTTTGCTGCGGTTAGGATTGTTTTCTGTTCCCTTCTCATTCTCCTCTCTCGGCTGATGAGGCTGCTGCCAGCCTCAAGTCCCACCCACAGACCCCATCTCTCACCCCTAAATCAGGTGGGCCACCCCAGGCTTCTCGCCATCCTTCCAGCTCAAGTAGACAGTCTAGAGCTTCCCTTTGCTGTTATGGCGTCCTTGGCACTCTCCTGCAGCCTGCTCTGGCATTACATCACCTCGCCCCTCTCCCTAGAGACCTTGCCATCTGCCTTCCTCCCTCATCATTGACTCACTGCTCCCCTGGGAGCTTCTCATAATCTCAGTGAGCTAAATCACCCTATCTTGGTCCCCCGAGACCCGTCCTTTCTTGGTCTGTCTGTCGTTCTGAGCACCGTTCCCCACGACCGCCTTCTGGAAGGTCTCCCTCCTCCATTTCCTCAATCATGCCTCCTGGTTCTGTCCTCCTGGACTGCTCTGGCTCTACTTCTCAGGTAATTCATTCTCTCACTTCCTAAACGAAGCTGCCTGCCTTCACCGTTTCTTCCCTTATGCTTTTCCAGAGCTGCCTTGACCTTGGAGGCTCCAGCTCTCACTCAAGAGGTTTCCTGCATTTCCTGTCTTGAACACAGAGCCGCATTCTTTTCTGCTCGGGCCACTCTAATTAGCTCTGTCACTGCGGCCTTAGCTGGCGTCTCCCCTGACTTTTCTCTGTCTATTAATGGCCTCGTCCTTCTGGAAGCAAGCTCAGATTCCCAGCCACCTCTGACATTCTGTCTCCTCCACCCCTACTCTCCTCAATCGCAGAGACCCACCAACTCCTTATCAGAACCTCCCACTTCCCTTTCCCGTCCCTTAGGCCCTGTCACCTGGAATCCTAACTTCTGTGGGTACCTCTTTGTTATGGTGTCCCCCTTCTGTGCTCCCTCAACTAATCTACCCCACATTCAGGCTTCTGAGCAGTGTTCTTAAGCAATAGTCTCCATCCTATTTACAGCCTCCCCTAAGAACCTTCCATTATATTCAACAGTTATTGGGTTCCTGCTGTGCATGTATTATTTGTGATTCTTTGCATACAACCTATTGAGATCAACTTGTGCCAATTTAAACTGAAAAGGAGGAGTGGATTATATGCGTGTGGGGAGGGCTCCTGGGTTTCAAGGGCAGGAAAGCAGCCAAACCTCAGAATCCGGAGCTCTCAGACTCCATAGTGAGCTCTCTCTCTCTCTCTCTCTCTCTCTCTCTCTCTCTCTCTCTCTCTCCTCTATCCTCTCTCCTCTCTCTCTCTTTCTGGTTATCTCTGGTATTTAGTCTCTTGCAGAGAGATCACTCCTCACAGAGGCCGAGAAGTGGCCACTCAGGAGGACTAGAGTCCTTCAGTCCTGGTTCCTAATGTGTACGTCCGTCCATGCTCTCCTCTGGAATCGTCTATCTGTAAATGATTCGAAGCCAAGGAAAGTGATGTGTGGGTTCTTACAAACAAGCTTTGGGATAGGTGGGGTGAGGATAAACCCTCCTGATGAGAAAGTAGCAGGGATGTCCTTCAGCCCTCCATCACTCATCTCTGACTATCCTTTCTCTAAGTAGGTCTGTCCCTCCTACATACGTCTCAAAGGGTGCCTGATAAATGTGGCCAGCCAAGAAGATTGCCGCTTCTCTCTCAAATTCATACCCTGAAATCTGTTTTTATATTTTATTTATTTATTTCGGGGAGCATGAGTGTGAAGGTCAGAAGATAAATTCCTTCCACTATGTAAGTCCTAGGGAGTGGAACTCAGGTCATTGGGCTGGGCAAATCTCCCTGGCCTCCAAATTCGTATTTTGAAAAAAAAAAAAAAATCCTAGAGAGCAACTCTAATCGATGTAGCTTGGGACCGGTCTTCAGTTCTCTGACAGGTGGGAGGACTGTTAGACAGTGGTGCTTGGAACATCAGCTCTAGACAGACAACCTAGGTCTAAATCTGGGCTCTGTTGCTCATCAGCCATGTGACTATTGGCACCAAGTCTCAGTGTCTGTGTCTGTAAAATGGGGACAAACAGCATCAGTCTCACGGATATGGTGCCTAGCACAAAGAAAGTCCCCACAAGCATGCCAAGGACAAAGACAATGACCGTACGTGGTGGTGACAACTGCAGAGGGCAGGAGGGAGAGGAGAGGAGAGGAGCACTTCCTAGCATTCTTATCTTGAATTGTGTGTGGGGCGCGTGTTTTGCCCACACGTGTGTCTGTGCACCACTTGTGTGCCTGGTGCCTGTGGAGGTCAGAATCTGAATCAATGGCATCAGATCCTCTGGAACTGGAGTTACAAAGGGTTGTGAACCACCATGTGGGTGCTGGGAATGGAACTCAGGTCCTCTGGAGAAGCAGCCACTGCTCTTAACCACTGAGCCACCTCTCCAGCCCCCCGAGAGTCACATTTCTTGAACCACATGCTTGACAGGAGAGAAGATTTATTAATTTCCTAGGATTTCTATAGCAAAATACCACAGACTGGGTGGCTTGGGGGATAAATTGATTGTGTCTTCTATGATCTGCCTCTCTTCTAGCTTCTGGTAGTTTCGGGCATCCCTTGGCTTATAAATGTGTCTTCCTTATAATCTCACACCATCTTGTCTTGGTCTGTGTCTATTTCAGTGTCTAGATGTCCCCTATTTACAAGGACACCAGTCATACTGGATGAGAGCTCACTCTAAATGACCTCGTCTTAACTGGTCACATGTAAAGACCAAATAAGGCTACAGTCACATGTGCCATGGGCTGTGATATCATCATTGTTTGGGTGGGGGACACAGCTTAGTCCAGAATAGATGGATGGGACAGTATAGGCCAAGTCGGTTATAAATGTCCTCTGTTTCAGTTCCCAGGACTGAACAGACTGATCTCTCCAGCTCAGTTCAGTTGCTCATCCCAAGTTCTTTCAAAGGTGGCTGAGGAGCACAAAATAACTGTAGATGACAGTGAGCATGTGTCAGAAGATGCTGGGACACCGACTCACCTGCTGGACAGACACCTTAGGCACTGTCTGCTCCGGTGCAGAATGCCAACCGTGCCCTGGTAGGTTATTGAAGATGAATGGGGAGGTTCTGGTCCTGTGTTGAGACAGAAACCTTCACCCCCATGCTTTACTACAGCGGATTCTTTGGAACATGTGCTCCAGGGGAAGCCAGCCAGCCAGTGCACTATGGGACCAGGAAAGGAGGTGGAGACGTTCCGTACCAATGGGGAGAGGCTGAAAGGAGGAAGTGACAGTTGAGTCCAGTTTAGAGAAAAGAGGAATATCTGGATGCTTTAAGAAGATGTAGGAGTGAGAGGGAGAAGAACTGGAAAGGAAGTAGTCCCCTGTCTCTGTAGTAGAATGAGAAGCGACAAGAAACTCTGCAAGCTGTTGGCCCTCAAGCACTGTTTTGGGAACCAGGTATGTACTGTTTCTGTTCTCTTTACCTCGTGGTTTAGTACTTAACCTTTGATAGACACAGAGGGCTTCTCATGCTACCTGGAGGCAAGGTACCACAGGACACAGAGGGAAGAAAGATTCACGCTGCCTTCCCTCATTAAGTGCTCAGGATTTATCTGGGAGAGACGGCAAGGGTGCAGTTGGAAGCCAGGTCTATGAATGACCTTTAAAGATGCTCACGCGGGCAGGAGTCTGATATGGACCTCTGAAGGGGTATGAGCTCTCCTTGGACAGCTCTGAAAAGCTCGGCTCCCTTACAAGGGAGAATTCAGAATCAGACTTAGCAATGGCTGACGATTAACCCTTTCCTGCCCAGCGTCTGTGACTAGGAGTGGGCCAGGAAGGGATTTCAGCTTCCTAAATGCTGAACGTGCCGCGCTGCCTTTGTAGCAATCAATTACCGCATTTCTTTCTTCCTCCTGCCTCCACATTTCCAGCAGTTTCAGCACAAGACTTCCTCTTCCCTCCCGCCTGGCTGAGTCCTGGGAGGCAGACGGAGGCCATGATTGCTGCTTGGTGACTTTACCATGGGCCCCCAGAATGTGAGCGAGCTGCCAGTTCTTCGTCTTTTCTCCTGTGGACATCCCAGGCATCTTCTGTGCTTCCCAGGCTCCAGGTGGCTAACACAGCAAGTGGAAGCCAGTGTTTTCTGGAACATCAGAATCCTGCTTCAAAGCGCGGGCTCACTAAGAGGAGGAGGATGGCTGGAGCTGCAGAGCAGAAGCCCCGGACCTTGGCCCACCTTTTATCAGCCTGGATCCTTTTTTGCTATATCATTACCTCTCGGTGCTTCGGCTGCTGTTTGTAAAATAGTAATAATACTGACCTGACTCACCTCAAAAGAGACAGTGCTTGGCCAGGCAGTGGTGGCGCACACCTTTAATCCCATCACTTAGGCGGCAGAGGCAGTTGGAGCTCTGTGAGTTCGAGACCAGCCTGGGCTACAGAGTGAGTTCCAGGACAGGCTCCAAAGCTACACAGAGGAACCCTGTCTCAAAAAACTACACAAGAGAGAGGGAAAGAGAGAGAAGGAGAGAGAGCTTGGTACCTTTAGATCTGCAGTGTGCTATACTAAGGGGGATGTGCTAGATGATTTATTTATTCATTTATTTAGTTTCGAGACAGGGTCTCACGATGTAGCCCCGGCTGGCCTGGAACTCTCTATGTAGCCCAGGCTGGCCTAGAATTTACAGAGCTCTGCCTGCCTCTGTCTCTGCAGTGCTGGGATTGAAGACGTGTGTCATCACACCCAGCATGATACAAAGCTATATACAGATGTTCCGCTGCTCACTGTCAGGTCCTGAGCAACTAGTCGTAAACTGAAATATTGTGATGGAGCTGCAGAGAGGGTGCAGTGAGCAAGAACACTCCCTATGCAAACCTGAGGACATGAGTCTGAATCCTTAGCACCCACGTAAAAAGGCCAAGCATGACTACGGGGGCCTGTAACCACAGCATTGAGGGTAGAGGCGAGACAGGCGGATCCTGGGAGCTAGCGGGCCAATTAGCCTGGTCAAAACTGCACTCCTTCTACTCAGCGGGAGACCTTATCTCAAGCTTCCCATCCAGTGAGAGACCCTGACGCCTGGGAATAAGTTACCAAGTGATAAGAGGAAACCATCCAACATCTTCCCCTAGCCTCTGGATGAGTGTGTATAGGCATTTGCATCTGCACACTCACATGCACAACACACCATATACTTGTAAAACACACACACACACACACACACACACACACAGGGGGGGGGAGAAAGAGAGAGGTGCATGTAATGTACCCCCCACTAATCAAACTTTGTAACTTACAACACTGCGTGGGTAGTTCCTTTCAAGACCACGGCCAAGCCTCATAAGAGAGTCCAACACTGCATCTTGCTCCAAAGTTTCGAGTCTCCTGAATGAGTATTGCCGTCGCGTCATAGTAAAGTTGAAAACTCACAGGTCAAACCATCACATGTCAAAGCCATCTATCTGTACCACTCTTTGAAAAATGAAATAGTAAAAGCAGTACATGACCAGGTGTGGTGCAACTCCAGAGATACAGACAAGAGGAAGGTGGGTTAACAGCCAGCCTGAGCTATGGAGTGAAACCCTGTCTCCAAAACACGCTGCGGCTGGAGAGATGTCTCAGTGGGTCAAAATGGTTGTTATTCCTGCAGAGGACCTGGATTCAGGCCCCAGCACCTACATGGTGGCTCACAATCATCCGTAATTCCTATTTCAGGGGATCTGATGTCCTCTTCTGACCTCCACAGGCACTAGGCATGCGTATGGATCACAGATATACACGCTGGCAAAACACTTATACATATACAATTTAAAAATTAAACAAACAAACAAAACAACATGCCAGAGGCACACGAGCCACAGAGAAGGATGTGGGGAAGGTATTTCAGGTCCCCTTCCTTCTTCCCGGTTGCATGCCGGCAAAGCCGTGCTTCTGAAGTGGTCACAGTTCTGTGTCCTTACAGGATTTCCAGATACCTTCTGGGTACAGAGAAGAGAATATGTAGTAGGGGTCTTTTCACCCAAATGTAATGCATCTCTTTCGTGTACCTGGTCTTCTTCATTCAGCATTTTGAAGAGCTTTTCGTTTTAGCACAAATAAGCTCTTTTTAATGGCTGCACGAGACTCCAGGGTCGTGATTCTCAGCCTATAGGTCCCAACCCCTAACCAGTCCTCGATCTCCAAAAAATATTTACATTATGATTCATAACAGTAGCAAAATTAGCTATGAATAACAACAAAAAGAATTTTATGGTTGGAGGTCCCCACAACATGAGGAACTGTATTAAGGGGTCACAGCATTAGGAAGGTTGGGGACCACTGCTCTAGGACATGGATGTGTTGTGATAGGTGTACCAATTCCCTCCAGCTGAACATGAGATTGCCAATATCTTAAATCGCTGGTAGGCAGTGCAGCGGTTCCATAGTCATCCCTGACGTTAAACATTTCCTCATTTGGTCCCCTTAGGAATCCCTGGAACTCTAAACTCTGGGACCGTGGGAGCCGGATGTAGCCGGCATTTCTGGCCTCAGGATGGGCGGAGCAGGGAGACTTGTTGGCACCCACGGGTTGAGGTCTCCTGGAGCACAGGAAGCTTAGAAGGAAACAAAACCAGGGAAGTCATCAAGGGTCTTTGTGTCTGGAGATTGGCCCTGCTGACTGCCTCTCGACCCAGGCAGGAGTGCTCAACCTGTGTCCCACAGAACAACCTGGGAGCTGTCTCCAATTTCAGAGCCAGACCACACTCCAGGCCCACCTAATTAAACCAGGACCTCTGGGGGCAGCCCTGGGTCTCCGCAGCCTGACAGTATTACAGTTACTCTCTTGCACAGCCACAAAAAAAAAAACCACAGCACGGAACCTTGGAAGTAATAACAGCACGGTCAGCCTGCGGCCCTTTATTTTCTTCTATTGTTCAACCCTATGAGACAGAGCTCTGATGTCCCCACGGCCTACAAGCCAGAATGCATTTAACCACCCTGCGTACAAGACCCACGTACACGGAGCGGTTCTTATTTGATTCCTGGCTAAGTTTTTATTTGGTCACCTTTTTTGACTCTTACTCAAAATTGTTTATGTAAATTGGTAAGAAGCTTTTAGCAGGCAATTTGGCAATCTGTTTCAAGAGCCATAAAACGGCTCAGAATGGTTGGCTTAGATATTCCATTTTTGGAAGCTATCCTAAAGAAATAACATAAATATGGAGAAAATGCCGTGTGTAAGATGGTCATTGTACCATTATTTATGTTAATTGAAAATTGTAGAAATCTAACATCCATTGATAACAGAAGTGGGTAAGCTATGATACATCTATTTGGTAGAATATTAAGTAATCATCAATATTACAGCCATGAAGACAAAGTAATAATATGGAAAATGCTTGTGTTATAAAATTAAATGAAAACACAGGGCCTAAGACTATAGATATACTATAATCTGAAGTACATGCAGAGGAAACAAAATACAAAGGAAAAATAGGAGAAAGAGCTAAATGCTCACATAGATTATTCTAGAATAATAGTTTTTTCCTTTGTCTTACTTGTAAAGTTTTTATAATATAGAAACAAACAGTGAAAAAAAATCACCGTGTATATCTCCTCCTGTGTCTGAGACTGGGGGCATCTCAATGATGTTAGCTTACTATATACAGTCTTGAGGCCACTGCGTGGCTCACCATGTCTCAGGCTGCCCACAAAAGGCCCGCTAATAATGGATCCAAGGTCAGACGGTCTTTAGCCTCTGCCCCATCTTCACGGCATGAAATCAAACAACTCATCCCTCCTTAACTTGCTTCTCTAGTTTCCTCTGATAGCACTGAGAACCGAACCTGGGGCCTTGTGTATGTAACAAAAGTGCTCTACCGTTGAGATACATCTCTGGCCCCTGTTGTCCTTTTGATGGCAGAGGGGTTCTTGAAACGCGGTCTCACACTGTAGCCTGGGGCTGGCCTGGAACTCACAATGCTAAACCTGGACTGACCTCAAATTCACACCAACCCTCTGACTGAGGCTGCTGAAGGCGGGGATTACAGGTGTGAGCCACCGGGCCAGTTTCCTCTTCCTTTCTGAACCTCGCTTTCCTCGTTTGAGATGTAGTGGACTCAACTAGGTGGTGATGCCAGAACCTTCCGGTACTAACATAGGAGACCATGATGTTGATGGATGATAACACTAGTGAACTCCCAGTGTGTTCCGATCCATTGATTGGGAGACTGAGGCAGCACTTCTCTGTTGGGCCATGTGTGGGGGGCCAGGCTGCTTTTGCTCCTCATTTCCCCCTCCAGAGCGGCTGCGTCTCCTCCTGTAAATCTCGAACAGCAAAACTGAATGAGTGTGAGGTGATTCCTCTCCGTGCCCCTCTCAGGCAGTCCTGGTAGAGATTCCGAACTACGCAGGAGGGCCAAACAGGAAACCCGGCTCCACCCCCACCCGGACTTTCCATCTTGATAAAGCGATTTTCCTCAACAGGCAGAGGATGAGGAGTCATAAATCAGTGACAACACAGCTCCTTGGGGTCTGAGCAGAACTCTGCTAGACAGAGGTGGCTCTTCTGTGGATGCTTCAGGCCCGGAGCTAGAGAATTACAGGGGGGAGGAAGGCCTGGGTGGTGAGAAGCAGGATAGCTCTAATGGGAAGGAAAATTGAAACCCCAGGGTTTAAAGAGCGCAATAAAGGTGATGATAGGGAGCTGAAGTCTACAGATCCACCGCGCTACCTCAGTCATCTGGCAGGAGGCACGGAGCTGCTAAGGATTAGTGCATTTTCCACATGACTGAAGTTTAACTGTTGATGTGCGGGGAACCTGACCTTTTAAACCTATTAAAATGCATTTTCATCTTCATAAGTGTCTATGCGGGACGTAATTCAGTCCTTCAGGGAAAGGAACCAAGAGATTTCTCATTATATATTTATTTGAGTGATTATTTGTGAGATACTGGTATTCCCTACCGCACTGTGTGTTCAGTGAGGACGGGGATGCCGTGGGAGCCCCTCCAACTTGTCAGAGAGGGCCCCTGATGAGTGAGAAGAGGCCCTTGGCTGTAACATACTAGATTTGTTTGATCAGAAGCAATTTGCTAAGCTACACAGAGATGGAGCTGCACCCGAGGCCTGCAGTATTGAGTGTGGGGAGTTAGAGGATTGTAGATGGACCTGCCATGTTGGAGCCTGGGAAGCCCAGAAGGTGTCTCACGTCTGCTTTGGACCCTTCCCATCTTTATCTCATGTTTTGTTTGTTGGCGTTTTTTCCCCTTTGTTTGTTTGTTTTTCAAGACAGGGCTTCTTTGTATTAACAGTCCAAGCTGCCCAGGAACTCGTTTTGTAGACCGGGCTCACCTCTGCCTCCCGGGATGAAAGGCGTGCACCAACACTGCCCAGCAACTCTTCCCTTCTTGCTGCCTCTCCTCGCTGACTATCGTTTCCTGCTCTGCAGAACAGAGCTGGCTTCATCTTTCAGCCTGCTGGGCCTCAGTTTCTAGAAAGAGACTTCTGCTCTCCCCGCCCCCAGCCTCCCCCCTACCCCCCGCCCCCGTGTTGTTTCTGGACTTCCAGGGACTGGACTCCAGTCGGCGTAAATTGGAACCAATCAGATCCCAGCCCCGGAAACTATAGAGGTAGAGTGGAAGTTGTCTCTTAGACACAGACACTTTGTTGCCTTTACATATAACTGACTGCCTTGAGAGGCAGATGGGCCGCGGCAGACAGAAAGCAGGATGAGGGAGGCACGTACGTGTATGGATGGCGAGGGGAGGCAGGAGCTGTGGATGAGGTGGGCCTTGGCATGGGCATCTGCAGTGGCAGCCGTGTCTTGGCACTACAGTAATGGCATCAGACAGGACGACCCATGGGACTGAGTGATCGGTGACCCCAGGAAACGCCTGTAAATTGCTCTTTTGGAAAAGCCCCAAAGTCAGCTTTGCGTTTGGCTATGTGTTTTTCTCCAGCAGAGCTGGGTGAAGGTCATGGCCTGCCTGCTCTTGGGGGCAATGTTCTGCAGGTTGCCTTTCTGCAAAATTAATCAGCGAATCAAAGGTCAGAGCTGCCTTCTCCCCGGCAATTGCTGCGCCTCCAAAGAAGCTTTTTCTTCTCCACTGTGGCAACGTGTCTTAACTCTTCCAGAGCCTCGGCACCCACATCAGTTATGGCCGCACCTCTGCCCCTGGTGACTACCCTGGGAGCTCCCGTGCCTACAAAAACACCAGGTGTGCGTTCCTTCTGCTCTTGCCAAGATGGTGTACCGATGTGTTTTGAGCCAATTTTATTTCGTCGTAGACAGCCTCTCTCCCTCAGCAAGGGACACGTGTCTTCATAGATGCTCCCCGTCACAGATTCCTCGAGTTCTTTTTAATGTTTGACTTTGAACAGCCTCTCAGGCACAAGCAATATGAAAGCCCCATTTGTAATATTGTCACAAGACTAAGAAAGATCCCCCACAGTGTCTACATGATAGAGCAGCCTGCTCATGACATTTGTTTTGTGATAATACTTCATATTCTGAATATTCCCCTGGTCCATAGGTCAGACTAGGGAAGAACTCAGAGCGGGCGGGTAAGGGAGGAGGGCAGGGAGATGGGGAAGACGCTGAGAGGCCACAGCCTCGGGGAGCACTTTCTAATTATCTAGTAATAAGCCAGCTCTGCTTACCTAGAGAGGTCCACAGCTCTCAAATAATCATTTTGACAGGTTCAAAAGAATGTTAGACGCAGTTAGGAAAAGTATCTTTGCTGCCTCATGACCAACCCTACAGATATGAAAGAGGTCCTTGGGGAAATTTCTAGAAGGCATCGGAAAGGGCTTTCGGAAGACAACACAAAACGTCAACCACCTCAAAATGGTTGAAGAAATGAATAGGCTGATCACTAATTCATATAACAAGAAGCAAAGACCTAAGGCAGTTTAGGAACTGGTCAATTTGGGGGGCTTAACAATACCAGCAAAGAGCAAGTTCTATCCTGTCTCGTTTTTTGCCATCTTCTGTTCGCTAGCATGCATTGCTCATAGTCAGAAAACAGCTGCGCTATCTCCAGGCATCACATCCTCAACACATCAGCTTCCAGAGACAAAAAAAAAGTACAGTATTCATCTTGTCTCTTCTTTAAGACTGAAAACAAAACCAAACCTCTTATTATGGTGTGGAGGTTTGAAGTAGAATTACACCCCCCCATGGGTTCATATATTTGAATGCTCGGTCTTGCAGTTGGTGGAACAGTTTGGGAAGGATTAGAAGGTGTGGTCTTCTTGGAAGAGGTGTGTCCCTGAGGGTGGGTTTTGAGGTTTCAAAAGACCAACCATTGCCATTTCCAGTTAGTATTCTCTCTCTCTCTCTCTCTCTCTCTCTCTCTCTCTCTCTCTCTCTCTCTCTCTCTGGAACCTTTAGAAATGGGGCTTAGAGAGAGGAAGTAGGTTGCAGTGGGGTAGATCTTGAAAATTATAGCTCACTCAGCTTCCTACTTAGCTCTCCAGGCTTCCTGAGCTATGAGAATGTGGCCAGCTCTTCTTGCTGTCCTAGGCTGTATCCCTTTGAACTGTGAGCCAGAGCCAACCTCCCTCCCTGAGGCTGTTTCTCTCTGGCAGTTTGTCATAGCAATAAGAAGAGTTAAGTGGCCCGCTTCCCTTGGAATAATCCACAAAGCAAATGGCTGTTACTGCCTCACTGAACAAAAATTTAGTCAAATGTCTTTCCCCAAACTAATTACTAACAAATTAAGTAGTATTTTGAATGAACTAAGTTTGTTGATTAGGTTGGGGCAATCCAATCCTAAAATATAGACTGGTGTCTGAATAGTACACAGATTCTACTAGCAAAGAGATAGTAGAGGAGGACTATTGGTCAGAGAAGTGATAATGCCTGAAACAGGGATAAATACATAGGTGTGTGTGTGTGTGTGTGTGTGTGTGTGTGTGTGTGTGTGTGCCTGACACAGGGAACTGAACATAAGGCCTCACACATCCCAGCTAAAAAATGATACCACCCAACTACATTCCCACCCCTTGGTACAGAGCTCCTGATTCTAATCTATTTTATTCTGCTTAAACCCCAGGACATTTGACTCACTGACTCCTACTGAGATAAACATCATTAAGCCACACATAATAAAAGCCCAGATTCAATACATAAAACTGCTGAAGAGAGACAGCAGTCAACAAAGAGTTTCTAGAAGGAGCTACAAAATTGGTCCGTAGCTTCAGGATGAAGTGACTCGTTTTTATGAACTCAGTCTAATCGTCTAACTGTGTCCTACATCGAAACGCCACAGCAACCCTTCAGGAACGCAGGCTCCATCGACCACATATGCTGGTTCCAATTCCACTCCCCTTTTCAGTTAGCACCAGGCCACAGAGAGAATGACCATATAATATCTGAAGTCAAAATGTATGCATCTTTACCTATACATCTGACTATCTGCCCACCTTTTACAACTGTCCACATTCCACGGAGCTGCAATGTGCTCTGTGACATTTCCATTAGAGGACCGCATGACTCCCTCCCATGGGATGACGTTTGTCACGTTGCCAGCTCTGTTCTGCCACATATGTTTTCCCTCCAGTTTGACAAGCAGGATCTCTCTATTGCAAGGAGAAAAAATAAAAAATAAAAAAAAAAAAAACAGCCATGGCTAATGCATGAGGAAAGGGAATGTCTTTGGAGGACACAGGGTAACCATGGAATCAAGGTATGTTCCGCAGTTCTGGGTACAGGAACTAATGGAGGCTACCGGGAACAATTAATTTTGTATGAAGACACCCCTGCTGTCAGGGTTCATGAGTCTGGTAAGAAAGTCTGCTTGGCTGAGCTTAGGTACAGGACTTTCTTTTAGCCACATGTGAGAGAGAATGGCTGTGGCCAGCTACACGTGCAGTGAGGGCAGTTATTCCTTGGTTCAAATTAGGAACACCATCAGAATGGGGCAGATGTTAGGTAGGCAGACACTCCCACCCCACCCTCTCAGCCCCACCCCTATACCCCCCACTCCCACCTCCACTCCGACCCCAGCAAAGCAATGGCTACTGGAACCGGAAGTCATACACAATCAACGCATTGAGCAAGCGCAGACTCAGAGAATGAAATAATGAAACATTTATTTTATTTCTCACATCTTTCTAAACTTGCTTGATGGAGTCGGCATGGTGGTACACACCTGTGAACCTTAGGTATGTACCACCTCCACTTAGGAGGCTGAGGCAGGAGGATTATGAAAAGGTCTAGACTAGACTACATAGTCAGACCTGATCTCAAAAAAAAAAAAAATTCCAATCAGTAATAAACAAATAAATTAAAAACCTGCCTGTAGGAAGAAATCTATGGTCCTGTTTCAGAATGTGAAACACTGCTCATTTCTCCATAACAAAACCACCTGTAATCACTCTAAGGTGCAAACTCAAGCCTAAATTCAGTCATAGAATTATAACAGGTAATCCTGTCAGCATTTTGCTCTTCATTCAAAGATGGCTCCTCCTCCATTCCCCAAGTGGGATGAGCTGCAGGCAAGCTGTCTGCCTTGGCTCCCTTCTCTCTTCTGCTTGCAAGCATGGAAAGAAAGAATGGGAGGGAGGAGACAGTGTTTGTTTGACTGGTACTGTCCTCAGATGGCCTTGTGTTCTCATAGCACAATGGATACTCAAACCTGGTCTCTTGTGGACACCTTCATGCTCTCGGAACCATTTTGTTTTTCACCGATGTGTAAAAATTGTACAAATTTGTGAGACAAAGAGTGTGTGCCATACACGCACTATTTAATGCATAATGATCAAAGCAGGGTTAATGGCCATAGCCTCCTCCTCAAACATTTTTCATTTCTTATTGAGAACACTGCAATCCTCCCTTCTAGCTGTTGTGTAGACCCTGGACCGTTTTGATGGCACTGGCATTAACTCACATGTAGCCTCATCTGTCACACAGTGGATTCTCAGTCCTTGTTAAGACACCGTCGCCTCTCTGCTTGGGTGTCGTGGCTCATTAGAATTCGTTTTGTTTACTCTTTTGAGAGGGTTCTATTTAGTCTCCAATTGTCATCCTCCTGCCTCAGTTTCCCAAGTGCTGGGATTACAGCACATCCGGCTCTCCCAGCTGTTTGAAATAGACAATGACTTGTGAAGCCGCCCTACTGTGCTAAAGAATACTAGAACATGCTCCATTTATTTACCTGTAACCCCATGCCCAGTAAGCAATCTTTCCTTATTATCTCCTTCCCCTCACCTTTCTCAGCCTACCCACTCTCTTCATGTATGCTATCTACTTTTTAAACATTTGCACATGACTGATATCACAGTGACACCTCTTTGTCTTGGGCTGGCTTGTTTCCCTTAACGTGATGTCCTACAGGCTCATCCACGTTGCTGAAAATGACAGGCTTTTACTCTTACAGTCACATGGTATTCCACTGAATAGGTACACCATGTTTTCCTTGTTCACCCATTGGTTAGTGGTCGCTTAGGTTGCTTCTGTAACTTGGCAATTGGATTTTTGTTGCAGTGAGCATGGGAATGAGGGTGTCTTTTTTGACACCCCAATTTCACATCCATGGGCTGTACACCTGTGAGTGTGATGAATGCATCATTTGGTTGTTTTATTTCTTGAGGAACGTCCATACTGCCTTTTGTAATGGCTTTGCTAATTCTGCTGGTGTGTGCGAGTTGTCTCTCCGCATCTTTTCTGTTGGTTTTTCGTTTTTTGTCTTTTTGATGACTATCGTTCTTCCTGAGGTGACATGATATCTCACCATGGTTTTGCTTTGCTTTCCTCGGATGGTTAGTGGTGCTTAGCATTTTCCGTCTACCTGTTGGCCATCTGTGTGTTTTCTTTCGACGATGCCTGTTCAGATCATTTGCCCATTGTTTAATTGGATTGTTTGCTTTTTAACTGTTGAGATGTTTGAGTTGCTTATATATTCCGGATATTAATCCCTTGCTGGATGAACGGTTTGCAAATATTTCCTCCTCTTCTGGGGGCTGCCTCTCCACTCTGTTGATTATTCCCTTTGCTGCGAGGAAGCTTGGTCGCTTGATGTGAGTCCATTTGTCAGCTTTGGCTTTTGTCACCTGAGCTCTTTGGGTCAATGAACAACTTTGCTCGGTCCGGTGTTCTGAAACAGCCCCTGTGTTTCCTTTGTTGAGATGCTCCCACCATGTCTTGGACCACAACACTGCCCCTGCCCTCTACTCCAGTTCTCCAGCTATAAAGGTGGCGTATTGATGTTTCTTAAGGGCTGGAGAGATGGTTCAGCTGTTAAGAGCGCTGGCTGCTCTTCCAGAGGACCTGGGTTCAATTCCCAGCACCCACATGGTGCCTCACACCTATCTGTAATTTCAGTTCCAGAGGCTCTGACACTCTCATACAGACATACATATAGGTAAAAACACCAATGCACATGAATGAAATAAAAATAAATATTAAAAAAAATTATCTTAGCTGGGTGGTGGTGGCGCACACCTTTAATCCCAGCACTCGGGAGGCAGAGGCAGGCGAATCTCTGTGAGTTCGAGGCCAGCTTGGTCTCAAAAGTGAGTTCCAGGAAAGGTGCAAAGCTATACAGAGAAACCCTGTCTCGAAAAAGCAAAAAAAAAAAAAATTATCTTAAAACAATTCTTCTATTCACTTTTATATCCCATAGGATGAGAACAATTTAAGAACTGCAATTTAAAAACATCTTGGCCAATAAATGACCACAGTTTTTGTTTTCATTCTTTATTTCTTTAATCATAAATGAGAATAGACATTTTTCAGATGTCCCATCGATGTGCCCAATAATAAAAATAATGGATGGAGTTCTGGTTTGGGGATGTGGTTCAGTGGTAGAGTACCAGCTCAGCCCAGGCAAGGCCCTGGGTTCTGTTCCCAGCATAGCAAACAGCATCAAAGCAAATCAAAAACAAAGCACAGCTCGTATGCCACGGTAGGTGCATATGCTAGCTCCTTAATCCTCCTGTGGATCCTCTGTTATAGGTGTTATCATTCATCATCATGATTAGTATCATCGTCATCATCATCATCATCATCATCATCATCATCTCACCTGCCAGATGAGCCCCGGAGGGATAAATGGAAGTGTTCAAGGTGACCACCAGTGGGTGTGGCTCCTACCAGAGTCTTCCTCCTGCTCTGTTCACTTGACTTGCTGCCTTCCCCTCCATTGTTTTTCCTTCGTCTCCTTTCCCCTCTTCCTGTCGTCTTCATTTTCCCAGGGGGCACTCCAATTTTCCTAGCTGTGGTCAGCCTGTTCAGTCCGGGTCTACACACACAGCAAATGCCTAACAGACAATGGCAAGAGGCAAGACTCAAGTGTAACTCTGCCCGAGAGCCAGGAGAGGCTCGTCTGATAGAGAAATAAGGACGTACATCCCCATGGGGCAGGTGACATTCCAGGCATGCTCACAATTCTCTTGCTCTAGCTCTTGACCTCAGGCTAAATGACATGCCCAAGGTCACACAGCTGAGATGCCAACTCCCAAGGGTGTGCTGTGTGCCCTTGTCTCTTCACCGTCTTGGTTGTTGCCCCACGTTTGAGGCATTCTCATTGAGCATGAGAAGCAGCTTTTGGCTCCTTCCAGGGGCTTCCTGAAGCTGGGTGCTCTTAGAAGGCTCCTCTCTGGTTAACTGAAGTGTTCCTATAGTAACAGCAACACTAAAAACCAGAATAGCAGGTACAGATTTCACACCTACAGACTCAGGTGTACAAACACATAAACTTCACTTTCTTATAACTCGAATTAATTTCTGACCTCAGGCCTTTGTTCTGCTTAATTCAAGAAATGTTATTCCAGGCACTCTCAAGCACATTCAACAAAATCCAGTCTTTCTCAGCCAGTTTTGACTTAAAAGTTACTAACTCGAGATGATTTCACCTTCTCTGGGAATGGGGTGGTAGGATGAAAGGTGGTATCAGCCTGAAGTTGTTCGGGCCTTGGAGGTTGGCTGGGGTGATTTCCGTGGTTTGAAAAAAAAAAAAAGGCCCCCATACGAGTGGCACTATTAGGAGGTGTGGCTTTGTTGAAGGAAGTGTGTCATTGTGGGGGCGGGCTTTGAGGTCTCTTTTGCTCAAGCTTTGCTCTGTGGGATACAGACCACTTCCTGTTGCCCATGAGGTCAAGGTGTAGCTCCTTCTCCACTCTCAACTCCTTCTCCAGCACCACGTCGGCCTGCACGCTTCCATGTCCTGCATGATGATAATGGACTAAACCTCTGAACTGTAAGTCACCCCATTAAATGTTTTCCTTTATAAGAGTTTCCGTGGTCATGGTGTCTCTTCAGAGCAATAGAACACTAAGACAGTGATGTCCTGGATGCCCGTGAATGGAGCCTTCATTGTCCTGGTGCTGGGTTGTGGTCATACCCAACAAGACTCCCTGTGGGAACAGTCCTTGCCACATTTCTCTTGGTTTGATCCTCTCGTCTTTCCTAACTGAACTCTGCCTTTCTTCCTCAGCTCTCTTTCTCAATTCACAAGCACAAAGAATACCTCCCATGGCACTCCCAGAGTGGATAAAATCCAGAAGTGCTTTCTGTCACCTTGACTTTAGGCCAAAATAAGATAGAAAAGAGGAAAACGAATAGTCAAGATCTGCAACACTGGGCCACAGAGCTGGCTCAGTGTGTGAAGGTGCCTGCCACCAAGCCTGATGACCTCAAGTATTGCTTTGTGTGATGGTTAGCCCCTTCACTAGATTGAGAGATACCTAGGGTATTAATGAAGCACACTTCTGGGTGAGTCCCTGATGACGTTTCCACAGATAGCTTGTCTGAATGAAGAAGGCATGGTGATATGCAGAAGACATCTGCTAATGCGCATGCTCACCTGCTCTCTTTGCTTCCTGGCCACCACTAGGGGGCAGCTTCCTCTCTCATGTCCTCCTGCTGTCAATGCTCATCATGGGCTAGTAGCGATGGAGCCAGCTGATCACAGGCTGGAACTGTACATCCAAAGAAATCCTTTTGCCTTTTCAGTTGCTTCTCTCCACTCCAGCATTTTGTCACAGCATTGAAGAGCTAACCCATAGATTGTAGCGGTATACCTCGTCTTCCCCAAAGCAATGCTAGTTCTCATTTCCAAGTTTAAATCCACCAGCATGCCTCTTCTGCTACCTTCTTGCCAGCTCTCTGCCTTGTTAACATGACTAAAGAAACACTGAAAACTTTGTCCTCACCCAGGAACTTCGCAGATGTTTGGGCTCCATCATAAATGGGCCAACAACTTTGGGCTCCATCATGAATGGGCCAACAATTTTGGGCTCCATCAAAATGGGCCAACCTGTAACCAGGTCATCCATTGCCAACATCTTCACCCACCTTGACCATGGCCTACTGCCACCAGGGCCTATGACTCTTGTCACAGACCACATCAGCCCCCTCCCCCCATGCTTCACTTCTTCCATTCTTGAATCCCATCAAACCCACCAATGAGCTGGTGCCATATTGATTTTGTGTTTGTTTGTTTGTTTTCTGTACTTAGATGTCTGTTTGTTTAAAACCTGGTTGACTTGTCTTGGATCCTTTTTGGAAATAGTGAGACCAGAGTAAAACTCTAACAAAGGACACTATTATAGTCTTTTTCCATTTCAATGGCTAAAACGGCATATTATGCAAGTGGTGAATGCTCCATGGTCTTGAGATTGCCTTCTTTTAGATGCCTTCCTTGTTTGAAGTCTCCGATGTCCGTTTGGCCTTCTTAGTCAGTTATCCTAGTTAGGCGAAAGAAAGACAAAGAATAATAGTGTTTTGTTGTCTATGACATCCCAGGCTCTGTGTGGAGTGTGTGTCTACGTCATCTCATTGGGACATTCCAGATGTATAGGGTCCTAGATGGAAGCCAAGCCAGGTTTACCCTAAGACTACAAAAGAATGTCCAACAAGGATACAGGGATTGGTTTCAGCCAACTGTAGAAGGGGAAAAGCTTTTCTGTACTTGAGGTGAGAATCCACCCGGAAAAGAGGACTTTTCCACTAATTCATTCAACAAATACTTGCGGAGCGTTTCCACTCCACGCAACACTGTGCTATGCCCAGGAGATACAACTGCTGCCAGGACTTGGCTGGAGCATTTCCTGGGCCTGGGAGGGATTATGGGGAGGAATTTGGAGAAAGCTTCGATTTCACCAGCTAAGCAAGTAAAGCCCAAGAAATCAGCTTTGTGACTTTTTAAAAGTCTCTCCTTTTACCCCCAAGCTACTGGGGCTGAGAGAGGGTGAAGATGTTTCCTATTGGTCCCAGGGGAGGTAAGACATTGCTTTAAGTTCACTGACTCAGTAATGAGTTTTCTCCACAGACCTCTCAGCTCCAGTCCACCGTATGTCGCAAAAGAGCTTTGGGATTCACATGCTCTGCTGTCAACACTTGGGGCCTTGGTATTTATTACCTCGAACTCCGTTTTGTTTGTGTGTGTCTTTTAAAAGGGGTTGGGCTAAAGGGGTTACAACCCCCTATGAATCTTGGACTACCTGCCGTCCCCCACTATTGGCTCGGGGTATCTTAAAAATCTAATTTTAGCTATGCATACAAATTCCCTTTCTGGAGTGCTGGCTCTCACCAAACCTGTTTCCCCTGTGTTCCTGAAGGCACCAGCACAGTAAGAACATTCGGTTGTGCATCCTGCATGGGGTCTCTTCCCCGGTGAGGGGACATGCCCACTGTCTCCCTCATTGCTGACCTTCAAGGTGGACATATGCCAGCCTCCCTGGGCAGCCATTTCCAACTCTGACATTCCTCTTTCCAGCCCCTGTGTGGATTCATTTATATTTCCCTCAGGTCCCACATCTTGAAGTAATGTGCTCCAGGAGTTTATTACCCATTTCTTTTATTTGTTCTAGCTGTTCCTTGATCATCTTCCCCTCCAGCGAATACTTGGCTCGTGTGAGTCCGTGTTCACCTTCTCCTGAGTTATTGATGAGCTTGCCGCCTCCTACTCTGCCTACTTTGTCCAGTCCCCGAGTGTTCTGGACCTTGGCGGCTTGTCTTCTCCCAGCCACACTAGCTTGTTCTTTCTCTCCCCCTTCTCCAGTATCAGGGCCATGCATGGGTGCGGTTATTTTGGGTAGTTCCCACCCCTGGCTGACAACTGGCATGTTTTCTGAGCATTTGGAGCAGAGCAGTGTTTCAAACTTATGTACTGGGAGTTGGAAATAATTCCACACACTCATTCCTGGGCTTTGATAGAGACAACACAGGGTTTGGATTTTTTTTTTTCTTCCGGAGACAGGATTTCTCTATCTAACAGCTCTGATTGTCTTGGAACTCACTTTGTAGACCAGGCTGGCCTCAAACTCACAGAGATCCGGCTGCCTCTCTCTCTCCCAAGTGTTGGCATTAAAGATGTGCATCACCACCGGCAGATTTTTTTTTTTTAATGTACACTGGTGTTTTGCCTTCATGCATGTCTGTATGAGGGGCTTGAGTACCCTGGAACTGGAGTTACAGACAGTTGTGAGCTGCCATGTGGGTGCTGGGAATTGAACCCGGGTCTTGGAAGAGCAACCAGTTTTCTTAACCTCTGAGCCATCTCTCCCGCCCCCAGATTTGTTTATTCTTAAGCATACTTTACAAACCATGTACACCATGCCCCTTTTCAGCGAATTTATACGAACTCGGTTGATAACAATAAAAATTAACATTTAGTGCACTTTTAAAATGTGCCCAGGTTCAGCTTGTGGTATTTCTCTTAATCCTCTCTGCAACTTAATGGCTTATTAGCACCAAATTTTGGAGATGAGGAAATCGGGAGACAGAATCAGTAGCTTGGTCAGCGCGTGGCTGGCAAACGGTGGTGCCCAGATGGAACTCCAGGCCAGTTGTCGTTTTCAGCCATGGTGCTCCGAGCACTCAACCCTGGCTCTGTGTGAGAATCTCCCGGAAGCTTTGGAAAAAGTGAGACCTTCCTCATCTGGACATTTCAAAAGGGCTTCATCGTCCCTCTAAACCTGTAATCCAGGCACCCAGAAACACTGTGGTGGGAGGACCCAGATCTGGAGACTCACTGGGACAACACAGTGAAATCTTGTTTTTTGTTTTGTTTTTTTGTTTTTTATTTTTTGTTTTTTTTTTTAAAGCAACAGCTGGCCAGTGGTGGTAATGCACAGAAACGACAACACCAACAACAAAAAGGGATTTTTTTCAGTCGATGAATTGCATCACTCTATTTACACTAATTCCCTGCTTTGCTTAAGTTCTGGAGTCACCAACCCCATTCCAGTGTTTGGTTACAGGAGAATTTGTTTGTTATAAAATCTCTGTGTGTGTCAAGGGTGAGAAGCTCGGAGCACAGTGCCACGGCTGGCCTTGAACTTGTGGCTCTCCTGACATAGCCTCCTAAGAGCTAGGATGACAGCGCTGTGCCACCAGGCCTGCCTCATGGTAGTGACTTCGGAGTACACAGTTTCATGCGGCATTGGACGTAGTCGCCTTTTGCAGCTGTCAGTGTCCACCTCCTAGCCTCTTTCGTCATTCCAAATTGAATCTCTATCTGTTAAACCAGAGCTCCTAGAGGAGACTAAACCTGTATTGCCCTTCGTTTTTGGTCACTAAGCCTTTTTTTTTTAATTTTAAAAAATTTTTAATGGGGGGGTTTCTCTGTGTAAACAGCCTTGACGGTCCTGGAACTCACTCTGTAGATCAGGCTGGCCTTGAACTCACAGAGATCCGCCTGCCTCTGCCTCCCGAGTGCTGTGAGTAAAGGCATGCGCCACCACTGCCAGGCAAGCTATTCTTGATAAAAAGAGACTTCCTTCCTCCTTCCCCCTGTTGACTCAAATGTTTAAATGACCCTCTCCTAGAAAGAAAGCTTTAGCGAAAGCCTAACAGAGGGGTCTAAGTTGGTTACGAGTACTGGCTCTTCTCTTTCCTCACGGAGCATCACCAATGTCTTTCTTCTCTCTCCTGCATCTTTTTGGTGGCCCAAAGGTGACTGCACACTCCTCCAGGGAGCTTCCCGTAGGGAACCCAGAGGTCTCCCTCTCCCATGAACTTGTCCATTTTCTTGCCTGGGATGGCGATTCTGGCATTCATGTGTTGTTTAGCTCCTGGACGCACCTCACGTCCCCAGGGAGATGAGCATCTCTAAGTGCTACTTAGCCTCTGCCCGCATCCTCTCCAGCACAGAACAGAGCTGAGCAAATAACAGGGTTGTGGAAATTCTTATTTAATTGAAAAGAAGAAGAAGCCTGCCCTCCTCCCACCCCACCAAAATCAGGGCTTCTCTGAGACAAAAGCTACTTGCATCATTGCCAAGATGCCATTCTCTTTTATTTCCCACCCCCATCCACTTCCCAGATTGGGGCACGCTGGAAACCAGGTGGCAGGGGCACAAACTCCCCCAAGTCAACCAGCCTTTCCTTATTTTTTTATTTGGATCCCACACTCCTCCTTTCTAAGTACCATGTTGAGTCTCTTATTCTTCGTTTGTTTGTTTGTTTTGTATTTGTTTTTGGAGACAGGGTTTCATTATGTAGCCCTGGCTGTCCTGGAACTCACTCTGTAGACTAGGCTGGTCTCAAACTCACAAAGATCCACCTGCCTCTGGCTCCTGAGCACTGGGATTAAAGGCATGTGCCACCACCTCCCGGCAAGTCTCATTCTTTTTTCTTCTTCTCCATCTTATTTTGGACCTATCTGTCCTCTGCAAGCTGCTGGGCAGCCGCTGGGGCTGTCACACTAGCCGTATAACTGTTCCTCTTCCTCCAGTCTGCACATTGTCACCTGTCTCACACGATCAGCCTCTGCCTCAAGCCTCAAGGCTTCTGTCATCTCCGCCACCCATGGTCCAGCAGCATCCTGTCTCATCCTTCCCAGGCAGTAATACTGTAGGGAAAGCTTCCTTTCCGTAGGTTGGGAACAAGGTCCCTGTATCATCATGTATGAGTTGCCTTGTCCAGCTAAGGCGTTTTGTCTGTCTCTTGTTTCCCCAGTGTGAGAATCCAGGGCCATGGCACAACAGAGAGAGAGAGAGACAGAGAGAGAGAGAGAGAGAGAGAGAGAGAGAGAGAGAGAGAGAGAGAGAGACAGAGAGAGAGACAGAGACAGAGAGAGACAGAGAGACAGAGAGACAGAGACAGAGACAGAGTCATTTGATTCTGAGAATGGAATTTCTCTGGACTTCTCAACCACTTGGGGGATGGGGTCCACTCATCCTGGCAGGAGGCTCTCTTTCTGGTTCCCCCTTGTTTTCTGTTTGCAACCTCTCAGCACAGGTACACAACCCTTCTTGATAAAAATCTGGGGTCCTCTTAGTGAGATGTGCCTCTCTGTGTGACCTCCAGCAACACCTGTCCTGTCCTAACCCGGTCTTGGGAAAACATCACAGATACTGGAGAGCACTGAACAACTTTCTCTGGGCCCAAACAGACTGTGGGAGACCCCATGCCCTGGCCTGTAGCTGCGTGATCCTCTTGGTTTGTCATCAGTGCCAGGAAGTCCGGTGTGGCCCCTAAGTCAGCCTGGCTTTCAGCCTGTCTTCTGGTCTTGACATCTCTCCCGTGATCCTGACTTACACTCGGACCAAATCTACATCCAGTGCCAGGACAGTGGGAAAGAGGAAGGCAAAGAGGTGCTTGGGAGGACCTGCGGAGAGAATTGGCACCCTGATATCAGCCCAAGGACAAGGCTTTGATCAACACTCTACATTTATACTGTAATGTACATCTACTACAACTCACTTAAAGTGCCAACATGGGTGTTATCTAAGAAGGAATCAGTGATCTCACAAGGAAACATCTGGATTCAAGTCTCCACTCCGAAAGAACCAGTTATATCACTGAGCCTCAGTTTTCCTACTTGCAAAATGGGCACAGTTAATACTTACATGCACTAGATCACTATTCTATGCTTCTTTTGCCAAGTGCTTTTCTGTGGGTGGGGACTGCAGCATTGATCGGGCAGATTCTGCCTTCACAGCACGTAGATTCAGGTGATACGTCACGTGGCAACAGTCAATGACAGACACTGAAGTGAGGAAATGACCCATGTGGGCATTTTGCAGGAGAGCTCTCCAGATGGGAAACATCACACACAAAGGCTCTTTGGTGAGAGTTTCAGGTCTTTGAGCAACAGTAGAGGGTGGTGCAGCCGAAGAGAAGCTGGGGGAGAGGACATGGGGGGTACATGGTGTTAGAAGGAGCCGCCTACTCCCGGGCCTGGTAAGAATATGGCCAAGATCCCCCTCTAGAAAGATGCGGGTCCACAGAAGGGTTTTGAGCAGAGAAATGAGGGTATCTGACTTAGGAGGGCTCTGGATGGAAAGCAGCCCAAGGCACAAACATGGAAACAGGAAGAGCTAACATCTGGGGGGTGAGGAAAATGGCTGGGACTGGGAAGCCGTTAGAGAAGGTGGTAAAAGTGAGAGTCAGAACTGAAGACACAGCAGAGTTTACTGATAGTTTGCATGTGAGGTGCGAAGTGACTTTGACCTTGAGGAATTACAAGAATGGAGGGTTTTGTTGGTTGGTTGTTTTTCTGTGGTGGGATGGACCCCTGCCTGGGCTCTGCTCATGCTGGTCAAATGCTCTACCACTGAGCTTCATCCCCAGCCCTAGGGAAATGGAGTTTTTATCTACTACTCCAGTGGAGTCAAAGGGAGGCCCTCATCTGATGCTAAGTGTTGGTCAGGGTAAGTGTGGGTCGCTCGGCAGGCATTCCCGTAGAGCATTGGTTCTTAACCTTCCTAATGCTGTGACCCTTTGATAGAGTTCCTCATGTTGTGACCCCCAGCCATAGCATTATTTTTGTTGCTACTTCATAACTCTAATTTTGCTACTGTTATGAATCAGAATGTAAATACTGTGTTTTCTGATAGTCTTAGGTGACCCCTGGGAAAGGGTCATTTGACCCCCCCCAAGGGGGTCGCAACCCACAGGTTGAGAACCACTGCTGTAGAGGCAGGGACAGCAGTTAGTTATATTTTCAGAGTGAGGTCAGAGCTGCCTACGTGAGCCTGACTGCCAGCAACACAGAGGTGGTGTTTGTAGACAGGGCACTAGAGAGATCTGCTAATGGCTCCAGCGTGCCTGTCTCCCGTACGTGCACGTGAAGGTCAAAGAACCAGCGGGCACAAGATACCTTTATAAACTGTCAAGTGCTAGGCACATTGCAAGAACAAACTGTATGACTACGGCCACTGGCATGATCTAGAGCAAGACTGAAAGACAGATGGGCAAATGAAGGGAGCATCGTGGAATTCTGTGAGCCTGAGAAGCCAGTGATCAGCCCTTTCATTGTAGCCGCAAGGCACTGAGGTCCAGGAGGATATAAAAGGCTTGTTCAAGGTCACTCAGCTCCTCAGCGACCTAGCCATCCCTGGGGCCGAGGAGGAGGACGGCTGTCGGGATGCTGTTTTCCACACACAAACGCACCTGCTCACGTTTACGGCTTCAGCTCTCTCGGAATCTGTTAACCAGGGCCAAGTAATTCTTCAAACACAAATCTAATTATATCGCCTTGTGCTTTTATACATGCTATTTCCTCTGCCTGGAATACTCTGCTTCCTCCCACTTCTCTGTCTGGCAAATTCCTGCCCCATCTTTCCTTCCCAGTTAGAATGGCCCTTTTCAGGGAAGATGTCCTTAGCTTGCCTGGTAGAGCTGGGCATTGGCCCTCCCAGCGCCAGCCTGGCACTCACCCTGCGGTTTCTCTTGCATTTTCTAGAATTTTACTCCCTCCCCTGCCTGCCTGGGAGCGTCTTCCTATAACCTCTCCACCTCACAGAGTGAACGGCACTTAAATTTAGGGGGAAGGAAGGAAGGAAGGAAGATCCCTCATGGTAGTTGAGGACAATGGCTGAGCTGTCATTTAGTGACACTCCAGTTCCTCTGACCTGAGTGTGCTTTTGGTTCACAAAGTGACAGTGACTTCTGAGATGGGAATTTGCTTTTTTTTTTTTTTTCTTTGTCATCCCACGGCACAATGAGCAGGCAATCCTGGGACCAGGAAACAATTTGGATGTTATAAGTGATGGCTGCTTTTTTGTTTTCAATTTTCTTTTCCTATCAGTATAAGGCCGGCTGTTGTTTGCCTTTTGCTGTAAGACAAGATTTGTGCTAGTGCTGAGGCTATGCACAGGCATTTACACACACACACACACACACACACACAGGCATGCATGCATGCAGGCACGCACACACGCACAGTATGTGTCTCCTGGGAGAAGCTGTACTTTATGACTTTTCAGAGGGAGTTCCGTCACCCAGGAGGGAGGGAAGGGACAGCCGTGGCCTCTCAACTTTGGCACCCATGAACCTGAAAGTGTGTACTCTTGAATCTCTTAGACTCTTAGCTCTAGAGAACCCTGGAATTTCTACGTCAAGAGTGAACGCTAAGAATTCCGGTGTCCCCCCCCCCCCGTGTTCACTGCTCTTTGGCTTGTTTGTTTTGGATAATTCAGTATTAATTACTGTATTTACATTCAGCTTAATTAACAGTGTTTGGGTAGGTGGAGGATGGCTCCTACCAGAAGTAATTATCGCAGAGGTTGTTGCAAAGGTCTAAGGAAGTGGCAGAAGCCGCCCATGATAGAACCAATGCTTCGGATTTTATTCCAAGTAAATAATTGTAAGATTCTCTCCAGGCTGGGTTTGCAAATGCCAGGGGATGCCTGCCTGGAGCACTGGTGAGCCGGGCTCATGAGGAAACTGTCCCTTCCTTAGTGTCCAGCTTCTGGAGCTCTCTGGTATTGAGAGCCCTTGAATAATCACTGATAATCAATACAGCACAGTAGGATGCAATTAGGATTAATTAGCTCAGGGTTGCAAGCAGGGCTGCTCCCCAGCCTGGGTCTCCGAGTGTCTCTCCTTGGCTCTTCCCTGAAGAGGATGGTTTCCTGTTCTGCTTCCCCAGACAAGGGTGTCTCCTCTTCTCTTCCTGTACCACCCACCCCCAGCCCATTCCTAAGACATAGAGGGAAAGCCAGGAGGGAATGCAGAATGGTGGCGGCAAGAGAGAACAGTTCAAACAGTGGGAAGAGAGAAGGCTGGTGAGAGGCTGTGTGAAGGATGGAGGCTTTGGATGCTTTTCAAGAGAGAGTCGTGGCACACAGAACCATCCAGAAGGCATTTATCTACTCTCCCAGTCAGACAAATGAGAAGTTCTCCTCGTTCCATGCAGTTTAGGAACTAAAAAAATATTCCTTTGTGTAGTGGGTCGTTGTTCCAGCTTTGACCTGGAAGTACTGCCCCTAGTGAAGCAGTAACTGCCATACCTACCTATGACCTGCCCCTGGGGTGGGGCGAAGGCGGGAGCCCTTAAGACCCGAGATCTGCATGTGCTGGGTCTCTTGGTTTCTGTGCAGCATCTCACGAATGAGAAGTTCTCCTCATTCCATGCAGTTTTGGAACTAAAAAACATTCCTTTTTTTTTTTTTATTTTTTTTATTTATTTATTTTTTTTTTTTTTTGGTTTTTTGAGACAGAGTTTCTCTGTGTAGCTTTGCGCCTTTCCTGGAACTCACTTGGTAGACCAGGCTGGCCTCGAACTCACAGAGATCCGCCTGGCTCTGCCTCCCGAGTGCTGGGATTAAAGGCGTGCGCCACCACCGCCCGGCACATTCCTTTGTTTTAATCAAAATATATTTCTAGGGGTTGGAGAGATGGCTCAGCAGTTAAGAGCCTTCGCTGTTCTTGTAGAAGACCTGAGTATGGTTCCCAGCACCCACAGCAGGTGACTCACAACCATCTCTAACTCCAGATCCAGGGGGTCCAATGCCCTCTTCTTGTCTCCATGGGCACCCAAATACACATGACATACACTCACACAGACACACAAACATACATATAACATAAAAATAAGTCTTAAAAAAGAGGTGTTTTATAGCCCACCTACTTGTATCTTTGCAATGGTGAAAACAATCCTCTAGATCAGTGACTCTCAACCTTCCTAATGCTGCGACCCTTTAATGCAGGTCCTCATGTTATGGTGACCCCCCCAACCATGAAATTATTTTCATTGCTACTTCATGACTGTAATTTTGCTACTGTTATGAATCATAATGTAAATCTCTGTGTTTTCCGATGGCCCCTATGAAAGGGTCGGTTGCCCCCCCCCCCAAAGGGGGTTGTGACTCACAGGTTAAGAACCCCTGCTCTAGAGACTGGGAGTGTGTGGGAGGGTTGGGGCAGCGCTTACAGCATGGAAGAGGTCCAGATTGGGCATCAGGAGAACTGACCACCCCAGCTGGAGATTCTGCAAAGCGGCTTCCACTCTGCAGACTCTTTTGTTTTTGTGAGGTTTGATCTGTGTACCACGCACTGCTTCTTCTGAACTGATCTCTGTATTAGACGTGTCTGTGCCCAGACTACGGTTCCTCCCCTCCCCTTCTTTGCGTCTCCCTTTGGGCCCAGAATAGGCTTTATCTTTGTGAGTTCCTCTTTATTCAGCACATTACGAGTTTCAGCATTTCTGTTGCCCTAGAAAGTCTTTATCTCTGCGATCTGGCACTGCCTCCCTTTTCAGAGCACCTCACAAAGGGCTTTCTTAGAGCACGCCCTTTCTGCTCCATCACCTTGGGGGTGCCGGGAGGGAGTGCTTCCCCAGACTCCTACTGCCTCCATTCTTCTGCTTTATCCAGGGTTTCCTTTACCCAGCATTTTGTGACGCAAAGTGCCTCACCTGGAGCTTGTTTCAATTTTCCAACGCATTCCAGAAAGTCTTCTAATGTTTTTATTCCCCCAAAATGTTATTTCGCGGTTCTCTCTGACTCTGTCTTAGGAGCACATTTCTCTTGTTTTTAATTTTTCAGGTCCTTTGTCTTTCCCACTCTTCCACTTCCTTCGGTCACCTCATTTTATAATTAAAGTACCCCTTTTGTTCAGCAGAGGGCTCTCTTTCCATCCGTGCTTGCAGCCGTGGCAGCTAGGGTTTGAAGCTTGCTCTCCACGACTTTGCCTGCCGACTTCTAGCCACCAGAAACACTAGATCACTTAAACTTGGAAACAATCCCACCTTGCTTGTCGAGGTTGTGCTATGAGTCCCTCCGCTGCGGAGATCTCTCCGCCCCTCAGAGATCGTGCGTCCCTTGGCTACCCTCCTAGGGTTCCTGATGCAATTTCACTCCCTCGATCCCCTGCTGGTTCTTCATTCAAGGTTCGGTACGGTGCACGTTACCAACCCCGATTTACAGGCTGAGGGAACTGAGGCTTGGAGAGCCACTCTCAAGGTCGTGTAGCGTGTGAGGTTAACCAACAACCCTCCAGTTCTGGCTTTTCGGTCCAGCTCAGCAGCCTAGCATCTCTCTGTTACTGGAGTTTATTACAGATCTCCCGGTTTTGGTACGCGGTCCTTTTCTCATTCAAATTTCAAATCCACAGGCAGGGAAATGTGTCTCCCTAGCTAAAAGGGTTGAGGAATTGGGGAGCCCTGTGTGTGTGTGGGGGGGGGTCCTCAGGCTCCAAGTTGGAGTTGGTTTGAGATGGGGGTGGCAGAGCACAGTAAGGTGGGACCTGACAAAAGATGGCAAGGGCTCAGAGACCTAGGACAGAGGCAGCTTCTGTCCACCGTTCCCAGTAGCACGCAGGCCTGGGGCCGGAGCCCTGCTCGGGGGAAAATGGGGATGCAGGGCGCCCCCTCGCGCTCTCCTGAGCTCCTTGGGGCTGGCGGGTGAAGCGCTAGCAGGGGCAGGTCCTCTCCATCCCCCTCCTCCTTTTCTCTCCCGCTCCCCTCCTTCTCTCCCCTGGCTCCCAACTCCTCCCCCACCGCTCCCCCCTCCCCTTCTGCTCCCTCGCTCTCCTCCTCCCCTCTTTCTCCTGCGCGCGGGGTCTGGAGCTAGTTGGAGCGCGGGGGTTGGTGCTGGAGCCCAGCTCCGCCGAGCCCGGCGGGTCGGCCGCGCATCCAGCGGCTGTTGGAGCAGCCTGAGCGCAGCGGGCCCGACCGGAGTCGGGGACTGCATCGGAGCGCTGAGCCCATAGCCGGGATCCTTCTTGTTCGGCCGCCCCATTCCCAGACGGGCCACCAGCTCTCGGGTTCGTCACCGTGGTCTGCACCGCCGGGAGCCCAGGGCCGCCGGGAACCCGGCACCTGCGTGTGCTGCCGGGAGGTGAGTCCGGGAGCTCCCGGCGCTTTTCCCTCGCCGGCTGGGGCTGCAAGTTGCAAACTTCAGCAACTCGGGTAGGTAGGGGGGTGGGAGTCTGGGGGCGCTGGTAAGTTGGAGGCAGGTTGGAGAGGCTGCAGGGGGCAGGAGAGCGGGTCCCTGGGCTTCAGCGCTTTCCAGGGCCATCTCAACTGGGGCGCCTTTGGTGCTGCTGCGCTCGTGCCACCCGCCTGCTCCGGGTTCTGGCTCCACTGGGCTGCGATCCGCGCGTCTGGGCTGCAACCGCGGCGGAGACTCAGAGCCCGGGCCTGGAGGAGGGAGGAGGACCGACGACGGAAAGGCGAGGAGAGAACGGGACAGAGGCGCGGAGACTGGGCGGAGATGGAGGCTGAGCAGAGGGCGGGCGGGCAAACCTGGCAGAGGGAGAGTGAGGGAGGCGAGGCGCGTGGGAACGCGTGGCCGGCTCAGAGTGTGAAATCTCCCGCGCAGGGACGTCCCTGCGCCGCCGCCACTAACTCGGCCCTCACCGGATTCTTCCCAGCCTCCCCCCGCCGCCATAGGATACCCTAGTCTTGACTGGGCCCTACGTAGCCCAGACTCTGTCCTCTCAGGCCCTGGATGGAGCAGCCCCGGGGCCCCTCGCTCCTGCCTCGGCCAGTGAAGTGGGTGCGGCGGCGGGAACCCGGGACTAGAGGGGCGATTTCCTGATTTATTTTTCTCATGGTAATTTGTCTTTGTGATTGGGGCTGCCCATTCACTTTCCGCTCACGTCGTGCGGGAGATCCAGCGCGGAGGGAGGGAGCGGGGGGCGCTTGGGCACAGCGAGGGATGCGGACTGGAAAGGGGATACGGGACCCGAGTCCGGCGGGCGGGAGCGGAGACAGAAGTAGCAGGAGGACCACCGCGGAGAAAGAAAGCGAGGCTGGACAGGATCGGCCAGACGCTGTGGGTTTCCGTTGCCTGCCTCAAACTTTAAAGAACCAGACGACCACCTGAAGCGCCGATCTCACCCCTTTTGGGCCCCTTACCCAGGCCTGGTTCTAGGTCGTCTTGCCCTGCTTGCGCCAGACGAGAGTGGGCCTTGCGTTTGGATCCAAAGCGGTGGCCTCGGGACCTTGTCCCCAGGCCTGTGGTCCTCTCCCGGCTTTCGGTGGGAGAGGAAGAGAACCCGCAGAGCTCATCTGGGCAGCCCACCTTCGTGGGCGGCGCGTTCTTGATCAACCAAATAGGACTGGGTTGTTGGAAGTTTACCTGTGTCTAGAACCTACAAGACCCTACTTTCTCTGGCCCCAACTCCGATCTGTTTCCTCCACCCTTTAAGTAAATTCAACCTCCTTCCTCACTTCTCAGTTCTCTCATCACCCCCACCGTGAACTAACTTGGACCGCATTCTGTTCTACCATCGTCTCCATCCTCACTCTCCCCTTGTCTTTTAGCCCATCCGTTTTCAGTCTTCCTAGCCCTCCTTCCTTTTTTTTTTTTTCTTGCCATTTATAAGTGGTTTCTCATCTTTCCAGAGCCCACGACCTTGGGGAAGGGGCAGAGGAGAACCCGAGCTTTAGAATGGGACCTCATCAGTACGGGGAGGGGGGCTCTGGGGGGATGGCGTAGGGAGCAAAGTGAGAGGCTTGGGAAAAAAAACACCCTGTCTCAAATGGAGCTTCTTCCCAGTGTAGGGAGAAGAAGGATAAAATGAGTGAAAGGTGTGTGTGTGTGTGTGTGTGTTTCTTAGCAGCGAGAACCTTCTGACCTTCTGGGCTTTAGAGGAGGAAAGAACACCTGTACTGTAACAAATCAAGAAAGGTACCAGGGGAGTGTGTGTGTGTGTGTGTGTGTGTGTGTGTGTGTGTGTTCTCGCGCGTGCGCGCTTGCAACCTTTCTGCTTATCACCAGCTGCCACCACCAGTTTGGGAAGGGATGGCAGATCCTTCATCTCTATGTCTCCATCAGTGGGAGCCTCAAGCATTTCTAAAGCACCTATGGTGTGCAACACTCAGTACTAGTACTGATTCAAACCAACCAACCAGCCACGAGGCACAGGGCAGAATTTCTGCCCAGTGAGGCTTGGTGCCCAGGGAGGCTTAGGTTTTCCTGAGAGAAACTAGCTTGGTGACTCAGGTGGAACAGGACTGGGACCCTTCCTCACCAGCTGTTTCCAAGGAGGATCCTATAGGGGCAGGGCCTGACAGGAGGAGTTTCTGTATTTCAAGAGCCAGACTAAAAGGCAGCGAAACTGGAAGGCCAGCTGATGCCTCCTTCACATTGTAATTGGAAGAATCCTGGCTTGAAAGCCGGTATGTCTATCTATGCTTCTTTTGTTTATTTGGTTAGGCTTAGTTTTAGTTTTTGTTTTTTAGATTTATTTATTTTACTTTATTTGTATGAGTGTTTTACCTTCGTGCATGTGTGTGTACCGTGTGTGTCTGTTGGATCCCCTGGAACTAGGATTGTGGATGGTTGAGAGCCACCATGAGGGTGCTGGCAATTGAATCCAGGTTCTCTGCAAGAGCAACACGTGACCATAACCACTTAGCCATCTCTCCAGCAACACCTCCCTCCACCTCCCTTGAGACAACATCTTAGTAACCTAGGCTGACCTCAAACGTGGTACTCCTCCTGCCCCGGCCTCCTGATGGCTGGGATCGCAGATATGAGTCAACATGACTGACTTCATCACTTCTTACCAAGGTTCAAGATGAGAGAGAGCTTGGAGATTGTTGGTGTTGGGGAGATCAGAAACGCAGACCGTACAGAATGTAAGGTAACAACATGCTGATCAGGTAGGCAATTAGAGTGGATTGGCTGAGGACAACTGGTGTTTAAAGTCAAACTGTTTGGATGAGATGGTCCAAACAAACCCAACTTATAGCTCTGGAGCTATCTGACTCCCTATATCTACAGGCCCCAAAAAGTTAAGATTTCAAGACATGAGGATATCTACTCTGGAGGGGCATGCTAGATATGTTTCTCTGTACCTTGGAGATCCACTGGAACATTCCTCAGCCCTGCCCTACCTTCATCATCTTGGATCCCAGCTTCCTGTCACTTTTACCGTTCTTCTGAGAGGTGATAATTCTTAGGTGAAGGCTTCTGAGCACTGTGCACCCATTGACACAAGGTTCCAGATATGGAGCTGAGGCTGGGACTCAAGCTGCTGTCAATCTTCCCACTTTAATCTAGTGGATGTAAACTAATTGTATACTTTACTTGGGGAAAAGAAGCTATGGCTTTTTTTTCCCTCTAATATAGAAAAACCTTCAGAAGTATGGTGAGGGAAGACTGGAGGTTCACATTAGTTCTTCAGGAATCCCAGGGAATATCCAGAAAGCCTTGGGCCCTGAGTATGGTTCTAAAAGGGGGAAGGGAGTCCCTAGAAGAAGCAGAGGGGGAATGCTAGCCATTTGTAGAAAATCAACGCAACAAGTCTGAAGGAAGGTTGCTGTGTGGAGTGTGTGAATTTGGAAAGAAGATGCATTGGGTCTAGTTCTTTGGAACTCTGACCATAACATTCTTATCCTTGGTGTTGGTTCCGTGCTGTATCCCACAGGGGCTCAATTAGATACTACAGTCAACCAATTCATTGCTTCCACTGAGCTCTGAGGTGATAGAATAGACCTCATTCTATAGATAGAAGATTAAAGTACATACCACCTTCTATACTGTCTGAAGGACCCCAAAGCCAGAGTCTAAAATCCACCACTCACACCCCAGTAGCCAGCAGCCTGATGTGTCTCGTGATCCCCAAATATTAGCTGTGTTGCTTTCTGGGTACAGGGTAGATGAGACCAACAAGGCGATACATTCCTCTTGCCTAATTACTGACCACCTGCTCTGTGCCAGGCACTGCGCTAGGAGCTGTAGATAGAAGAATAAACAAGACTTGTCTTTGGTCGCCCTTGTGGGTATGAATCAGCATCCCCAGGAGAACGCGATTACCAACCTTGCCTCTGTGTCCAAGATAGAATTTACTGTGTCTATGATTTCTCCTGTACGTTTGTCTTGGTGACCTAACATTTAATGTCAACGTGTCCAAAGGATTTAGAAGTTCAGGGTTTCAACTAAGAAGACTAGGATTCCACTTCCTTAGCTGATACCACAGTCCCCTTCCAGTGACTCCAGACTTTTTCTTAATTTGCTGTGTGGCTGGACATCTCCCTTCTATCTAGGGTATAGACAAAGGCAAAGCCAGGCCTCTGGGGATGACAGCTATTGGAAGGGGATATTGGTTGGTAATTTATACTTCGGGGTTTGAATGTCCCTGGTCCTGGCAACATCTCTGTCTTAACCACCTATCTGATCAGTGCCTCCATTTTCTAAGACATGTGGGATGTATGTGTGCATGGTAGTTACTTCTATAGAAGGCATTCTCTTTGAATTTGTAGTTTTGCATTTGAATTCAAGCATCACTTGGGATGATCTTACATTTCTGACAGTGCTTTAACTAACTTGGTTTTAAATGTATGACAAGATCCCAAAGTGGGTGTCCTGGCTAACATGGTTTTATTGAATTGACAGAGCAGAGCTCTCTTTTGGGAGCTTATATGGGCAACACCTTTTTTTTTTTTTTTTTTTTTTTTTTTTTTTTTTAAGAGGCATTAGGCTACTCTTCCCAAACCTCCCTCTCTGTGGCTTTGGTTTGGTGACATCTGCTTAGCTGAGGATCTTTTATGTGTCATTCTCCACATCTGACAGATTTCCTCCAAGGGTTCCTTCTGAGGAAACCTTCCTTCAGCCAGCTTGTATGCTAGGAAGCGGCAGCCAGAGAAGTTCCAACTGGAAGCAGAGTTCTGTGTGTTCTGTGGCTCTGCCATGCCCCTTCCCTTCTGCCTTGGTGTTTTTTTGCCTTCCTGAGCTGAGAGATGTAAGCCAGACCTTGCAGGATACACGCTTTAATCTTGACGGGAGCAGGGAGCTTCCTGACAAGAAATTATTAGAGTTGATGACTTGAAAGTGGGGGAAAAAGATGATAATTTTCTGTCCACTTTGCGGCTGGGTGTCCTGGAGGAAGGAGGAGGGACCCTGGGCCAGCGACAGCTTGGGAGTATTTGACCTTGAGTAGAGTCCTCCCGGTTGGCCCGTGTGTCTCATTCTCCACTGTCTGGCTTGAAAACGGAGAATGAGGATTCTCCCTGACCTTCCCAGAGCGCATGGGAGGTTTCAGCGCTGCATGTGCTGAGTCCCACCATGAAACAGCCTCATTGATCAGTCTTTAATAAGGGAGGCTTAATCAGACTTGCGCATAGAACTCGCTTGAATTTGAAGCCTTGTCGATATTATCAGAATATCTTTGCATTTGAACCAGCAACCTCCCTGGCTGGCTAGCATCTTTTGTGATGGGAAAGGCTGGTTCTTGGAGGACAGCTAGTAGCCATCTGTTCTACCCATTCCCAGAGGGTCACATGAGAAGAGATAGGTTTCACCTAATGAGGAGGCTGGGTTAGCTTTGAGGGTTCTCTCTGACTTGTCTGTAAGACTATCAGATTTCTCATCTAGAAAACGGAGGGTGAGCCCCAAGGCTATCTCTGGCAGAGACTGCAGTTGCTTCTTGACCTCCCAGGGGTCCTGCCTTGACTCCTGTGGTTTCTTTGTGGGGGAATGTTTAGCTTTAGGCCAGTTTCTAACCCTCCTCTTGGAAGCTCACCTGACTGCCAAGTCTCTGCCTTCTCAGAAAGCAAGCACAGTCCCCTTTGAACCTCAGCCTAAGCCAAAAGTCCCATGGAAGTGAGTGTGCTATTGAGGGGAGAGGGGTGACTGCGTGTGTGCGTGCGTGCGTGCGTGCGTGTGATGAATATGTGTGTAGTTCACTGCACAGCTATGCACTATGGTTTTGACTGCTAGATTTATTTTTTGTAGATTCTCCCTCCCCTAGATGACATGAAGCCACCAAAGGGACAACTTCTAGGAAACAGTTTGTGGGATGGCAACTGAGGCCCTTCTCCTCTTGCTAGCCAACTGGTCTACCTGAGCCAAAGCCCCCTCCTTACGGTTGTAGTGACTGTCCTGGGAGCCCTTCAGGATCCCAGCTGCAGAGAGAACAAAAGAGCTGCAGTTGTCTCTTGATTATTCAGGGATGGATGGATCCTGTGTGCAAAGCACAGCCAGAGGCCTCTTCCTCTTCTTCGGGTGTCCTCAGTAATTCTATATCTGGGGTGAGAAGCTGAGAGATCTTATCATTTAGTACCAACTTTTGTTTCTAGTGGCCTGTCCCGTCTTCTCTTTCTCCAAGGCACCTTGAGGAAACAAGGAGC